>NC_140165.1:135098432-135203432 GCF_963971535.1 Notolepis coatsorum | reverse complement strand
TGGTAGTTCTTTTGATTCTCGGGCGTTTGTTATTCCAAAATTAATTTAGATATCGTAGTTTGAGTCTTGCGCCAATGGTCTATTGGAGGAGGTAGGGGGAGCATTGAGCTAACAAAGTTTATCCTAGGTAGTATGTTCATTTTAATTATGGATGCTCAAGCCTGTAATGAGTTAGGAAGGCTCGACCATCTATCCAGATCCTGGTGTATTTTATGTACCTGTGAAGTTATATTTAGTTGTCTGATTTAGTGAAACATGTGCCTAAGTACTTAAAATGTTCAACTATGGGGGTGTCAGCCGGTTGTTGCACCGCTTTGACCAACTCATTAACACATTGAGTGCCAACGACGAGATTAATCGTCTTAACTCGCCATGCGTTGAGTGCCAATGACGAGTTTTCTCTTTTTTTTCCTCGTTATTTCTTTTATTAGCAATATCCATTCATTTTTCATCCATCCAGCCTGACGTTATCATTGGGAATGGCTCTGAGCTCGAAAAGGGCAAATACCGCCGCCTATCGTCTCCCGGATGGTATTGCACATCATTGGATTGGTCCACGTTTTACTTCTGGGGCATGCATCTGGATACTATTGCATTGACTGAGGGGACTGGAAGAAGCGTCGATTATCTGTTTTGGAGTATAACGTTGGATCAATAAACGCGATCGATATTTGGAATGGCGATCAGGAATTGGATTAATCTTTTTGCAGAACATCTGATGTGAGGTAAGGACTCTATGTTACCAGTTTTGGGTTAATCAGATGTTTTTTTCACAGCGATCACAACGTGTGTGTGTGTGTGTGTGTGTGTGTGTGTGCGTAACGTTAACGCTAAGCACAGCATTAGGGATGTCCGATATTATCGGCCGACCGATATTATCGGCCGATATCGGCAGTAAAATGTGATATCGGAAAATATCGGTATCGGTTTAAAAAAAAATTATTATATTTGTTATATATATATATCCACTGAAATTATTAGTTACCTGAAATTATTCAGTTTTTTGGGGGGGGGGGGGGGGGGAACCCTGCATATATCGGTATCGGTTGATATCGGTATCGGAAATTAAGAGTTGGACAATATCGGAATATCGGTATCGGTAAAAAAGCCAATATCGAGCATCCCTACACAGCATAGATAATCGATTTTTCAGCCCGCTTCTCTAGCGTGCATAAGTAGACATATACTGTACTATCGATAATCTAGCGTTTATTTATAAATCAGCAGAAAAATTACAACGTGTTTTGTGTATTCCACTAAAGGGCTATTATCGTGGAATTTCTCTGAAATTACTAGAACTCTCCGAAACTATACTCGTATTCAAAATGGTATAAAACGGAAATGTACCAATGAAAAAACAATCCGTTTCGTACATGTTGACTGCAAGCAAGTCATTGATAAGCGAGGGGTGTTTTAGACCCATAGCCATAATTTAAGATATAGTTTAAGCCGGGGGCGGCTGGGTGGTGCAGCGGACATTGCGCTCGTCACCAACGCAAGAGACACCGGGTTCGACTCTGGCTGTCGGCGTGGCCTCCGGCTTGGGCCAGTCGTCATACTAATTCAATTGGCAGAATTAGCGGGTGGAAGTCGATGGGTGGTAATCTGGACGTTGTGGACAGCGACTCCTACAGGTCGGTTGGGGACGCCTGCACAGCAGAGACAGGAAATGGCGGGGGTAGTGTGAGCCTCCCACATGTTACACCTCGCCAATGAGAGTCCGCGCTGGCAGGTGAAAAGAAGTGACAGGCTGCCTCCTTGTGTACCGGAGGGGACACGTGATGCAAGGCTTCTATCCTCCCTACAACCGGCCAGTGGGGGGCATATGCGAGCAACGTTCAAGACAGGGGAGGTAAGAATTGGCACAATGGAATTGGGATGGGAAAAAATGGAAAAAGAGGAGAAAAAGTGGATACAAAATAAAAAGATATAGTTTAATATCCCCGACCTCCCATTGACTAAAGCGCTGGCACGGAAGGGGTTATCTGGGCATAGGGGCATGGCTCTCAATGTGTTAAGAGGTAGACAAGCTGATTTGGGCCAGTTAATTTTGAAGCCTGAAGTCATCAATTATATTAAGTAGCTTTGAGGCTGATTGGGAGGGATCCTCCATAAAAATTAGTAAGTCATCCGCATAAAGAGCAATTTTGTGTGGTGTCTCATTGATTATTATAGGGGTGATTTCTTCTGATTGTCTAATGAATTGGGCTAATGGTTCGAGGGAAAGCGTGAATAGTCCGGGGCTCAGAGGACAACCCTGCCTAGAGGATCTAGACACCGGGAAGAGTGTGGAGCATATTTTGCCTGTCATTATCATTGTTGACAGTGAGGCATAGAGCACTTTAATCATGTGTATAAATTCCTTCCCAAGTCCCATAGCCTCCAGTACTATCCAAAGATATGACCATTCAAGTATATCGAATGCCTTCACGGCATCCAAAGACAGAACCGTGGCCAGAGTTATATTGTCCTTACTGTTGTCAATTACATGTAATAATGCTTTATATTTATTTTTAAAGCTTGTTATGTGTTTTAGACAGTCTGTGTGAAAGCCACCACCCTGGGAACTTTACCAACTAGGCCACTCAGAAAGCCCTGACAGGCAACCCTTAACGCGCTGGAATACACAATATATTCATAGCGGGTATGGAAATGAATTGTGGAGGCTTTTGAATGAGGTTTTGCCATATCAATGTGTGGGAGCGAGGCCTTTGTCTGGGAGCACGTCTCAATCTCTCAGCCCTCAGTGCTCCTCAGTGGGTTTCATAGTTTATATATGCACAATTGACAAAGAGGGGGTGCTGAATTAGTAATAGGCTATTTCCTGCTAGCACAGCGAGGTGAAATCTCAACCAATGCCTTTTTTGTTCTTCTACACACTGTTCAGTGGGGAGACTGAGTGAGGGAATGCTTGGTTCTTGATAATATGTGTGTGTGTGTGTGTGTGTGTGTGTGTGTGTGTGTGTGTGTGTGTGTGTGTGTGTGTGTGTGTGTGTGTGTGTGTGTGTGTGTGTGTGTGTGTGTGTGTGTGTGTGTGTGTGTGTGTGTGTGTGTGTGTGTGTGTGTGTGTGTGTGTGTGTGTGTGTGTGTGTGCGTGCGTGCGTGCGTGCGTGCGTGTGTGTACACGGTATGTGTGCCTGTGTGAGGGGAGGGAAATCTAAAGGTACTGTCTGTTTATCTGAATAATCTTTGTTCATTAATTCATGGGACATATTTTATGCATTTGGAGCGTTCTGTACAGGGCCTGCTAGGGGTTTGGGTTGGGGCCTCCTCTAACTATGTAGTGCTAATGTGGTGGTGCGCACACTCACTGGTTGTTTACTTACTCTTTCTGTGTGTGTGTGTGTGTTATGTTTGTATGAGCATGTGCATTCTATCATACAGTATGTTTGTATAGAGCCAAGAGTAGGACAATAACAACTTGCCCCCCCCCCCTCCATGCAGCCCTTAACAGCCTGCTTGACTTGCTGATTACCTGTCTACCTGACTGACTGAATGGCTGACTGACTGACTGACTGACTGACTGACTGACTGACTGACTGACTGACTGACTGACTGACTGACTGACTGACTGACTGACTGACTGACTGACTCCTGTTGCAGAACAACATCTGGCTAATTTGGTAGAACATGATTCTATGTGTCTGTACTGTAGACAAGGGTCTCCCTTGCAGAAGCCTCATTTTCCACGGCATCTAACTTTGTGAAGTCTAAGTTTGCCGTCAGCCTCTTCCCCTAGAACTTTTTTTTTTAATAACTAAAACTGCCAGAAGGGTCATATTGTGAATTCCCCCCCATCCTCCAACATTGTGTCTCAGAAGAGGAAATTCAAGTTGTTTTAGAAAGTGAAGATGCACCTTTCCTTCTGTCATCTCTGTGATTATCTCATATCGCCGATCAACAGCGCTTATCTTTTAATTTTGTCTCAGTGGGTCAGCCTCTCTATCTGTCGAGTCCCATGGTGGAAATTCCCTCTTTTAAATGAAATGAAGAATCACGTAATGCCTAACTGAGAGCTAGGTTTTAATTGGGGTTTGGCCTAATGGGTGGAGGGATATTTGTAGCTGCGATGGGGTTCTTCATGGAGGACATATGTAGTGCAGTGGCACATGTGGTGGGGGAGCTTGACAACTGTCTGACAAGAGAGTGTGGAGGGGTGGTGCATGGTGGCTGGCTTCCTTACAGAGGGGCCTCTCCGTTAATGATTTAGCAGAAGAGGTCACACACACACACACACACACACACACACACACACACACACACACACACACACACACACACACACACACACACACACACACACACACACACACACACACACACACTTCTCTGAAAGCATGGCATCCTCAGGGCTATTTTAGTGAGAGGTGCCAGGCTCCTCAGCCAAGTTTCTAACAAGAACCAAACACTCAAGTGGGCAGAAGTAAGATGTGGAGAGAAAGAGGAAAAGAGAGGAGGAGAGAGGAGAGGAGAGGAAAGGAAAGGAGAGGAAAAGAGAGGAGAAGATATAAGAGGAGAGGAGAGCAGGGGAGAGGTGAGGAAAGCAGGGGAGAGCAGGGGAGGGGTGAGGAGAGCAGAGGAGAAGAGAGGAGAGGATAGGAGAGGAGGGGAGAGGTGAGGAAAGCAGGGGAGAGCAGGGGAGAGGTGAGGAGAGCAGAGGAGAGGAAGGCAGAGGAGACAAGAGGACAGAAGAGGAGAGGAGAGCAGAGGAGAGGAGAGCAGAGGAGACAAGAGGACAGAAGAGGAGAGGAGGGGAGGGGAGGGGAGAGGAGAGGAGAGGAGAGGAGAGGAGAGGAGAGGAGAGGAGAGGAGAGGAGAGGAGAGGAGAGGAGAGGAGAGGAGAGGAGAGGAGAGGAGAGGAGAGGAGAGGAGAGGAGAGGAGAGGAGAGGAGGTGAGGGGAGGGGAGGGGAGGGGAAGGGAAGGGAAGGGAAGGCAGAGATGTCAGCATCCTTGGATATTTGTAGAGCTCATTGTCTGTGTGCAATAGTCCAGACTTGGCACTTGTTTGGTTATGTGTTACTGGTGGTGGTGTGCTGTTGGAGTTGTTGTTGTTGAACTGTATTCCTGATTTCTACCCCATGATACAATGCATTCATGAGCAGTGGGGATTCCAAATTATCCCCCAAACAAATACTATAACCCACTCCCTGTCTGAGAGTAACATTTGAGAGATCATATAAGCATATGGTAGACTACATGAGGCAAGTCCCCAACCGCCATTGGTACACACACACAAAAAAAAAAGCTTTGCAGCCACACTGTGGTGGATAACTAGCCTAATGATGTCTGGAATACCAACAGTGCTGTGATATGCTGAGATAATTGCTACCTTCCTGTCCACAGTACAAATAAATGTGGAATCGGTAGGCAAACACATTAATATGGAAATGTCTACATTAATTTGGAGCATGGTCTAAATTATTCAGTAATTAATCCACTGCAAATTTACACAAACTTTCCCCATAGCCCACTGGAAAGAATAGTGAGGTGCTGGAAACAGAGATGTGAAACATCTCGTCAACATGATCACAATACATGGTCTCTTTCCCCTCTAATTGTGTTAAAAGGATTTTTCATCAACATGCAAACACCATGCGCACATACCCCAGACGCATATATTATCCCTACCCCCCCCTTAAATCAAACACAGCAGTACTCCACAGTAGCCACTGCCAACGTGCCCCACCCTCCCTTACAAAAAGGTATCATAGTATACAGTAGTAGTATAGTTTGATGGCATTTCATTTTCACCATAAATAATTAGCCATGGGGCGCCACGTAAGTGCGTCCTTACTATAATCGCAGCGTCCGGAATTCGAATCCGGCCCGGGGGACCTATGTTGAATGTCCTCCCCAAATCTTCTCCCAAAAAAAAAATTATAATAATAATTAGCCATGGTAAAAGTCACGGATTGTACCGCTTTTGTACTTACATGTATCACGGTATATTCCAACCAGGTATAATAAACCAGGATACCGATGGTACATGGAATCGTTTATTTGGTCACTGCCATAATGGTGGTGACCAAAAATTATAGATATATCATGATCCTTTCTTTGGGGTAGGGGCTGCCTATACCATATCACTGTATTTCTACTGCATTTATTCCTAAGCAGTGCAGTGCTGGTGCAGGTTCTAATATGGCTACACCTGGCATGCGCGTGTGTGTGTGTGTGTGTGTGTGTGTGTGTGTGTGTGTGTGTGTGTGTGTGTGTGTGTGTGTGTGTGTGTGTGTGTGTGTGTGTGTGTGTGTGTGTGTGTGTGTGTGTGTGTGTGTGTGTGTGTGTGTGTGTGTGTGTGTGTGTGTGTGTGTGTGTGTGTGTGTGTGTGTACGATACTATCCGATACTGTATCGCGATACTCGATATATTGCGATTTTTTATTTTTATTTTTTTAACTGCAAAGTAAAACTGTCAACATGTTTTTTCTAATAAAATAAAGTTCAGTCTGTTCATCTCACTTCAATAATTTGTATTGCAGAACATATTATTTTCTCAAGCAGACAGATGTAAACATTGTAATCTGTGTTGCATGTACCTGACAAACTGAACTGTTTGTATTACAGTCATATTCCAACTTAACTGAATGCACACGTGTGTGTGTGTGGACTACTGTACTATTACAGGTATTGAAATGAACAATGCAACTTCCTTATACTTATTTTTTTATGAATAATTAAATATCCATACTTGGCGTCCCTGTATCGATACAGTATCGCCACGCAAAGTATCGCGATACTACTACGTATCGATTTTTCCCCCACCCCTAGTGTGCATGTACACATGCATGTTTGTTGGTGTGTCGATTGTTGGTTGGGGTGTGTGTATGTTTGTGTGTGTGTGTGCGTGTGCGTGTGTGTGTGTGTGTGTGTGTATCCATGCGCATGCACCCGTGTGAACTTGTATATCTGTGTATATCCTCTGAAAGGGCCCCCACAGATCTGTCATAGGCCCTTTGATGAGCCGCTCCATGGTGCTCTCTTGGCGGCCCTTGAGTTGGGAGGGTGCGTGCTTGGCGGGCGACAGTGACACTTTGACACGGATGAGAGTCTGTGGCTTTCACATGGATCACACACACACGCACACACACACACACACACACACACGCACACACACGCACACACACGCACTCACACACACACACACACACACACACACACACACACACACACACACACACACACACACACATATATATATATACACACACACATGCACATACAGGCAGTCATTCATATGGTACAGTCACACACACACACACATGACTACATGCACATACACATTCAGGCAGTCATTCATATGGTACAGTCACACACACACACACACACACACACACACACACACACACACACAATTATGACTACATGCACATACACATTCAGGCAGTCATTCATATGGTACAGTCACACACACACACACACACACACACACACACACACACACACACACACACACACACACACACACACACACACATGACTACATGCACATACACATACAGGCAGTCATTCATATTGTACACACACGCACTATATCACCATACCCTCAGACTGGTGACAGAGATTAGTTTGCATATGGAAACCACCATATGTTTGGAGTAGTTAATACATTTGTAATCTGAGTTGTCTTTCCTATGAGACAGAGGAATATACAGAAGAACACAACACAACGTCACTCGCTATGTTTCAGAGACCGGCAAGGACCGATGTATCATGTATGGATGGACTAACTACCACAACCCCATACAGTTACATGCAATACGTTATTTTTAGTGGTTGAGTACACAGTCCTTTTTTTATAATTTTCTTTTTAACCTTTATTTAGCCAGGAAAAAGGATGCTCTTTTTCAGCTACGCCCTGCTTCACATTCACACAGTTCCATTCACACCTGGGAGCCGCCCAGGACAACCACAGTCTGACACCGTTGGCCACTGAGCAACGACACTGGAGCAGTTGGGGGTTAAGTGCCTTGCTCAAGGGCACTTCAGCGGTTGGTGTTAAGGGTGTATGGGAGAGAGTTATTGATTCACAGCCCAGATTTTTCCTGCCGGTTCAGGGGATCGAACCGGCGACCTTCCGGTCACAAACCCGCTTCTCTAACCTTTAGGCCACCGCTGCCCCATTGTCCTCATTCCTTGCACATACACGTGCATGTCCATGTGTTCATGTGGCATTGCTTTCAGGCAAACCTACACATACTAGTTTCTTCTGGCCTAGGCTGCTTGGATAGTGTGTGTCCTTGTTGATTCAGTGTGCTGTGTGTAGATGTAGAGTGGACATGGTTTCACATTGAGATGGGTCTCCGGTGGGCCCTAATATTGAGTGGCGTCACTGTACAACATGGACATACTGTAGAATTGACATTGAGTTGATCGGACAATAGAATGGATCAGTGTAGCAGCTAGCAACTCACTAGGTAGAGCATAATCCCTTCTGTCAACTCTCTGTCTTGTCAATATTCAAATCCAGCCAGATGTCCAATGGCTGTCAGTTACAATCTCCCTCCAGCCCACGGCCCAGGCCGAGGCACATATCCTAATTGAATTGGAAGTTAGCTTCTCCATGGAAATTGAGTTGAAGAGATGACCCCCCCGCCCCGCATTGTGAACTTGTCAGTTACTCCGACTTAACCAGATTTTAATGTACGACGTCCGATCCCAGCCAACAATGTGTCCCGTCGCTTCATTTGTAGATCTGGTCAATCCTTTTGGTTCTTTCTCTGACTCCACCCTCTGTCTTTTCCCTGGATATTTGTTGCCTTATCCGTGCTGCTACGGATGGCAGTGTCGTTCATTTGAAATGAACAGTGGCTGTGATTATCTGTGCATAGGTGGGAGAAATCCTTCAGCTCTTGTCACCTGCAACAAGTCTTTGTATCTCGCTTCCTATTAATGATTCATGCTCACTTCCCTCGGCTGACGTGTGGAGAGAAACAGCACTACAGCAGACCAGGAGTGTGTACCAGAAGTGTGTACCAGGAGTGTGTACCAGGAGTGTGTACCAGGAGTGTGTACCAGAAGTGTGCACCAGGAGTGTGTACCAGGAGTGTGTACCAGGAGTGTGTACCAGGAGTGTGTACCAGGAGTGTGTACCAGGGATGTATACTAGGAGTGTGTACCAGGGATGTGTACTAGGAGTGTGTACCAGGGATGTGTACTAGGAGTGTGTACCAGGAGTGTGTACTAGGAGTGTGTACCAGGGATGTGTACCAGGAGTGTGTACCAGGAGTGTGTACCAGGAGTGTGTACCAGGGATGTGTACTAGGAGTGTGTACTAGGAGTGTGCACCAGGAGTGTGTACCAGGAGTGTGTACTAGGGATGTGTACTAGGAGTGTGTACCAGGAGTGTGCACCAGGAGTGTGTACCAGGAGTGTGTACCAGGGATGTGTACTAGGAGTGTGTACTAGGAGTGTGTACCAGGAGTGTGTACCAGGAGTGTGTACTAGGAGTGTGTACCAGGAGTGTGTACCAGGAGTGTGTACCAGGAGTGTGTACCAGGAGTGTGTACCAGGAGTGTGTACCAGGGATGTATACTAGGAGTGTGTACCAGAAGTGTGTACCAGGAGTGTGTACCAGGAGTGTGTACCAGGAGTGTGCACCAGGAGTGTGTACCAGGAGTGTGTACCAGGGATGTGTACTAGGAGTGTGTACTAGGAGTGTGTACCAGGAGTGTGTACCAGGGATGTGTACCAGGAGTGTGTACTAGGAGTGTGTACCAGGAGTGTGTACCAGGAGTGTGTACTAGGAGTGTGTACCAGGAGTGTGTACCAGGAGTGTGTACCAGGAGTGTGTACCAGGGATGTGTACCAGGAGTGTGTACTAGGAGTGTGTACCAGGAGTGTGTACCAGGAGTGTGTACTAGGAGTGTGTACTAGGAGTGTGTACCAGGAGTGTGTACCAGGAGTGTGTACCAGGAGTGTGTACTAGGAGTGTGTACCAGGAGTGTGTACCAGGAGTGTGTACTAGGAGTGTGTACTAGGAGTGTGTATTCTGTACTAGGAGTGTTTATTCTGTACCAGGGCCCTCATTTATCAATGTTGCGTACGCACAGATATGTGCGTAACCTGTGCGTACATTCATTTCTAAGCAAAGTGTGGGACAACACTGGAGCATGTTCTGTATGAACCGTAATTCATTATAGTTCATTGTAAAATAGCGACAGTAGTGTAATTATAACGGGCTCACCCTCGAACAAGAGGTTGGCCTGCTTGTTTGGCACGGGGGGGCAGACGCAGAACACCCACCTCCAAACCAGTGGCGGCTGCTGACCAAATTTTTTGGTGAAGCACAAATTATTATATTATATGTTAAATTATATTTTTAAAACATCCCCCAATGTGTGTGGCAGTGGTGGCTGTGAGTTAAAAATATTGGGGAGGACGGGAGAGATAAAAAAAATTTAATAACACTACACTACACTACAGTTAAAGACAACAGGCACTAGTAATAAATACCTTGGAGTAACTCTTGACACACACGCCTCACTTACAAACATCACGAGAGAGGAGGAGGAGGAGGAGGAGGAGGGGAGAGGAGGAGGAGAGGGGAGGAGGAGGAGGGGAGAGGAGAGAGGAGAGGGAGAGGAGAGGAGGAGAGGAGTGGGAGAGGAGGAGGAGGAGAGGAGGAGGAGGAGGGGAGGAGAGAGAGGGAGGAGAGAGAGGAAGAGGAGGAGGAGGAAGAGGAGGAGAGGAGATGTTGTACAGAACGCATCACCAGATCAATCTCAGATGCACATCACTCAGCACTATATAGAACTGAACGACACACACACGCGTGTGCACACACACACACACACACACACACACACACACACACACACACACACACACACACACACACACACACACACATACGCACACACAGAGGCCAGGCCACAGCGGACCAAAATAAATAGCTTGTTACCCAGAAAGGCAGCCTTCGACACGGTGGATCATCCCATTCTACTGGACTGTCTCCACTCCAATGTCGGACTCCGCAACCTAGCCCTTGGCTTATTCCAGTCCCTCTTGGCTGGTCGGACTGAGTGTGTCTCCCTCGGAGGCGCAACATCCTCCAACCACCCCGTCACCTGCGGTGTCCCCCAGGGATCCGTCCTCGGCCCCTTGCTGTTCACCCTGTACATGCTCCCCCTCGGCCGCATCATCGGCCGGCACGGTGTGTCGTTCCACTGCTACGCTGACGACACCCAGATATATATCCGGATCACACCATCATCACCTTCATCACCCCCCACACTGACCGATTGCCTGGAGGAGACTAAAGCGTGGATGAACCACAGGTTTCTCCAGGTCAACAGTTCCAAAACACAAGCCATGCTGATCGGTACCCCACACCAGGTCCGGTCAACCACCATCACCACCACATAATAACTAGACAATTCCGCGCGGGGGAAATTGTGAAAGTGTGGGTGACTAGGGTGTTTCTAGGTGGTTGCTAGGGTGTTATAGGTGGTTGCTAGGGTATTTCTAGGTGGTTGCTAGGGTGTTATAGCTGGTTGCTAGGGTGTTTCTAGGTGGTTGCTAGGGTGTTATAAGTGGTTGCTAGGGTGTTTCTAGGCAGTTGCTAGGGTGTTATAGGTGGTTGCTAGGGTGTTATAGCTGGTTGCTAGGGTGTTTCTAGGTGGTTGCTATGGTGTTATAAGTGGTTGCTAGGGTGTTTCTAGGCGGTTGCTAGGGTGTTATAGGTGGTTGCTAGGGTGTTATAGGTGGTTGCTAGGGTGTTTCTAGGCGGTTGCTAGGATGTTATAGGTGGTTGCTAGGGTGTTAGAGCTAGTTGCTAGGGTGTTTCTAGGTGGTTGCTAGGGTGTTATAAGTGGTTGCTAGGGGGTTTCTAGGCGGTTGCTAGGGTGTTATAGGTGGTTGCTAGGGTGTTATAGCTGGTTGCTAGGGTGTTTCTAGGTGGTTGCTAGGGTGTTATAGGTGGTTGCTAGGGTGTTTCTAGGCGGTTGCTAGGGTGTTATAGGTGGTTGCTAGGGTGTTATAGCTGGTTGCTAGGGTGTTTCTAGGTGGTTGCTAGGGTGTTATAGGTAGTTGCTAGGGTGTTTCTAGGTGGTTGCTAGGGTATTTCTAGGTGGTTGCTAGGGGGTGTGGTCTAAGGATCGGGGGAGTGGTCAACATAGACCAATGAAAGAGGATATCCCTACCGAGTACAATGGCACAACCCACAAGTCTCTACGACAAACGGTTCAAGAGATACACTAAGGGGGTGTGGCCTAAGGGGGTGTGGTCTAAGGATCAGGGGAGTGGTCAACATCGACCAATGAAAGAGGATATCTGTTGTGAAGGATCAGATTAAACCGAATATGTATATTTATTTATATATATATATTTAATTGTATTTGTATATCGTTTGATATCCCCTGTATATTCCTTGTACAATATGCATTGAATATCCCCGTTTCTACTAAACAGCCCATAATAGTTTCATTCTACCATTGGACGAGAACCTGGCGCCAGGTTGCCATACCCCTAGGTCCAAGTTCAATCGTGCCGCCTAACATGTCGAGGCAACCCCCGGTTCCGCGCAGTAATATGCCGGGCGAAATACGAATGGTACTATTTGTTCATAGCGCATATATATATGGCGCTCGTAAAGTAGAACTTTCTTTTTAGTCCAGTTCTTTACCCTCCAACAGAGTGACAGACGCAAAAGCCTCCCCACGACGCACGTGCGGTGTAGTAAGGCCTACTTGGCCCAGAATAGGCATTGAGATATCGTGTAGATTAATAGTTGAATGGTCATAGTTTGGCACCATACCGTCGAGTTGGACGTATTCTATTAAGCTAATAATAGTCTATTTATGTATGGTGCATCGTTCGGTTAGAGTCCTACAGTTATCAGTACCCCCATCGTTCCTGACGTTATCTGGACGCTTGACCAGGCTGGTCAGACCCCTAGTGGTGATTGCATCCGAGGAGCTCCGGGTCAAGAGCGACTGGACCTGTATATTGGATTACTCTACCCAGACGACGGCGAGCCTTCCACGGCTCTTGGATTATGCTTTGAGTGCTTTGATTATTCCATGGATAAAGGCCAACACTGCCGAGTGTTGGAATTACCCCCCGGAGAGGACTCCAGGTGAGGCGGCGCTCTACACGTGAGGTCGCACCACGTCTCTCCGTTGTGGACCGGCAGATACCGTTCCACAGAGGGTCCAGCTGTATTCGTCTGCGGCCCGAGGTTCTGTGGGCACCGTGTCCAAGACTTTGGATTCTCCCAAGACACCGTCGGCCAGATGGGATACCGCCAGCGGCTTCTCTAACCCCCCCCTCCTACTGTCTTACAACCAGCGGGACCCCTCCCCCCCCTTAGTGTATCCAGCTATAATCATTTAAGTACCATCGCTATCGTTTCCTAAATATTCCAGGTTGTATACTTACTCCCTGCGCAACCAGAGATTGGACATTCAATGTTGATTTACCTACGAATACTCATTTGCCATAAAAGTGCATATTCAATATTTCAAATCATAAATGTAATTAAGTGAATGTTGTATACACCTTTTGCTGTATTAAATATTCGATTTGGTACATTTGTGTTGGTTCGTTTCATCAGGTGGGAAAGTGTTCATCATACTTATATCTTGTACTGGGTGGCCAGAAGTTAAAGTACATGAGGTAGTGGTATTAAATATCATATCTAACAATACAGTCAGGGAATTGTACCCCTCAGTTACAATTGGTCCTTCGAACCGGATGGTAACTAGTGTAATATTAATATAGTGTTATTAATATCGAAATGGCCTATGATGAACACTCCACGAAACGATCCTCCTAACCTAGAACGCCCGCGGCGCAGACGACAGACACCTCAGTACTTAGAGGCTTACACTGTCAGTCAACTACCTAGCCTTCGACAAACGGTAAACGTGGTAAAAGTAGAAAGTAAAATTATGTCTGACCTTAACGAACAGGTTTCCCCGACCACAGAGGCCCTAGTAGGTCCTAATGTAACTGACCAAGCTCACGGTGGGGACCAGGAGGGAATTGACATGCCTTTACCCCCCGCCACTACTCAAGAAGTAGTCCCCGACAAGCCCCGGGAGGAAGACAACCCTACAGAGAGAGAACTCTGCACGGAAGAAGAGGAGGAGAGCGCCGAGGAACTAGAGCTCCAGGACTCCCCAACGAGTACCCCCAGGAGCGGTTCACGCAGGAGCGGCTCACCTCCACTACCGCCTTCCCCCAGCGAAGCGGAGAGGACACTACAACAGGCGTTCCTCGTCAGCCTGACAGCCTCTACCGAACGCGATCGGCTCCAAGCACAGACGCTTAGCGAGCGCGAACGTCTCCAAGCACAGGCGACCAGCGAGCGCGAACACCTCCAAGCACAGCAACGGAGCGAAGAACAGCGCACAAGTCTGGAGATGAGACGCTTCCAGATGGAAGAGAATATGGCAAGAGACCGGGCCGACGCCCAGCGCGCCGCTGCCGGTGCCCAAAGAGAAACAGAGCGCGCCGCCGCCGACGCCCAGCGCGCCGCTGCCGGTGCCCAAAGAGACGCAGAGCGCGACAGACTACAAACGCAACTAATAGAGCAGCTGATCAAAAGGACAACTCCCTCTCCCTCCGCCAGGGGCTCAAGGAACTCGTCGAGACGACAGTCAAGAGCAGCGTCACCGCAACGAGCAAGCGACCCTGAACTTGACCAACAGACCGAGTCTAGACCCCCCGCAGATCCCCTTCCCATACCGGTCCAAGCGAGACCCAGCTACAAGGAAGGAGCGGCCTACACTGCGGAGAAGCTAAATAAACGATTACAAGATCTGGAAGATTTGATAGAAGAAGAAGAGGGAGAAGAGGAGAACCAAGCCCGACGACAGCACAGTACTCCACCGGACCAGGAGGTCCCATACAGTCCAGGCTATACCCCCGCGGCGCTGCGCTACAGACCCCCGACTCTATTTACGGGTGAGCACGACGCACGACCAGCCCCGAGGAACAGTACCTGGACCAGCGGGCCATGGTACCCTGCCAGTACCAGCCCACAGCGAGGCGCAAGAGGGGACTCGCCCAGGAGGCCTCTCCCCCAACGCTCGCCGATGTATCAGCCATCCACGGCGTCATACAACGCCACGCCGTCATTCCCAGACTTCGCCTATGAGAGTCGAGCACAGTACACGGAGCTCCGGATGTGCTTAGAGACAATGATGGTGGATGTCGCTGATGAACGCCACAAGTATGCAATATTATTGAAGCACCTGAAAGTACCGCGAGCGCACAATATAGCGCTAGCCTATGCTACCTCCTCGACCCCATACACAGCGGCCCTTGCAGCGCTGGATCAAAGATATGGACGTATATGGGATTACGTAATCCAGGAGATAAGGCATATTGACCGCCTACCCCCAGCCACAGACAATCGCTCACAAGACGACCTGTCAATCAAAGTGCAGTCCCTGGTGGGGATGCTGGGAGCTCAACGGGAGAAGGGCAGGCATGAGCTGTACGCCAACTCTAACGTTGAGAGGATTTTGGAGAAGCTGCCACCCGCAAGACAGGAGCGTTTTCGGCGGCAGAGGGACTACCGAGATCCCGACGGCCCCGAGCCATCCCTCCTTGATCTGGCCGACTTCCTGGCGAGAGAGGTCAGCAGCTTACGACTGGACACCTTCGGGCGGAGCACGCCAAGCTCCAGAGAGGAACCCAGGAGAATAAGTGATGGAAGAAGATCGGTGACTGTCATGCACCAATCAGAGTCAGTACCGAGCAGTAAGAGTCACAGCACCCCCTCGAGAAAGGAGAAGTGGAAGATAGCGTGTCCCTACTGTGAGAAAGAACACTGGCTGTCACAATGCGACTCATTCACAAAGATGAATGCAGAAGAAGTGAGCCAATGGATAAAGTCCAACCGGCGCTGTTATCGATGTGCGCGGCCCCACATGGCAGCCGAATGCCGCCTAAAGAAAAGGTGCAGCCGGTGCGATGGAGCCCATCTAGATATACTACACGATAGTAGCGGAAGACGGCCTATACCTGCACCACGGAGCGGCACCAAGGCAAGTGTCATGTACATTGACCCCGCCAGCAGCAACGGAGCTCAAGTGCTCTTAAAGGTAGTCCGTGTGACATTGAGCTACCAGGATAAAGTCATGGACACTTACGCCGTCCTTGATGACGGGTCAGAGAAGACCCTTCTGCTCGCCTCCGCTGCGACTCAGCTGGGACTGCGGGGGAGCAAGAACGAAATGACGATTCAAACAATAAGAAGAGATTTAAAGACGATAAAGGGCGAGAATGTCTCCTTCACTATCGCAGCCAACGGGCAGCCAGAGCGACGGTACAAGATCACAAATGCTTTCACCAGCCAAGAAATAGGACTATCGCAGTACACCTACCCTGTCACCAAGTTGATGGATAAATATGTGCACCTGCGTCAATTACCTATCCCGCTCATAGACGGCGCTACCCCGACCCTGTTGATAGGCTCCGACCATGCAGAACTCATAGTCCCGATTGACCGGGTCCATACAGGCCCCCGAGGCTGTCCTGCAGCAGTCGAGACCCGCCTAGGATGGACATTACAAGGCCCCCTCGCTAAATCTCTCAACCGAACCGCAGCCACTAGCTGCTTCCACTCCAGAACGACAGAAGAAGACACCACTCTCCTGCAGCATGTCGAGAGGCTATGGACCCTAGAGACAATGCCCTTTAAGAACGAAAAGAAAGACATTCGCTCTAAAGAAGACATTTACGCCATCAACCTACTCGAGCAGGGGACAAAGAGAGTCACAGTCGGCGGAGTGATGAGATACGCAACTCCACTCCTGAGGCGAGAGGGAATGCCCACCTTTCACGCAAAGAAAGACGCCACGGAGCGCTATCTACTGAACACAGAGCGGCGCCTAGCAAAAGACCCCGTTCAAGAGAGTGTGTACCGAGCTGAGATTGAGAAGCTAATCACAGCGGGACACGTAACAAAGATTGACATTAAAGAGGCCGATCAGACGACCGAATCATGGTACGTGCCGCATCACAAGGTCCATCACAATGGCAAGGATCGCATTGTGTTTAACTGCAGCTACCAGATCGGATCCCAAAATCTGAATAAAGAGCTCTTGCCCGGCCCCACACTCGGCCCCTCCCTACTAGGCGTGCTACTGCGCTTCCGCCAGGACAAGGTGGCTATAAGCGGGGATATCAAAGGGATGTTCTTGCAGGTGAGACTAGTAGAGGAGGACAAGCCTCTGCTACGGTTCCTATGGAGAGAGAAGATCGGAGATGAGAACCCATCCATCTACCAGTGGGAAGTACTCCCCTTCGGAACCACATGCAGCCCGTGCTGTGCTACATTTGCACTACAGAAACACGTCACAGAGGACCCAGCAGCAGATGAAGAGGTCCAACACAGTGTGAAGAACAGTTTCTACGTGGACAACTGTCTACAAAGCGTCTCGACTCAAGAAGAAGCCGAGGCTCTCCTAATCAAGTTACGCGCCTCCCTAATCAAAGGAGGCTTTGATCTCAGGCAGTGGGCCAGCAGTGACCCGCACGTATTGCGCAGCCTCTCCTCCGCAGACAAGGCTGCCAGCAGCGATACCTGGATGGCGACAATCCCAGGAGAAGCCCAAGAAATGACACTAGGATTAGTCTGGCGCTTCAAAACAGACTCGCTCCACTATAGACACAAACCCTTGGCTCCAGAGCAAGGAAGGTCGGCGGCGATACCGACCACCCGACGGAGTGTGTACAGAACACTCGCCAGACAATATGACCCGTTGGGATGTATTCTACCTTACACCACCAGGGCAAAGATGATTGTACGAGCACTATGGGACAAGGACCAGGGCTGGGACGACCCAATACCCGCACACCTTGCCTCAACATGGAGAGAGTGGGAGACGGAACTCCGCTCACTCCCAGGTGTCAATATACGCCGCAGCTACTTCCCATCCACAGTGAGGCCAGAGACATGCGAGATTGAGCTACACGTCTTCAGCGACGCCTCCGAAGTAGCCTACGGATCGGTTGCCTATTTGCGTGCCCAAGAGATGGGAGGAGAGATACACACTGCTTTCATACTGGCCCGCTCAAGAATAGCCCCACGTAAGCAACAATCTATCCCACGTCTAGAGCTCTACGCAGCCCTCGCAGGAGCGCATCTAGCCACGTTAATCCAACGTGAACTCACCATTCCGGTGCATAGAACAATCTTGTGGTCAGATTCCACGACAGTACTCACATGGATTAAGTCTGATTCATGCAGATACAAAGTCTTCGTGGGAGTCAGAGTCACCGAGATTCAAGAATTAACAGAAGAAGCAAGCTGGAGGTATGTGGATACCAAACACAACCCAGCTGACGTCATCACCCGGGGAATGTCCCTGGATGACCTAACCCGTCGCAACATCTACAGTGACGGACCAGCATTCCTCCAGCTCCCGGAAGGAGATTGGCCTACGCCCACCCCGAGGGAAGCAAGTAACGAGGAGGCTGAGAACAAGAAGCCTATGTTCTGTGGACTGAGCACTGTCGCCTCCACAGACCCCAACATAGATGACTGCATTACCCTAGAGAGTGCGCAACAAAGAACATTCCTGCGGCACCACCCAGAGATTCAGTCCACCACTGACATGTCAGCAGCTGACTACGAAGAAGCAGAACTTCTTCTACTACAACGAGCCCAGAGAGACTCGTTCCCCGATGAGCTAGACTGTCTACAGGGAGGAAACCCCGTCCCATCAGACAGCAGACTGATTCACCTGGCACCAGAGAGTGACGCACATAATCTCATCAGAGTGGGTGGTCGCCTGCGGAGAGCCCCCGATCTACCAGATGACATTAAGCACCCGATCGTCTTGAACAGCCGACACAAGGTCACAGAGCTGATCATAAAGAAATACGACGAGGATGTACACCACGCAGGAGCAGAGAGAGTCTTCGCGGAGATCAGACGTCGTTATTGGATATTGCAAGGGAGAGAAGCAGTACGGCGCTTCCAGCGAACCTGTCTAGACTGCCGTAAGTGGCGCGCGCAGCCCAGCATACCACGGATGGCTGACCTACCCCCCTGTCGCCTCCGAATCGGCGACAAGCCATTCCACTCCACAGGCATGGACTGTTTTGGCCCGTTGTATATAAAGAGAGGAAGAGGCACCGAGAAGCGGTGGGGTATTGTGTTCAAATGCATGACCACCAGAGCGATACATATCGAGCTCCTTCCGACCATGAGCACAGACTCATTCCTTATGGCCTTCCGGAGATTCACATCACGGAAAGGACAACCGTCTACATTGTTGTCTGATCACGGGACCAACTTCAAAGGCGGAGAAAGAGAGCTGAGAGAGAGCTTCCAAGCTATGGGCCCAGAACTTAAGACCCACCTCGCTCCAGCCCAGATTGACTTCCAGTTTAATCCCCCGAACGCACCCCACTTCGTTGGAACCTGGGAACGAGAAGTACGTTCTATAAAGACAGCCCTGTACGCCATACTCGGAGCCCAGACTGTGGCAGAGGAAGTCCTAATGACAGTCCTCACGGAGATCGAGGGAGTATTGAACTCAAAGCCCCTCGGTTACGTCTCCAGTGATGTAGCAGATGTCGACCCAGTCACCCCCAACACACTCCTAATGGGGCGGCTGGACCCCGCGCTACCCCAGACAATGTACAGGCCCGAAGAAGCGAACGGCCGAAGAATGTGGAGGTACAGCCAAGTACTAGCTGACAAGTTTTGGAGCAGCTTCCTACTTCACTACCTACCGTCTCTACAGACCCGCCAGAAGTGGGTAAAAGAGAGAGACAATTTGACAGAAGGAACAGTCGTCATGATTATTGACCAGTCACTCCCCAGAGCTATGTGGCCGGCTGGCCGCGTAAGCAAAGTGATCACCGGTGCCGATGGCAAGGTCCGAGCAGCTGAAGTACTCGTCCAAGGGCGCACCTACACACGTCCCGTGGCGAGGCTCATAGAACTGCCCCGACTCCCAGATACTATCGATGATGACCATGACCCTATGACTTTGTGAGTTGACTGACCCTTACAGCGGACCTTGAGTGGAAGACAGTGCGGTTAATCTGTCTCTGCTTAGCTAATTAGGTGGGACTAATTAGGGGGCGGCTGTTGTGAAGGATCAGATTAAACCGAATATGTATATTTATTTATATATATATATTTAATTGTATTTGTATATCGTTTGATATCCCCTGTATATTCCTTGTACAATATGCATTGAATATCCCCGTTTCTACTAAACAGCCCATAATAGTTTCATTCTACCATTGGACGAGAACCTGGCGCCAGGTTGCCATACCCCTAGGTCCAAGTTCAATTGTGCCGCCTAACATGTCGAGGCAACCCCCGGTTCCGCGCAGTAATATGCCGGGCGAAATACGAATGGTACTATTTGTTCATAGCGCATATATATATGGCGCTCGTAAAGTAGAACTTTCTTTTTAGTCCAGTTCTTTACCCTCCAACAGAGTGACAGACGCAAAAGCCTCCCCACGACGCACGTGCGGTGTAGTAAGGCCTACTTGGCCCAGAATAGGCATTGAGATATCGTGTAGATTAATAGTTGAATGGTCATAGTTTGGCACCATACCGTCGAGTTGGACGTATTCTATTAAGCTAATAATAGTCTATTTATGTATGGTGCATCGTTCGGTTAGAGTCCTACAGTTATCAGTACCCCCATCGTTCCTGACGTTATCTGGACGCTTGACCAGGCTGGTCAGACCCCTAGTGGTGATTGCATCCGAGGAGCTCCGGGTCAAGAGCGACTGGACCTGTATATTGGATTACTCTACCCAGACGACGGCGAGCCTTCCACGGCTCTTGGATTATGCTTTGAGTGCTTTGATTATTCCATGGATAAAGGCCAACACTGCCGAGTGTTGGAATTACCCCCCGGAGAGGACTCCAGGTGAGGCGGCGCTCTACACGTGAGGTCGCACCACGTCTCTCCGTTGTGGACCGGCAGATACCGTTCCACAGAGGGTCCAGCTGTATTCGTCTGCGGCCCGAGGTTCTGTGGGCACCGTGTCCAAGACTTTGGATTCTCCCAAGACACCGTCGGCCAGATGGGATACCGCCAGCGGCTTCTCTAACCCCCCCCTCCTACTGTCTTACAACCAGCGGGACCCCCCCCCCCCCCCTTAGTGTATCCAGCTATAATCATTTAAGTACCATCGCTATCGTTTCCTAAATATTCCAGGTTGTATACTTACTCCCTGCGCAACCAGAGATTGGACATTCAATGTTGATTTACCTACGAATACTCATTTGCCATAAAAGTGCATATTTAATATTTCAAATCATAAATGTAATTAAGTGAATGTTGTATACACCTTTTGCTGTATTAAATATTCGATTTGGTACATTTGTGTTGGTTCGTTTCATCAGGTGGGAAAGTGTTCATCATACTTATATCTTGTACTGGGTGGCCAGAAGTTAAAGTACATGAGGTAGTGGTATTAAATATCATATCTAACAATACAGTCAGGGAATTGTACCCCTCAGTTACAATATCCCTACTGAGTATAATGGCACAACCCGCAAGTCTCTACGACAAACGGTTCAAGAGATACACTAAGGGGGTGTGGCATAAGGGGGTGTGGTCTAAGGATCGGGGGAGTGGTCAACATCGACCAATGAAAGAGGATATCCCTACTGAGTACAATGGGTCAACATAGACCAATGAAATAGGACATCCCTACTGAGTACAATGACACAACCCGCAAGTCTCAGAGGGAGCTTGAAGGGTTAATAGGGGCCGTGAAGGGTTAACGGCTCCCTTTGAGCCACGCACACCTGCTCACCACTGATTAGGCTGATGCAATCAGCAATGACTCTGCACTCTGGAACCAATGTATTTCAATGAGGGCTGACACATGCCTTCAGTCTCACGATGATTACAAGAAAAGTATAAGAGATTAAGCTTATTCCTCTTAATGTGAGCGCTTGAAGGGTTATGTGAAGGGCTGTGTGCGATATTGTGTCATTCCGTCGACAATTGTGGCCAGGGTGGCGATCGGGAAACAAGGGGGGGGAAAGCAAAATAATCGTTTTTTGCCTGAGTGCAAAGCCATTGGTTTGTATGTAGAGCATAACTTTCAAACAAATGGTCATCAGTTGAGATAGAAATGTCCAATTCCATTATAATAATAATAATAGCTTCATTTTATATAGCGCCTTTCAAGAGACCCAATGTCGCTTTACATAGGGGGAAAAAATAACAAAGTAACAAACATAGTGGACAGACACAACATATAAATATGATGATGGGATTCAAGTTCGCGTTTTTATTGATCACATAGGCAGGCTATACATAGGCTACATGGCACGGTCCATCGTGATATTGGAGATGGATCGAGCAATAGACTATTACTGTCTGTACCACCCATGTAGCTGTCAAAGCTCCATCACAAATGCAGTTATGTGAATAAAAATGTTCTTGTATGGGCGGCTACGTGGCGTAGTGGGCAAGGCGCTCGCCACGAATGCGGAGACGCTGGGCTCGCCTGTTCGAGCCCAGCGCTCCACATTGTTTTCTGTTTAGCTGGTCGTCCGTACTAATACACATTGGCCGTATTAGGGGGTGGGAAACTGATGGGTGGGGATCGGGCGTTGTGGACAGCGACTCCTACAGGTCGGTTGGTGCGCCTGCGGCGTGAGCCTCCCACGCGTTACTCCTCGCCACTGAGAGATCGAGCTGCGCAGGTGAAAAGATGCGACTGCTGTTACCTCAAGTACCGGAGGGGACTTGTGCTATGTATGACTTAGTCCACATTGCAGCCGGCTTGTGGGAGGCAAGAAACAGCGTTCGTGACAGGGGAGGGTTGAATTGGATGATACGAAATTGGGATGGGAGAAAAATATAGAAAAATGGGAGAAAAAGTGGATTAAAAAATTTAAAAAAATTCTTGTATATGCTCTCGTATTATTGTTTATATAGGCCACCTAATACCGACATCAAAATAGATTGTATGCCTCTACAAATCATATGCAGGTAGAAAATTTACGGAAAATCCGTCGCAATTTGGAATGAAATTGACAGAGAACTTTAATCCCTGGGTATTAATCGAACGAAACGAAGAAAAAGCAGTCATATTCCAGCATGGTTATTAATGACACCAATGGCAAACAGTGGTTAACGGTCTTTATTAGTGTTTGTGCTGCCCTGAGGCAGCAATGGTCTTTAGGAAGTTAATAGATGTCTGTCAGCCTGTCGCGTATTTCTCCCAGGCGTTCGCTCGGCTTAGTCCACTTTTCTACATTTCATGGGGGTGTTTCATGACCATATATGGTTAATTACGGGCGGTGCTATATGCAAATACGTAAAACCGTGCACGAGCGCGGAGCGTAGAACAATTGATATTTATCAACACAGAGTGTGCGTAGAATCTGTGTACGCACGTGTGATAAATCCAGATTTTTCTGTACGTACACACATTCTAAATTCTGTGCTTAAGAACGAAAATAGAACACTTTCTAAGAATTGTTGATAAATGAGGGCCCAAGAGTGTGGATTCTGTACTAGGAGTGTTTATTCTGTACTAGGAGTGTGTACTAGGAGTGTGTACTAGGAGTGTGTATTCTGTACTAGGAGTGTGTATGGAGTGTGTATTCTGTACTAGGAGTGTGTATTCTGTACTAGGAGTGTTTATTCTGTACTAGGATTGTGTATTCTGTACTAGGAGTGTGTACTAGGAGTGTGTATTCTGTACTAGGAGTGTGTACTAGGAGTGTGTATTCTGTACTAGGAGTGTTTATTCTGTCCTAGGAGTGTGTATTATGAATGTGTACTAGGTGTGTGTACTATGAGTGTGTACCAGGAGTGTGTACTATGAGTGTGTACCAGGAGTGTGTACTAGGAGTGTGTACTATGAGTGTGTACCAGGAGTGTGTACTAGGAGTGTGTACTAGTAGTGTGTATCAGGAGTGTGTATCATGAACGTGTACTAGTAGTGTGTATCATGAATGTGTACTAGTAGTGTGTACTAGGAGTGTGTACCAGGAGTGTGTACTAGGAGTGTGTACTAGTAGTGTGTATCATGAACGTGTACTATTAGTGTGTATCATGAACGTGTACTACGAGTGTGTATCATGAACGTGTACTATGAGTGTGTATCATGAATGTGTACTATGAGTGTGTATCATGAACTTGTACTATGAGTGTGTATCATGAACGTGTACTACGAGTGTGTATCAGGAGTGTGTATCATGAACGTGTACTAGTAGTGTGTATCAGGAGTGTGTATCATGAATGTGTACTATGAGTATGTATCAGGAGTGTGTATCATGAATGTGTACTACGAGTGTGTATCAGGTGTGTGGTGTGTGGGCACTGCAGCCTCAACACTAAAGGCCAGTTGCAAAGAGCACGTGTACACACACACACACACACACACACACACACACACACACACACACACACACACACACACACACACACACACACACACACACACGCACATGTACACACAAAAGCACCTAGACACACACACATGCAATCGCTCTCTCTCCCTCGCCTCACCCTGGCATGCATGGAAAGGGCTGACCTTTGGAAAGTTGAACACTTTAAATATTTAGGTTTGGGTTATGATGGAGCCGCCAGGCCCTCCAGGCAATGTGTGAAGCCTCTGATTAGGCCTGCTGTCAGAGTCATTTAGCCCGGTGTCTCGCCCGGACGCCACACTCTCTGTTTGACAGGCAAGCCCGTTAAACAAACAGCGTCCCCGCAGTAGAGTGAGCAACACACCCCTGATGCAGCACCAACACCCAGCGATCTGAAAGAAAGCACTCCTCTTCACTGACAGCCGGAGAGAGGACCCCTCGTGTCCCTCAGTGTCTGCCTCTCTTTCCTTCCGTCTCCCACTTCCGCTCTGTCCATCCCTCCGTCTCTTGACACGTGTGTCTCAGTTGTTCTTTCGGTGCTTCTGTCTGTTTCTCAAAAACACCAAGCAGATCATACCAGAAATGTCTGTGAGTGAAAGTAGCTTGTGTGCTTGTGTGTGTGTGTGTGTGTGTGTGTGTGTGTGTGTGTGTGTGTGTGTGTGTGTGTGTGTGTGTGTGTGTGTGTGTGTGTGTGTGTGTGTGTGTGTGTGTGTGTGTGTGTGTGTGTGTGTGTGTGTGTGTCTGTCTGTCTGTCCCTGGACTATAAGTCCACAGCGTCCCACAGGTCTCAGTAACATGCATCAGTATTATTCATCGTGTCTCTGTCTGTCCCTGTCGTTCTCTCTGCTCCCCTGACGGTCGCTCTGTCTCTCTGCATGTTTCTCTGTCTCTGTCCATCTAACTTTCCCTCCGTCAATCTATTCATCACTCTATTCTCTTGCTGCATCTCGTGTGAGCTAAAGTTGAGAGTTATCCGTACTCTGTAGTATGAAAAGATTCATCTGCGTTCTATTTAGATTGAGATTTTAGTCCGAGTAAGGTGATTGTGAGATCATCCCTTATAGGTGAGGGTTACACTCTAAATGATTAGCTCTCTCACTATTCATTATGAGCCGAAACATGCTCTCTCTCTCTCTCTCTCTCTCTCTCTCTCCCTATCTCTCTCTCTCTCTCCCTATCTCTCTCTCTCTCTCTCTCTCTATCTCTCTCCCTCTCTCCCTCTCTCCCTCTCTCTCTCTCTCTCTCTCTCTCTCTCTCTCTCTCTCTCTCTCTCTCTCTCTCTCTCTCTCTCTCTCCCGCATCATGCCATGATCAGGGCAGCTTACATTGGTGTGCACATTGAAATATATATATCTGAGCTAGCCTTTTTTTTTTTCTTTCTTTTTTTTCTGTCTCAGAGACAATCTCCTGTGGCATCAATCCTGTAAATATATGAGTCTTAATCTGTGTGTCCTATTCTGTATTCAGAGAAAGAGTCAAGTCAGCAACTCCAGTATTAATGCATGAGAAATGAGCGGAGCCCATAAGAATTAAAGGGTAAGACTTCCCTTATTAAGATGTAAATTCCAAGGGGGCGAAACTTGGCTGAAATGAGGATACAGTGAAGGTATTGTTGTCAACTTTAGCCTACTTATGCATCTCTAAGAGGCATTGTTTTGTGCCAGTCGTTGAAATTGGATACACAACAACGCCACAGCAGCCCTGTATGTTCTGGTGCAGAGTGAAAACCAGCCGGTGTGTGAAGGAACACATTAACCCTTATACTCTTACAGAACAATTTACACTCCTTGTAACATAATCTAGTAGAGACCGTGGTGGCCCACGGTTCAGGGCAACTATCGCACTAATTCAATCTCTCTCTCACTCTCTGAGCTCTTTCTCGTGCCTTTCTGTGCTCTCCCTCTCTCTCTCTCCCCCGCTCTCTCTTTATCCCTGTCTCTCTCGCTCCCTCTTTCTCTCCATCCCTCTCTCCCTCCTGCTCTTCTCTCTCTCTCCCTCTCTGCTATCACTCTCCCTCTCTCTTTCTCTCTCTCTCTCTCCCTCCCCCTATCTCTCTCTCTCTCTCTCTCTCTCTTTCTCTCTCTCTCTCTCCCTCCTTACAAATTTGCACTTAACACCTTCCTGAGAACGGCTTCTCATTCATCAACGGTGTTTGTCTCGGTGACAAGTGCGGCGCGTCCTGCATATCAATATGAGCTAAGACAATGCTGAGGCAGTAACCTTCAGCTAAATGTCATTCTGCTTAATCCTATTTGAAAATTAAACATTGAAAAACCTTTAGCATTCCTTCCTGTCTTCCTTCCTCCTCCTTCGCTCCCTCCCTCCCTCACTCTCGACAGTTGCTGCCCACCCTCCCTCCATCCTGTTCTCCCTCCCTCTCCTCATCCCTCCATCCTGTTCTCCCTCCCTCTCCTCATACCTTCATTTTCCACGGCTGTGACATTTGAGAATATTGTTTTTGTCATGCTTTGTTTATTTGATTTGTCTATTTATTTATTTTGTTTTGTTTGTCTTGAGTTATGTCTGGTTAATAAGTGTAAATATGAATTGAACAGACAGGCAGACAGACAGAGAGATTGTTTACTTGATTTATCTATTTATTCTATTTTCTGCGTGTGGGGGGGGGGGGGGGGGGGCTGTATGGTAATATGTGTTGAATAAAATAGATTATTTCACTAAAAACACCAAATACATATTTTTTTTGCTCCAACTGGCCACATTTAAACCGACATAGAGTTGTCATGGAAACGCTTGACTTAACCTCCCCTCTCCCTGTCCTTGGGTCTCTCTCCCTCCCTCCCTCCCTCCCTCCCTCTCATTGGACCTTTTGTCAGGGAACAGTCCAGTAGTTCTGTGGTCGAATGAGAGAGAGAGAAAGACAGAGAGAGAGATAGAAAGACAGAGGGAGAGAGAGAGAGGGAGAGAGTGAAAGTAAGAGAGGCAGAAAGAGAGAGAGAGAGAGAGCGAAAGATAGAGATAGTGCAGGCATGTGAGAACAGTCTCATGCATCAAAACCATATATTTAATGTTACATAAACAAATCATCCCAGTATAGAGGGTAATTACCACGCTGACATCTCTAGAGAGGCAGAGAGAGAGAGAGAGCAAGGATGTCTGATCCAGATACACACAATGACACAAGGCTGAAACTCCATCAACATGCTCTGCTTGGAGAGGCCGGCTCCTTTGTATGCATGAAACACGTCACATGGTATAGTCAATGCTAGTCGCCTTCTCTCCAGTGCACAAACATGCACTCACTTACACACACATGTGCACACACATGTGCACACACACACACACACATCATACAGTACACACCAGCACTGTTTCACATACACAAATGCACTGTTGCACACACTCGAGCACGTACGCATGCATGTACACACACGCATGCTTGAGAGAACACACATACCCACATACACCTGCACTCTCAGTACACACACACACACACACACACACACACACACACACACACACACACACACACACACACACACACACACACACACATAACACAACACATATATAGCCTCTGTTTGAAGATATGGTGAGTATATGTTGAGGATTGGAAGCAGAGGCAGACAGCAGGGATGAAAGGATAGATCGTTTTCCATTGGAACAGAGTGAGGTGACAGTAGCAGCCCAAAGACTGCCTTGGGCTGACGATTCCCAACGGAGTTTAGCTCAAAACTCATTCATTGGCTTACATGTCATGGCCTCACAGCGCCAACTGCAGATCTCGCCACCTCAAAGATGACAGAGCATAACGATGTATCCCATGTTGGGTTGGTTATTACTCAACATTGTAGAATATGACGTAAGGTTTTTTGGTTGTCAAGCCCTGGCTGACCATGGAGCTAACATTAGTGTTGCCCTGTTAGCTACATTATTCCTAGGCCTACGACAGTATGACATAGATCAGTCATTCAAAATATGAAAATAGTTCCACATTTTTGATGAACAACAATATTTCAGTACGCTAATAGGGATTTTCATTCATCGTTTTTGGATTTGTGCCTGTTTCACAAGGAACATATAAAAGTGTCATACTCCTTGTTGTTTTACAGGCTGTCAGTGGACCCTGTCAGTAGCACTGATGATAATGTAAAGCTATTGGCAAAAATGACTGAGACAATGAAGTAGGTAGTTAGCTATTTTAACAAACATTCTGTTGGATTATATTCACTGATTTCCAACCATAGAAATGAGTGACAATGGCAATGGTTGGCTAGCATAACGTTAGCTTCTTCCTAACAGTTTGATGCTGACGAACAGTAGAGACGTAAGCCAGCGTGGAGAGTGTCTCAGCCAATCACAGCGCGATATCGGAGGCGATACACACTGTGTTCCAATACACTGTGTATGTGTATGTATGTGTTTGTGTGTGTGTGCGCGTGAGTGAGTGAGCAGGCAGGCAGACAGACAGACAGACAGACAGACAGACAGACAGACAGACAGACAGACAGACAGACAGACAGACAGACAGACAGACAGACAGACAGACAGACAGACAGACTGACAGACAAGCAGGCAAACAGACAGACAGACAGACAAGCAGGCAAGCAAACAGACAGACAGACAGACAGACAGACAGGCAGACAGACAGACAGACAGACAGACAGACAGACAGACAGACAGACAGACAGACAGACAGACAGACAGACAGACAGACAGACAGACAGACAGACAGACAGACAGACAGACAGACAGACAGACAGACAGACAGACAGACAGACAGACAAGCAGGCAAGCAAACAGACAGACAGGCAGGCAGGCAGGCAGGCAGACAAGCAGATCTCACTTGATTGTGGCCTCTCGATGTTCCTTAAAACAACTTTTGGAAGCCCTTCCCCTGTGTGTGTGTGTGTGTGTGTGTGTGTGTGTGTGTGTGTGTGTGTGTGTGTGTGTGTGTGTGTGTGTGTGTGTGTGTGTGTGTGTGTGTGTGTGTGTGTGTGTGTGTGTGTGTGTGTGTGTGTGTGTGTGTGTGTGTGTGTGTGTGTGTGTGTGTGTGTGTGTGTGTGTAACACTAGCAGAGCTGACAGGGAGCACTGTAAAGTGGTCTGCACACGGCGGGCGACAGACGTCGCCTGGCGATGTGATCGCCTGTCGCTCAATGACAATCGCTTAGCCCCCCACACCAGAGGCGACCGTTCTCAGGTATAATAACTATGTGTCGCTCTGTTTAGCTGGGGGTGTTTCCCCCCGGGAGATATAGGAGGGCGGACCGAAGGGACCGGACGTTAGGTTGTTGTGAAGCGGGTTCGCAGGTAGCTGTGTTGTGCGTTACGAGAGAGTATTAACCTGTAAAACCCATATTGAGCTGGAATTAAACCACCATATACGAATACAACCTCTCCTCATTCTTCCTGACATTACTGCATGCCTGGTCGCTACGATACGTTCATTACCACCGATTGGACAAGTAATGTTATGCAGCTGCTGAAAGAGAATGTTTTTTTTCACGGAAGACGCAAACTGTTTTGTTATCAACCATAATTTTCTTTGGACAATAAACCTTACAAACTACATCAGCTGCAGCCTGGACATTAAACTGTCAACATCCACAACTTATTTTGTTACCCGAGTATTAAAACACTAGTAGGTGCATCGTGGCGCATTGTTCATTTATTAGTTAATGACAAGCGGCCACTCTATAGCTTCTCAAACTAACGTTATTTATTTAAATTGTTCCCGTTAATAATAATGAACATAACCTTATGTAGCATGGTAATAATACGTAGATTGATCAATGAATGTATTGATACATTAAAGGTGTACAAATGATACACCAGTAGAACTTCTGCAGTACTTCTACTGTAGAAGTCATGTTATTTCCTCATTGTCCTTGTGCCGTCGCCTCCAAAAATAGGATCGAGGCGATATTTAGCGAGGCGACAGAAATATCTGCGCGACCGTCCCTTCAAAATCTCCTGCCGTGTGGGTTCTCTCATTCATAACAATGGACGCGATACAATTCTGCCGGTCGGCTCGCTAAAAAAATCGGTCGCCTGGCTAAAATCGCTCGCCGTGTGGGGACCCCTTAAGTCTGACACACATACAGTGAAATACCAAAAACTTCACAGTGCACTCCTGACTTCTGTACCAGCAGTGCACGTCTAAGAGAGAGAGCGTGTGTGTGTGTCATGGGTTTTGGGGTATTCTTCACTTGATCTCCGTGCTGAACTCAGAATGTAAGGGGAGTGTTTGGGGACTGTGTGTGTGCACGTGCGCATGTGTGTCATTGGTGTCTGGCAACACAAGTATGTACTGCAAGTCAGTGTTCATTGATTCTTACCAAGCTAACCAGGCTACTGTATGATGACTGATGACCTAATTGACAGCTGGTCTCAAACTCTGCCCTTTTTTCTTGATCTTCCAATCACAAATGTTACTTTCCTCTGAGAATGGAGTGTGTGATTCATGGCTGTCAATAAGACAATGAAACAGTTTTCCGTCCTTCGTTTCTCTTCTTCCTGAAAGGTGGACTTTTGTGGAAACATGGTACTATATGTCTAGGAAGAACCTCATAGACCTCACTCATTCAGGCAGTAATTCATTAGCGGTGAGCCACTCGGCCCCTAGTGGCGGCTGACGGGCATGACACTTTGTGTCCTTGATTTCTTCTGTTATTTGACCGACAAAGCTTTGATGTAAGGTAAGCTTAGAAATGGGATACAAATTTGGATCAATAAACAAACTGTGTCTCTCTACCTCCTCTCTCTCTCTGCCTATGTCTCAGGTGGGAGATGCAGGAGTCTGCAGCACTAGAAGAAGACGAGAAGCCTCTGGTGGAGGAGCTACAGAGAGCCTACTTCCTCAGCACCAAGCCTGGACCACAAGACACACAGGCAGAGGACACCAGACCGCCCAGCGAAACTGCTCCCCAATAGCACATATACCCATAGCTGTTAGACTTACTGTACATTATTGTATATATTCGGTATAATGTGTGTAGCAAGAAAAGGTTTGTGTATGTCAGGTGGGTAGTAGGTCATTCACCCTGGACATTGTGTATGCTTTTGTGTGTTTTGAGTGCACGTTTTGAGTGGACATAAGAAAGAAAGATGGAGCTCTCGCAAGCGTGTGAGAGAGTGAGAGGATACCGGAAAGTATGAATGCATGCATACCGTATACCTGTGTTTGTTTTCTGTGGACGAGAAGATGGGACCAACGTCGGCTCCTCCCCGTCTCTGACGGGACCGTGTGATGGCGGGAGAGAGACTGGGTTTGTTTTCCGGGGACCAGATGGGACGTGTGATCTTAGGTGCCGTAGTTAATTGGAAATTAACTGTTTTGTTTTTGTATAATCTATTGGTGTCTGCATACTTTCTCTCCTGGTCCGTTTTGATTACAGCGTGTCATAACAATGGAATTCACTTGGAATTGTGTGCAAGCTGATGTGTGTGACACTATTAGGCTATTATTTTTTTCAAGTTGTCTGTTATGAGATGTAATGTACATGGAAATAAAAGTTATATTTGCTTCACTATTCTCTATACCTTATTGTGATGACAGATGTATGAGGAATATGAGGTCTGAACCTTTGTTGAATGCTTACATTTTCATATGCATCTAGGAATGTTCAAACCACGCTCAATCTGAATGATGGGCTCTTATTTTTATGAAAAAGTAATCCAAAACCCCCACTATTTACAAAATGTCTAATTGATTGCTGAGAGTCAATTAGCCTACATTATGTAACACATTAGAAGGTATTAAGTCATATGCGTATGTAGCGTGTTTCACTCGGTGTTGTGTTATAAAGAAGACACTGCTGCTACAACCAGGTCAGCTGAAGTTGTTTATTTGCAATACTCCTCAGCCTTCTCCCTCAAAGTCTGCATTCAAACAACAACAAAAGGGTATGGTGAGCAGCAGACCCCTCTCCCACATGTGTGCTCAGAAAGTGACATGATGTGTACACTCACGCAGTATGCAATGCCCCAACTCTGGACTGCTTCAAAGAACTGCTCAAAAGTCAGAACTCACCTCTTTAACATAGCCTCTGACCCCTAGCTATGGGGGTAGATTTCTATCAAAAATAAACAAACGCAAAAGTAGAATCCACAATCGTAAAAAACGATCCACACACACACACCTCTCAATTTGTGTTTCATAAAACGCTTGATCTGCTTAGATTTACGTACGTAATTCTAAGGACACGCTTGATCTGCTTGGAGTTCAACAAACAACTGCATTCTGAATTAATTTAGCCTTGTAGTTTCTAATCCCATCGTTTATTTGTATTGATTAAACATAAGTCAGTTACTGTACATGACACTATGTCAAATATGCTAAGGTAATTAGCTTTAACTTATTGCTTATGGAGCATTGTTTCCCCATTTATCTCAGAGGAGTTGATGAACACTGCATGCTGTATTATGTAAGAAATACATATGCAGTATATAATAATTGTAAAGTGTTTTTTGATGTTTTTATTTTGTTTTGGTGTAAATAAAAAGAAACTGATCAATTCAAATCAGTTTTTTTAACTTTTTTGGTTCAAACACTTTTTTTTTATTGATTTCCCCAAGGGGATCAATAAAGGAATGTCTTATCTTATTGTATAGACAATTATGTGGGCAATATAGAACAGGTGACAGAAGTTATGACCATTATAGTGATTAGTGGGAAAACTAAATACAAATTATATCTGGATTTTCTTTGTGTTTTGTCAAAACAATGTTCTATAGTGAGTGGTCTTACCTCCTTTTCCAGGATTACTTCAACTTTCAATATCTGGCAGTTACTGTCATTATAAATGCTTATGTACGCTCACTACGCAACAAACTGGATGAGCTACAGGTGAATGTTTACCATCAGCAAGAGTACAGGAATGCGTGCATCCTGGCCCTAACGGAGACATGGCTGGACAATCAGGTTTCCGACTCGGACCTGTATATTGAAGGCTTTGGCACACCAATACGACTCGACAGAGATAAAACCATCACCGGTAATCAGAAAGGGGGAGGTGTCTGCTTATATATAAACCAAAAGTGGTGTAAGACTGTTACTGTACGGGACACAATATGTACAGCTGACATAGAAATGCTGACTGTGTCTCTTCACCCCCGCATTACCAAGAGAGTTCCCGCAACTCATGTATGCAGTATAGTGTACATCCACCCCCGTGCCAACATGAACAATGCACTGGAAGTTATAGTGGACATGGTAAACAAGATGGACAAAATATCAACAGATGCACCTAAATTTCTCCTAGGCGACTTCAATCACTGTCAGCTGGGGCGGCTAGGTGGTGTAGTGGGCAAGGCGCTCGCCATCAACACTGGAGACGCTGGGTTTGAATCCAGCTCTCGGCGTTGCTATCAGCTTGGCTGGTCGTTCATACTAACACAATTGGCAGTGTTAGGGGTGGGAAAGCTGATGGGTGGGTCCTGGGCGTTGTGGACAGCGACCCCTACAGTTCGGTCGGGGCGCCTGCACAGCGAGGGTAGGATCTGGAGGGAGGTAGTGTGACCTTCCACACGTTACACTCTCCCGGTGAGAATCTGCGCTGCCAGGCTGGCTGCCGACTGGCTGCACATGCGTCGGAGGAAAGCATGTGACAGTCTCCGGCCTCCCGGACCAACAGTAGGGGGTAGTGCGCAACAACCAGGAAGGGGGTTGGGAATTGGCATAACGACTAACAGTGGGATAGGAGAAAAAATCTGAAAAAGGAGGGGGTAAAAAGATTAAAAAAATTAAAATAAAAAATCACTGTCAGCTAGATGGTGTCTTACCTGCATACCACCAGTATATTGATTGCCCTACACGACTCAACAAGGTGCTGGATAAATCCTACGGCTCTGTTCCCAGAGCATATAGATCCTTCCCGCTACCGGGCCTGGGACTTACGGACCACAACGCAGTTCAAGTCAAGTCAAGTCAAGAGTTTTAATTGTCACGGCATACAGGTATACAATGAAATGCGGGTGGTCTTGCCCGCAACGATGTGCAATACAGTGGTACATATAATAGAATCAAAAGAAGAAAACAACATTGTGCAGTAACAGGTAGCAGGTAACATGGAGTGACATCTCGGTATCTGTACATAGTTATTTACAGAGCATGTGTGACATGCTAGTTAGCTTTGGTAGTGCAATACACTGTTCCTGTTATTCTAATTTAAAGTGTCCTTTCCTTTGGCCATAAGTGTGCGTGTGTGCGACATGAGTGTGTGCCCGCTCATGTTAAAGTGTTAAGTGGCTGCTCGTGTGTGAGCGTGCACAGTGTGCGTGTCGTGTGTGTGTTCATGTGTGCTTGTGTGTGGACAGTTCAATGTTCTGAGCACTCAATGTTCATTGTTCATGGCTCTGATGGCCTGGGGGAAGAAGCTGAGCCTAAGCCGCTCTGTCCTAGTAGCTGGGGTTCGCAGGCGTCTGCCTGACCTCAGCAGCTGAAACAGGCTGTTATTGGGGTGGTGAGGGTCTTTCATTATCCTGCAGGCTCTGGATTTGCACCTCTTGTTGTATAGAACCTGCAGGGGGGGTAGTGCAATACCCGTGGTACGCTCGGCTGAGCGCACCACTTTCTGTAGGGCCTTCTTGTCCTGTGCCGTGCTGTTTCCATACCAGGCAGTGATGTTTCCGGTCAGGATGCTCTCTACAGCTCCTGAGTAGAAGGACTGGAGTATCTTCCCCGATACTCTGAACTTCCTTAACTGTCTCAGGTGGTAGAGACGCTGTTTCGCCTTCTTTACTACTGTGTCTATGTGTGTTGACCATGTCAGGTCCTCTGAGATGTGGACCCCCAGGTACTTGAAGCTGCTCACCCTGTCCACGGTAGCCCCGTTTATCATCAGTGGTGTGTGTGTCTCCTGCTGTCCTCTCCTATAATCCACGATCAGTTCCTTGGTTTTGCCAATGTTCAGGAGCAGGCTGTTGTCCTGGCACCAGCGTTCCAGTACCTCAACCTCCTCCCGGTAGGCCTTCTCGTCGTTGTCCGAGATCAGCCCCACCACCACCGTGTCGTCTGCGAACTTCACTATGGAGTTGGAGCTGAACTTGGCCACACAGTCGTTCTGCTGGCCCCTGCATACCAACCAGTCATTAAAAGAGAAAAACAAACCATAAAGACATCCAAGGTCGGTGGTGTAGTGGTTAACACTGTCGCCTCACAGCAAGAAGGTCCAGGGTTCGATTCCCGCTTGGCGACCAGGTTTCCATGATGCCAGTTACCCAGGTGGGGTATCTCCCAGGCCTTTCTGTGTGGAGTTTGCATGTTCTCCCCGTGCTCGCAAGGGTTTCCCCCCTGATAAGATAAACCCAATGGAAAAACATGCACAACAATAGATCGCTAACGCTGTGGCGTCCTTGACGAAGACGGACAGGAGCACTTGGATTGGTCCCCTGGCGCGGCTCACATTGACGCCTGTCAGCTCCCGGCTGCCCTTGGGGGGGAAGGACGACGGGATGGGTTAATCGCAGATACGAATCGCATGCATGCATGCATCGCATGCGTGCCGATTGATGACCTCTGAGCAGGTCCTAAATTATTATTATTATTATTATTATTATTATTATTATTATTATTATTATTATTATTATTATTATTATTATTATTATTATTATTATTATTATTATTATTATTAATGTCTGGTCAGAAAACAACATTGAGGCCCTTAGAGGCTCATTTGAATGTACTGATTGGGATGCTCTTGTCGAGCCAGGCTCAGACATAAATGATAATGTAGATGTAATATCATCATACATTAATTTCTGCTTGGACACAGTGATACCCTCTAAAGAGACAAAAATATTTCATAATAATAAACCCTGGGTAACGAAGGACCTGAAAAGCATTCTTAATAAAAAGAAAAGGATATTTTTCTGTGGGACACTTGAGGAGAAGAAAGATGTTAATAAAGAGGTCAAACGAGCAGTGAGACAGGCAAGGCTAAACTATAAGAATAAGATAGCAGATAAATATAATCAAGGGGACATGCGTTCAGCCTGGAAAGGAATTAAAATTATGTCCGGGATGAACACCAATACAGCCCCTAAAAATATACAAATAGGAAATAGTAGCCATGACTCCCTGCCAGACGAGGCAAATAAGTTCTTCTGTCGGTTTGACTCTCAGGATTTTAGTGCTGAACTTAAGAAGCTATCAGATTCACTCACACAGATTGATCTCTGTACATGAGCACTTAGAAAAAAATAACACTATTTGTTGACTTTTCGTCAGCCTTCAATACAATGCAGCCTCACATACTTGTGGAAAAACTTATAAATGACTTTAACCTGGATCACCAACTTATCAGGTGGATTATCAGTTTTCTTACCAATAGAACTCAGACAGTAAGTATAAATGGAAAAAGTTCCAAATCAATAATAATTTCCACTGGCTCACCGCAAGGCTGTGTTCTTTCTTCTCTTCTTTTTGTTTTATACACAAACGATTGTCTTAGCAAATATACAAATCACCATATTGTAAAATTTGCTGACGACAGTATTATCCTATCTCTTCTCAGTCAGTCAGATAAATCACACGGACCCATAATGCAAGACTTTGTAGACTGGTGTGATGGCTGTTATCTGGATTTAAATGTCCAAAACCAAAGAAATTATTATCTCACCAAAACACATAGAAGTCACCCCAACAAGCATCCACCGAGCTGAGGTGGAAATTGTCCAGAACTACAAATACTTAGGAACTGTGTTTGATGACAAACTTAGTGACAACACAGATGTTATCATAAAAAAGGCTCATCAGCATCTGTACTGTCTTCGCAAACTAAACTCCAGTTTGGAGTCGACCAGAGAATTATCTTTTTTTATTATTTAAAAAAAAATCATATATATTTTTTTCATTTTTGGATGAAAGGCACAGGTACAGGCTTACAATGCACATAAAACATAATTTTTATTATTTGCCAACTACAAGCATTGGCTTGCCCCTTGCCTCATTTAAAATAAAAAATCCTAACCCCTGCACCAACCACCGTTGACAAAAAAAAATCCCCCCCAACCCACCCCATCATAGGCCTGAAAAGAAAAAGAATTGAGCAAAGATTTCAACAAAGACCAAAAAAAAGAAAGGGAATTATACAGATATAATTAGTTATGTCCTACTAGTTATATAGTAGAGGTCCTAACTTGATAGAGAATATGGTTCCAGCTATCTATTGTTTGATAGTTTGCACCATTTAATCTAGCTGTAGAGAGCTCCATTGTTACAACATCAGCTAATAACTGTTTCCAGTGATTAAAGGGCAGAGAATGTGGAGCTTGCCATCGCAGTGACAATTTTTTTTTTGCAGCGGTACTTCCTGCCAGCCAAAATCGTCTCTGAACAATACTTAAAGCTAAAGAATCATCATCATTAAGGAGCAATAATTTGGGACAACAGGGAATATGTTTTTGTAATACTTTAGATAGATAACTAGTTATCTGTTCCCAGAAACTTTTGACTGTGGGGCATTCCCACATCATATGTGTAAAAGTACCAGTAGTATTTAGAGAACAAAGTGTACAGTTCGGTGAAATAGCACGTCTCATTCTATAAGCTTTCTGGGGGGTTAAATATGTTTTATGGACAAAATTGAAATGAATCTGCTGATAATTTGGGTTTCGTGATGCCATAATAATATTTCCCCAAACTCTGGTCCAATTGATAGATTGATGGTGTTCTAATCCCAATTCTGTGCTCCACGATTGGATAACAGGTATTAACGAAGTACATCTTTGTGATAGATCTTTATAAATTATAGATTTTTTTATTTATTTTTTAACAAATTTTTATTTTACATTTTTTGACATGGCATAAAACTAGACACACAAACATTAAAAGTAAAAATCCACAATAAATCATAGGACTATGATAGTCCAGTATTTAAATAAAAATAAATGTAGATTAAAGGATATACATATACATAATAATTACGATACACTACAATACATACAAATGCTCTTGCTAGCTCTTCTGCACCCTTCCTTTCTCCTTCCCCCCACCCCCCCCCCCCCCTCAGGACCCCCCTTGGACAGTAACCACCATTTCGTTTAACACCAAGGATTACAAAATCAAATGCTGTGCTTTATCTTCTCCACCATATCTGACCAAATTGCTATGTTGGCTTCATTGACACCTAGAATTCGTGCAGTAGATATCTCTAAATAAATCACATCTAGATAGGTAAGAATCCATACCTTCAGGCACATTTTATCTGGTTGAATCCAGCGTGATGCTTTTTGGCAGCCGTAAGACCGGACAAGATTAGTCTCTTAACATGTACTGAGTGTGATAACTGAGAGACATCATTCAGCAACAATACCGAAGGCAGTACAGGTATGGTCAGAAACAAAAGTTCTGATAATTGTGTGGTTACTTCTTCCCAGAATATCTTAACAGGGGGACATTCCCAATACATATGCATAAATGTACCGATCTCACCCTTTAAACACAATGAGCATCGAGAGTCCTGTTTAAGCCCCATAAGGTACAATCGTCTAGGAGTCAAGTAAGTCCTATGAATAAAATTAAGATAAATCTGTTGATGATCCGGGTTGCGTGACGACAGCCGAACGTTTGCCCAGACTTCATACCAATCAAAATCCACATCCAAGTCTGGTATATCCTTCCTCCAAACTGAGTCTAGGGGAAGGACTTCATACGAAGACGTAAGTAAGTGACGATAAAAGTCAGAGACGAAGCCTCTCTATGTCTCCTTTTCATAAAAGAATTTGTGATATCTGTGGTGCACAAGTGGACTCTTTAAAGGAACTCCATGAGCCTTCAAAGCAGCTCTTAATTGTAGATAGAAATAATAAGTAGAGCAGGTGAGGTTACATTTGTTATGTATATCTCGATAGCTACAGAAACCCTGTTTGTTGAAAATATCCCCTAATGTATGTATGCCCTTCTTTTCCCATTTGGTAAATCTGATAGGTTGTTTTCGAATAAGGAGTAAATTGTTATTAAATATGGGAGAATAACTATGCCATTTATATTGGTTAGTAAATTTTTTCTGTGTGTCACGCCATATCCGGATCACATGTGTAATAAGAGGGCCAAATTTCAAGTTGCATTGCTTAATAGATAAGTGGGTGTATACTATATCCTGTAGTCTATGTGGTGCCACTATATTCTCCTCTAATGGTCTCCAGGATACAGCTGTTTGAGAGTCAAACCAGGTGATCAGTGGTCTTAAAGAGAACGCTTTAAAATAGTAGTAGAAGTCTGGAAATGCTAAACCACCGTCGGCTTTATTTCTATGTGCTGTGGATCTTTTTATTCGTGGAGGTTTGTTGTTCCAAATAAATTTATATGCGACGTGTAATTTTTTCCAGTAACCAACAAGGGGGGGGGGGGGGGGGGGGGGTAACGGCAACATTGAACTGAAGAAGTTGATTCTTGGTAAGACATCCATCTTAACTATTGACGCTCGGGCCTGTACTGAGTTTTTTAGTTTTGACCATCTGTCGAAATCATTTGTGATTCTATCTAGGATTCCGGTATAATTATACTTCACCGTTTGGCATATAGTGTGGAATATTTCAACTCCAAGACATCTAAAGTGTTCTACCATTAGTATATTTTCTGGGAGGGAGGTAGCCTTCGCAGTGACATTAAGTGGAAGGAATGCCGATTTTGGCCAGTTTATCTTAAATCCAGATAGATTGCCAAAATCATCTATTAGTTTGAGCAGATGAGGCATTGAGGTGGTAGGGTTTTGTATGAACAATATTACATCATCCGCATATAAACTAATATGATGCTTTGTGCCCCTAATTGAGATCGGCTCTATGGATTGGGATTGTCTTATATATTGTGCCAAAGGCTCTAGGGATAGAGCAAATAGTCCGGGACTAAGAGGACAACCCTGTCTGGACGAACGCGATACAGGGAAGTGTGGGGAGGTGAATTTACCTGTTATAATCATGGCCGAAGGATCTTTGTATAGTACTTTGATCATATTAATGAATCCATCTCCTAACCCCATCCTTCCAAGTACTGCCCATAAATAAGACCATTCTAATCTATCAAAGGCCTTCATCGCATCCAAGGATAATACAGCTATAGGAGGTACGGTATCCTTACTGGCGTCTATCACATGCAGTATCCGTCTAATATTATCCGTGATCAGACGGCCTCTTATGAAGCCTGTCTGATCAGGATGAACTAAAGATGTCATATGCTTTTGAAGTCTGATGGCTAGTACCTTAGCATACAGCTTGAGATCGGTTCCGAGGAGGCTTAAGGGTCTATAGCTACCACATTCGTTGGGGTCTTTGTCCTTTTTAAGGAGGACAGATATGAGTGCCATATTGATGTCCCTGGGGAAGTTCCCCTCTTTAATTGTATAAAATCATATCAAGTAATAGGGGTCCAATTACATCCCAACATGAGAGGTACAGTTCTGGTGGGATACCATCCCATCCAGGAGCCTTACCACTTTGTAATTCAGATATAGCCTCCCTAAGTTCCTCTAGTGTAATAGGTGCATCTAACTGTTTAGCGTCTTCCTCTGAAAGTTTAGGTAGGTTAATTTGATCCAGAAATGTATCCATTTTATTATGATCAAAATCCACTTCTGATTGGTATAGGTTGGAGTAAAACGCTCTAAAAGTCTTGTTGATTTTTTTGGGGTCTGTAACAAGTCCTTGTTGGTCATTAATAGCAGGGATATCAGAAAATTGTGCATTGGATCGTATCCTCATATAGCTAGTAGGTGACTCGGTTTAGAGCCATGAAAATAATAATGCTGTCTTGTACTGCGTATTTGAAATTCAGAATGTTGTTTTAAAATGGAGTTAATCTCTTTTTTTAACACTTTAATTCGAGACTCCAATTGAAACGAGTAGTGGCGTTGTAAAGCGGAGAACAATGACGAATGATGCGCTTCCAGCTCTACCAATTTGGAATGTCGTTTCTTGCGGAGGTTGGAGGCAAAGACGTAGTGTTTCCCTTGATAAAACCCTTTACCGACATCCATAACATTCTGGGGTCTAGTACCGACGCCGCATTAACCTGCAGGAATTTATTTAGTTCATCTTTGAATTGTGTCATGAATTCAGTGTTTTTCAGCAGTGTTGAGTTAAAACGCCATCTTGGGGCACGGGATGTCAATCTACTAAATGAGCCCTTTAGGAGTAAATAGCTATGATCTGATAGTGCACTAGGTCCCATTTCCACGTCAAAGCTATCAAATAGTCTAGGTGATGCAAAAACATAATCTATTCTGGAAAATGTCTTGTGTCTATCTGAGAAAAAAGAGTACTCACGGGCCGTAGGGTTGAGTAATCGCCACAGATCATTTACGCTTGTATCCTTGGCCCATGCCTGTAATGCATTAGAGGTCTGTTTCTGTTCATTGGAAGTGGTGGGGTTAGATTTATCCATTGAGGGCTCCCATATGGCATTAAAATCCGCTCCAGTTATAAATGAATACTCAGGGAGATCAAGCATTGTTCTAGTGAGTGTATCGTAGAAGTTAGCGTCGTACAGATTAGGGGCATAAGCTGCTACCAAAGCGATTTTCCTGTTACTGTAGTCTATTTTAGCAATGGTTATTCGGCCGGCTGTATCAGACCATACGTCCAATAATTTAATATTCAGATTTCGTTTCACGACTATAGCTACACCACGAGATCTAGTTCCAAAAGATGAGTAGCTTATGTTTTGATATATTTTATCCGCCAACTTTACATTGTCATTCAATAAAAGGTGCGTTTCACTTAAAAGAGCCACATCAACCTGTTTGCTTTTCATCAATGTAAGCACGCTTTTGCGTTTATGTGGTATGTTTATATTCCAAATCAGTATATTCAAACTAGCCATAATCTAAACATGTTGCAGTATTCTTGTGTGTAATTCGTCTAAAGTATTGATTCATAATAGATATATATCCAATTGAGGTCCTGTTGTGAGCCGAGCTTGAGCATAATAACCAACATATAGAAAACACATACGAACACATATAATCCCCTATTCCCGGCTACAAGAACACAAACATAAAACACAAACATAACACCCAACAGTGAACTTCCAATTTCTGCAACCTCTAACCGGTTACAGGAGATATCCCACATTATTATGGTTATGTGGAAAGAGGGGTTATCATTATGTAACCCCTGCCACCAGATGGTGAGTGTGGCTATGGTTATGGGACAAAAGGTTGCCCATATCTGCATGGTAGACGGCATGCGGGTGCACAGTCCCTCCAATAATTTCTCTATAGCTAATTTGTGTAACTCAAGTATATATCTAATACCATTCAAAGAATAGATTATAATAATAGTCATAGTATATGCAGGTATGCATACATATACACGATACTACACATACATACCCACGCATACAACAATTAACAGCACCCTCCCCTCCAGACACGTCTCTCTAATCTCTATAGATAATTTGTATAACTCACATAGATCTCCAATACCTTCCAAAGCATAGATTATAATAATAGTCATAGTATATACCGGCATGCATACATATACACAAAACTACATACATACCGACTCATACCGACATACATACTTTTTTTCTAAGTTAAAATGGCAAGTCTCTCTTGGTAGCCAAGCACTCTTGTGCGTTGAGTGAAAGTACCTATATGCTCAAGAAAAGAAGAGAGAAAGAAAAACAATAATAATAGTATAAATATATCCTCTTAACGTTCAGGGGGGCCCCATACAACTTTTTGCATAGGGCCCCCAAAGAGCCAGAACCGGCCCTGCCTGCACGCATGCATGCAGGTATGCATGCACACACACCACACGTATGATACATACACAATGCTACACACATCACCACACCCACACACATACATTCATGCATACATATACACACACATAAATTATAGAAACTTGACCATTGGACAGACCTGCAGTTTTTTTTAGAGAAAGTAACTAAGGGGCGAGTAGTTGGTTTGGTCCATGGAACTCCATAGGCTCGCATTGCCGAACGGAGCTGTAAATATAAAAAAAAAACAGACAATGTTTTATTCTTCCTTTATTGAGAGTATTTTAACCTTTTCATTTGTATGCTGGTTCACATCCCTCTGTCAAAGAGACAAGAACAAACTGCAAGGTGTTGTCAACCTTAGCTCAAAAATTATCGGCAGAACACAAAGATCCCTAATGCAGTTTTACAATGCCGAAGTGTAACGTCCCCAGGGCCGGCCCTTGCTGGGCCGGTTATGAGAATAACAGTGAACATTTCCTCCCTCCTGACAATGGTCGCCTACCTGGTCCCCTACCTCCTGACACTGGTCCCCTACCTCCTGACAGTGGTCCTCTACCTCCCTCTTGTGGCCAGACGAGCCAGTTTGTTCAGACACTGATTCTACCCTTGATAACTCACATGCTTACTTTAATTAATGGGATAATTAATGGGATGTCACTGTGTGTGTTATTGTTGAACTTCCCCACCCTGGTGTGAATTGGTTTCCCTGGTTAGTGTTGTTTGGTGTATTGCTTATTGTCTAGTGGTTGTTTGTTTTGTTCTGTGCCTGTCTCTCCCCAGCTGTGGTCAATTAGTAATTAGTGTTGTTATTTAAGTGTGGGTTGTCCTCACCTGGTTGTGGAGTCATTCCTCCTTGTTACCTGTTCCTGTGATGTCTGTGTCAAACGTCGTCCTTGTAGTTGTGCTCTGTCTAAAGTAAGTGTATATTAGTATTCTGTTTTGTCATCTTTTGTTTCGTGTGTTCAGTCCGTCTTCTGATTAGGTTTTGTTTTGTAGTTAGTGCCAGCACGGCTGTGCCTATTGTTTATGCTTGTACATTGTACTGTATGTACATTTGACGTTGCTAAGTAAAGACTTTAAATTGTGACCATCGACTCCTGCCTCATCTCCCTGCTTACTCTTGTCCTGCTGCCTTGGGTTCTACCGCCACCTTACCGTATCGTAACACCCAAGTGCTCAAGAAAGCACACAAAATAATTGATGACCCCACACATGTCCTTCATGTGTGTTTTGACCTGCTGCCCTCAGGAAAGCGCTTTAGACAGCCTGCCTGCTAAACAAACAGAAGGAAATTTGGGTTTGTACCAGAGGCCATTCGACTGGTGAATGGTCACAGTACAAGGAAAGGTCAGTTTACAAATGTGCACCCTTTGACCCCTTGATTTTAATATTTTGACGAAAGTGCACTTTTTATATACCGACCAAATTTAATTAACTATTGGACTGACAGATCAACAATTAGGGATCCCATTCTGGCAGTGTCATGTCTTTTATGCTTTGAGTATGTCTCTTGTCCCTGTTTTGTCCTGTTTTGTCTTGAATGTATAGAAATGCAGCTGTTTGTGATATCATGCCTTAAATTGCCCCTTGCGGGACTAATCAAGTTTTTTTTTATTGAATTGAATAGAACAGTGTGTAATATACCAAAAGTAAAAAAAAAACTGATTTGAATTGATCAGTTTATTTTTATTTACACCAAAACTTGCCCCACAATGGTGGAATGAACTACTACCTACCCCAGTTAGGACAGCCGAAACCCGTCCAATCTTTCGCCGTCGACTAAAGACACACTTCTTCAACCATTATCTGAAATAAAAGATAATAATAATTTAATGTCATGCACTTGTCCTAATAAACTAACCTACACTGTAACACACACCATAATGTAAATGTAAAACAAAATAGAAACATCAAAAAACACTTTACAATTATTATATACTGCATATGTATTTCTTGCATAATACAGCATGCAGTGTTCATCAACTCCTCTGGGATAAATGGGGAAACAATGCTCCATAAGCAATAAGTTAAAGCTAATTACCTTAGTGTCAGGATGGAGGTAGGTGTGTTCCAATTGTGGTATGCAATCACAGAGACGGAGAGGGTGTACTCTTAAGCAGGTTCGTTTTAATAGTAAAGAACACAAAGAGTAATACTAGGATACAATGCCGAGTGGCAGGAAGAAGAGGGGATAAGATAATGGAGCTTAGTGGTGGTCCAGAACCGGAACCGCCCACGTTATCTCCGAACGCTATAATGAAGACCTGACGGATATCAAGCAGAAGATAGGAAGGTTAAATAGACACCACATTCTAACATTCCACACACACCCCTGTGACAGCCAATCAGGAACCATACCCTAAGTGACAGCACTAAGTGACAGGGGAGACAGGTGACAGTAGCCAAGTGACGGATGACAGAATGGTGGGTGGTTCCAGACAGCAGTCAGCAACCAGAACGTAATACCTTAGCATATTTGACATACAGTGTCATGTACAGTAACTGACTTATGTTTAATCAATACAAATAAACGATGGGATTAGAAACTACAAGGCTAAATGAATTCAGAATGCAGTTGTTTGTTGAAATGTGGTGGCCGGACAAGATTTTTGTAATAATTTCTGTATCAAATATGAAAGATATGAATAATATATTACTTTGAGCATACCCACAAACAGATTCATCATAAACCCATTCAAGTAAATTTTCAGACGGAATTGTTTTATTACGATCACTATAATTATCATAACTTTTTAACAATAAATTATAAATCTGTCAGCTGTTTTATATTGCCCACATAATTGTCTATATCCCATACCCTCTAAGTTTCCTGCTAGCTTGTCAGTAAAGTGGTTGAAAATGCAGTTGTTTGTTGAAATGTGGTGGCCAGACAAGATTTTTGTAAAAATTTCTATATCAAATATGAAAGATATGAATAATAATAATCATGATAATCATACAGATATTTTATATCATTTGAAAGCCCTAGTTGTTATCTTCAAAATGGTACTATATATATTTACTTTGAGCATTCATTTTCATAATGAAATGTTGATGCCTAGGGCTAAAGATAATGTGCGATTTTGGCCACTGGTGGCGCTCATGAGCCGAAGACACCTCGGGCCGTGTTCGGTAGCGCCGAAGAAGAAGAAGCTTCACACACGAATCCCCACGAGGGAAACAGTGAAATATTTGTCTCAAAATTCTGTCCGTAACTCCAAGCAGATCAAGCGTGTCCTTAGAATTCCGTACGTAAATCTAAGCAGATCAAACGTGTTTTTAGAATTACGTACTTAAATCTAAGATCAAGCGTTTTATGAAACACAGATTGAGAGGTGTGTGTGTGTGGATCATTTTTACGATTGTGGATTCTACTTCTGCATTTGTTTATTTTTGATAGACCTCTAAGAAGAAGAAGCGTCACACACGAATCCCGCGGGGAAAACAGCGAAATATTTGTCTCAAAATTCCGTACGTAACTCCAAGCTGATCAAGCGTGTCCTTAGAATTCCGTATGTAAATCTAACCAGATCAAGCTGTTTTTAGAATTCCATACGTAAATCTAAGCAAATCAAGCGTGTTTTTATGATTTATGAAACACAAATTGAGAGGTGTGTGTGTGTGTGGATCGTTTTTACGATTGTGGATTCTACTTTTGCGTTTGTTTATTTTTGATAGAAATCTGCCCCCATACCTAGCTTCCTATATTTAATGTTGTGTGTCTGTCTACAGTACCATGTTTGTCTCTTGTTATTGCCCTATGTGAAGCGACCTTGGGTTTCATGAAAGGCGCTATATGAAACTAAGTTATTATTATTACATTTTAAATGTTACTTGTCCTTTCGGACAAGTTATGTCTTTGTAGATTTTTATTGGGTTTTTGCTACCGGGCAGTCCGGTAGAGAGAGAGAGGAGGAGGAATGGGAGACAGAGCAGGGGAAGACATTTGGCAAAGAACGTGGTTTTCCACTCGGGCACCCCGATTATTATTACATTTTAAATTAAAATAAATATGTACAAAGATTATAAAACTAAAATAAACAGAAATACAAAATAATTTAATCTCACATGCATTCAAACAAAACAAAAGAAACAAAAGGTTATGGTAAGCAACTGATCCCTCCCCCACATGTGTGCTCCACCTGCCGACCACCAACAGCACCACCCTCAATACATGACAGTCAAAAGCATTCTAAAAAAGTGCATTCACTCTGCAGATCGACTTGTGCACCTGCTGGTTCTGGCTAATACCTTTGATATATTTTTTGCGGTTTGACACAAATTACATTGCATACCGTCTCCTTCAAAGTCCAGAGCAGAAAGAGGAAAACAACAAATGCAGAACTTTCACCCAAAACGGGGGGATCCATTACTTTAATTTCTTACCAACACAAAATACCAAAAATGATGATCCATGGACACCAAGAACCTTGGAATGAATTAAGAAAATCGCCTAAATAATAAATAATACCGTGCTTGGTAAGAAATAATTATAAAAACCAAGAAGTTACACACACCAAAAGAAAAGTCGAACTGGCCCACTTTGCTCCTTCAAAATAAAGGCTGCAATTCGAAACTGGCCACCGTAAATGCCCAAACCCCCCCACCCCCTCCTAATAGACAGTCTCCTCCCCACCGTATGTATATATTCTCTCCCCACCGTATGTATATTTCTCTCCCACCCACCCACCCCCTCCTATGTACAGTCTCCTCCCCACCGTATGTATATATTCTCTCCCCACCGTATGTATATTTCTCTCCCACCCACCTACCCCCTCCTAATGTACAGTCTCCTCCCCATCATATGTATATACTCTCTGTCAGGATCTATGGGTAACAGTACTGTATATTTGCATATCATATATGTCACAAATGTAACTACTATATACCTGTATGTCATGTATGTGTCATGTATGTATGTATGTATGTATGTAGGGGCGACAGTGGCTCAGGAGGTAGAGCAGTCGTCTGGCAATCTGGAGGTTCCCGGTTCGATTCCCGCTCCTCCTGGGCAGCGTGTCGATGTGTCCTTGAGCAAGACACTTAACCCCTAATTGCTCCCGATGAGCAGGTTGGCACCTTGCATGGTCGCCTCCGCCGTCGGTGTGTGAGTGGGTAATATGTAAGTAACAAATTGTAAAGCGCTTTGGATAAAAGCGATATATATATATATATATAAAAAGCAGCCATAAATGTCATGTATGTTGTGTATGTCATAAATGTCACTATGAATTGAAAATGGGGGACCCTGATGTAAACAAGACAAACGTCTTTCTCTGGTCTGCATCCCCTTAACAATTGTATGTATTGAGCCGTACTGTATTGTACCCATTCTGCAATCTGTTTATTTTTTATAAATTTTTTATTATCCCCCCCCCCGACCGAACTGTAGGGGTCGCTGTCCACAACGCCCAGGACCCACCCATCAGCTTTCCCACCCCTAACACTGCCAATTGTGTTAGTATGAACGACCAGCCAAGCTGATAGCAACGCCGAGAGCTGGATTCGAACCCAGCGTCTCCAGCGTTGATGGCGAGCGCCTTGCCCACTACACCACCTAGCCGCCCCATTCTGCAATCTGTTAAATAAAGTTTTCATTCATTCATTCATTCATGCATTCATTCATTCATCATTCATTCATTCATTCATTCATTCATTCATTCATTCATTCATACTTCTACTAGTTCAGGTGAAAATAAAGGTTTCTGTTTATAAACTAGCATAACAACATTTCACTTCTACACAAATTTTTTTAGGATGCGGGTCACATCTGCTTCTCTAAATATTTAAAGCTTAGAGTACGGCTCAATACACACAATTGTTAAGGGATTGCAGACCAGAGAAAGACGTTTGTCTTGTTTACATCAGGGTCCCCCATTTTCAATTCATAATGACATTTATGACATACACAACATACAGATATATATCATGACATTTATGACATACATGACATACAAACATACAGTAAATGGTAAATGGCTGCTTTTTTATATAGCGCTTTTATCCAAAGCGCTTTACAATTTGTTCCTCACATTTTACCCATTCACTCACACATTCACACACCGACGGTGGAGGCTTGATTGTATTGATTGAAAAGTTTATTAACAGATTGCAGAATGGGTACAGTACAGTACAGCTCAATACATACAATTGTTAAGGGGATGCAGACCAGAGAAAGACTTTCGTCTTGTTTACATCAGGGTCCCCCATTTTCAATTCATCATAACATATATGACATACATGACATACAGATAGACAGTACTGCTACATCTATACATTTATGACATATCAGATTTGAAAATACAGTACTGTTTGTGATACAAGTGTCCAGAAAAAGAGTGTATATACATTTGGCGTAGAAACTGTACATTGGAGGAGGTTGGGTGGGTGGGGTGGGGTTGGGTGGGTGAGGGCTGTACATTGGAGGTGGGGGGGGGGGGGGGGTTGGGTAGGGGACACACACACATTTTACACTGTACATTGGAATACTGACAAAGCCTTACTTGGTAATTTACTGTACAACTAGGTTAGGACATTTGTAGGGGCCAGTTTCGAATTGCAATCTCACGTAGGTGTTTTTTGAGAGTGTTTTTGAAAGTGGGTAGTGATTCACATTCCTTTACAGCTTTAGGTAGGGCGTTCCACATTGATGTGGCATAATTGCGAAACGTGTTTAGTCCCTTGTTTGAGCCGAATCTGGGTTTTACATGATTTGTGGAGCTCCCTCTGGTGTTGTGATCGTGGTATTCACTGACCTTTGGGAAGTATTTTGACATGTACATGGGTACCTTGGTCGCGTAGTGTATCTTGTAGACCAGGCCCATTGCAAGTTGCTGTACTCTGTCGTCTACTCTAAGCCATCCTAGGTTGTCAAAGTGCGCAGGGGTGAGGTGGGTTCTAGGAGTCAGGTCAAGCAGTAGTCTGACTAGCTTGTTTTGAGATGTTTGTAATTTGTTTTTTAGTGCCTTTGAGGTGCTTTGGTACCATGAGGTGCAAGCATAGTCGTAGTACCCTTGAATGAGTGCTCCTGCTAGAGTCTTCAGGGTATTCTTGTTTACCAGAGAGGAGATCCGGTACAAGAATCGCGTTCGTTGGTTGACTTTTTTTATTACATTGGATGCCATTTTGTCACAGGAAAGATTAGCCTCTAGGATGGAACCCAGGTAGGTAATTTCATCTTTCCTTGTGATAATATTGTCACCCACTGTAACCGAGAAGCCGTCGGTCTTGCTGAGTTTGTTATTTAAACCGAAGAGAATGGACTCTGTTTTGCCCATGTGTAATGATAGTTTGTTGTCGGCGAGCCATATGCAGATTTTGCCTAGTTCCGAGCTGAGGGCTTTTTCAACCTGTAACTTGTTCTTGTCAGAGACCAGCAGGGCTGAGTCGTCCGCAAACAGGAACAAGTTGCAGTCACAAGCTGACGACATGTCATTTGCATAAATTAGGAATAGTAGCGGTCCTAGTATGCTTCCTTGTGGAACACCACAGCTCACTGTGAGGGGGGGGGGGGGTAGGGTACCGTTTACCTCCACCATCTGTTCCCTCCCCTCCAGGTAGGATTGTATCCAGCTCACTGATAAACTATCAAAACCAATTGCTTTTAGCTTGTCAATCAGAATGGTGTGATTGACAGTGTCGAAGGCCTTTTGTAGGTCCAGCATGACCATGCCGCAGTATTTGCCCGCGGCCACCTCTTGTTTGATGTGGTCGTTCAAGTAGAGAAGGCATGTGTCAGTGGAGTGGGATGTTCTGAAGCCAGATTGGAATTCGTAGATAAGATTTTTTTCCGCGAGGTACTTTTCAATCTGTTCGTATACTATTTTTTCCATGACTTTCGAGATGGATGTAAGGATAGAAACAGGGCGGTAGTTGCCCGGGTCTAATTTGCTGCCCTTTTTGTGCAGGGGTGTTACTCTTGCAATTTTGAAGTCCTTGGGGACGTGTCCCTGTTTTATGGAGAGGTTTATTATGTGTGTGATGACTGGGATGACTGGCAACCATGCAAGGTGCCAACCTGCTCATCGGGAGCAATTAGGGGTTAAGTGTCTTGCTCAAGGACACATCGACACACTGCCCGACAGTACTGTTTAACAGAGATCCCAACAGAAACTATATACATTTGAGGGGGAGGAAACTGTACATTAGGAGGGGGTTGGGGGGGTTGACATTTACGGGGGCTAGTTTCGAATTGCAGCCTCCCGTAGGTGCTCTTTGAGGGCAGTTTTGAAGGTGGGTAGGGATTCACATTATTTTACGGCTGTGGGTAGGGTGTTCCACATTGTTGTAGCATAATTGCGAAACGGGTTTAGTCCCTTGTTTGTGCCGAATCTGGGTTGAACATGATTTGTGGAACTCCCTCTGGTGTTGTGGTCGTGGAATTCACTGACCTTTGGGAAGTATTTCGACATGTACATGGGTATCTTAGTGGTGTAGTGTATCTTGTAGACAAGGCCCATTGCAAGCTGCTGTACTCTGTCATCTACTCTAAGCCATCCTAGGTAGTCAAAATGGGCAGGGGTGAGGTGGGTTTTAGGAGTAAGGTCAAGCAAATATAGTGTTCTGGATGAACCTCCATATAACTTCAGTTTACATAGGCTACCACACAGCCTTTTACACTATCTCAGACAGAAGAGGAGAATGTGTTCAGCTCCAGAGAGAGGGGGGATTGTTCCGCTTCATAACTCCATTTTGAATGCAAATGTAGGGAGATTATGATCCCCAAATCACTTGGAGAATACAAAACACAACTAAATGTTCTGCACGTTGTATTCCTCTGATCCTTTGGGAGAGGCTAAAGAGCAACAAAGCACCAGTTCCTTTTGTAAACAAGTTTAACATAACAATTTTTTTTATTGGTGTTTACGGCTATATTATGGCTATATTTTCCTGCAAGAATTGTACATTTGAAGACAGTCATGAGCTTCCACATTTCTCTTTTTAATAGCAGCTTTTATCTCCCTCTCTCTCTCTTACCATAGCGTTCTCCCCTTCTCTGTAAACACCTGTAGGATTATCCATTTGTATTTCAGACGTGTGATATCTTCAGAAAACAACCGTCTGGCAAAGCTGACAGCATAATTCATGTAGAAATCATTACAAAGAATAAATTCATCACAAAGCATAGACTGAATATTCTATTATACACTATTCATTTGAGGATTACCATGTCTACATAAACATTTTAGAATCCCAGAGCGTATCATGCCATATGTGGTAAACAAAGCTGTGCCATGACATGTTGATCATGCATGTTTATTTAATTTGTGTTTCCATTTATTTTACACATTAGGTGAGTTTATAGTTACAGCATGTATGGGGAGAGCCCTCCGCTTTTACAAGCAGTGAAGACTCGACAGCATTTGCAGTTCTGTGTTCCGTGTTGCAGGTTAGGGTTATGGTTAGGGTTAAGGTTAAGGTTAAGGTTAAGGTTAAGGTTAAGGTTAGGGTTAGGGTTAAGGTTAAGGCAGTGACGGACTGGGACACAAATTCAGCCCGGGACATTCAGACGCACCAGCCCACACACCGGCCCACGCACCGGCCCCCCGAAACTGGCCCACACAACGGCCGTTATGAAACACTCGTCCAGTATTAAACAACCCAAGGCTGTGGCTAAGGAGTCAACATCAGGGAGACCAAATCTACACCCATTTACATTTACATCTACACCCGCCCCTAGATGTGCACTCATGCACAGTGCACACACACACACACACACACACACACACACACACACACACACACACACACACACACACACGCACACACACACACACACACACACACACACACACTGTTACTTCCTGTCATTGGCATATGTTTTTTTTTTACTAACATCTTAGTGCCTCATTAGCCTAGGGATTAAGGATACATGACGTATTAACTACACCATAATAATATTGAGGTTTTGATCCATAGAAAGGTCTGTGCTACACAATTTCAGTTAGATTGGATTTATTGTCCTTTAATTTGGCACTCATGACATTAGTTGCTTGCCGTTTAATCAACATCGAAATACCCCCCACTTCCTCCCAGACACCCATTCCAAGAGCCTGTTTTCTCTCTCTATCTCTCTCTCTCTCTCTCTCTCTCTCTCCTCTCTCTCTCTTTCTCTCTTTCTCTCTCTCTGTGTGTCTGTCTGTCTGTCTGTCTGTCTGTCTGTCTGTCTGTCTGTCTGTCTGTCTGTCTGTCTGTCTGTCTGTCTGTCTGTCTGTCTGTCTGTCTGTCTGTCTGTCTGGACTGGGCTCTCTCTCTCCCCTCAGGGTCAGCTGTGCTGGACTGGGCTCTCTCTCTCCCCTCAGGGTCAGCTGTGCTGGACTGGGCGCTCTCTCTCCCCTCAGGGTCAGCTGTGCTGGACTGGGCGCTCTCTCTCCCCTCAGGGTCAGCTGTGCTGGACTGGGCTCTCTCTCTCCCCTCAGGGTCAGCTGTGCTGGACTGGGCTCTCTCTCTCCCCTCAGGGTCAGCTGTGCTGGACTGGGCGCTCTCTCTTTCCTCAGAGTCAACTGCATAAGAAGAACATCAGCAATCAATAATAATGGCTTGAGTTCATACAGCGTTTTTCAGCCTTTTGAAAACACCAAAAGTAGTAGTAGTAGTAGTAGTAGTAGTAGTAGTAGTTTATTCAGTCATCATCTCACACAATACAATATACACCATCATTTAACAATATTTGATTTTACAGTAACTGAAAAGGTACAGACTGAAGCATAATGCTTATATATGCCTGTCCTATATTCTTAACAAAAATTACAAAAATTAAGACTCCAAAACAGTATTCTAAAAGAAAATAGCAAAAAAAACAGTATTATTCACCCTTGTAGTTTTCAAAAATAGCTTTACAAACCATTTTCTTAAAAACCAAAAGCGAATTAGTCATTCTTAACTGTATATCAGCATTGTTCCACAAAGCGCTTCACAGAAACCATCAAGCATTCACACTCACACAGTCATACGCTACTGGTGGTCGTGAGCAGCATCAGCAAACACAGCTGCCCTGTGGCAGACTGATGGAATCATGTCTGCTATTCAGCGCCAACCACCATCAACAACCTTCATAAATACATTCAACATTAATGGAATAGGCTAACTAACTACCAACTTAGCTGTAGCAGTTAGCTGTTATATGCAATCACATTTGTTTAACTACGGGGGAGTAGTTGACCTAGTTGTTAGCTTAAGCTAGTTAGCTGTGGTTATTTACAAACATGTAGATGAGACTAATCATATACAGATCGAGAACATGGCTAACAGTTGGGAATTCTAAGGTACATCTAAAAGCATGTAAAATGGCAACTAATCAATTCAATCAATTAGATTACCAATATTATATCAACATGAAAATTTGGAAGGGAACATAATAGTATTTTATTTTAGTATTTACTATTATAATATTAGTAGCCGATTAATTTGCAGCCCGTCCTAGGTTCTGATTGGCTCTCTAGGTTAGCACTTTAGCTTCTGATGCTGTGGTGGGCACTAGTCCTAACATTGCTAACTAAACTTTTAGTCAGAGAAAAAACTTCACGAGTCACGACTATTTACGTCCACGTGCTGTAAGGAATCAGGATGCACGCACCTGTCATGTTACTGTTGGTTCCTTCCACTTGAACTTCATCATCATTAGCAGCAGCAGCTACTCTAACGCCAGCCCTTCCTCTACTAAACATGTCTGTAATTTTAGAACATTGTTCTGCGTCTTTTACTAGCAATTTTTGTTTTTTAATTCTAGCTTTTTCAGCTCCACCCTTTCTTTTTTTTGCGTTCTCCATTTCTGCGCTTCTAGGCCTACTCGCGGTTGGGAGGAAACGTGAATCTCATTCACTGATGTCTCATGTCTCATTCAAGACTGGCTAACAAAAGCATGTCTTTCACTTAACACCAAGAAAACAGTGTGTATGATGTTCACAAAGTCACCAGTAGAGGTCACTCACTCTAATGTGTTTCTGGGAGAGGCGGAGCTGGACATTGTACATTAATTCAAGTATCTTGGGGTCACATTGGACTCTACATTGACCTTCAAATAGTCATGTGAAGAAAGTCACAAACACAGTCAAGTTTAACATCGAAAACTTCAGGCAGATCAGGCCCTGCCTGCCAGTTAATGCTGCAAGGATGTTTCTGCATTCAATGATTTTATCACACATTGAGTACTGTTTTATCAACTGGTCTCTTTCATATGTCACTACTCTTACACCAATAGAATTACTCTACAAAAAAGCCATAAAAGTATTTGCAGTAGCAGACAGAGTGTTGGAGAGAGATGGAACGTGATATATGGGAGCGGGAGACGGAAAGAGAACCTCTTCGGCTTTGGACTTGACTGTGAACGGTCGCTTTTGGAATAGCCCCGTTGAAGAAGTGAAGCTGGAAAGCCCCGTGAGATAGCAACGGGTGATAGGAGGTACTTGCTAGTGGACACGATATCCTAGCAGTACCAGCGATAGTGTGTGAGCAAACAGTGCAGAGCCAGGCACTAACAATCGGGTTATAATAGTTACTGTGTGCGGTATAGGTAGCGTGCGGCTAATAATATATCTGAGTTCACAGTAGTCGGGTTATAGCAGTTACTGTGCCGGTATAGTGTGCGAGCCAGACACGGGCGTGGACCTACAAGCAGTCTGCTCCGGCTGTCAACAGCTGTCTTCACCGGCGTCCTGCATCAGCTCTGCACCTGGCTGCCTGCAACACGGGAGTGTGCGCCGACCAGCAGAGGTCGGCATCGCCCAGCACACGCTCTCAGCCAACACTGCCTCCCTGCTCCAGCTCCGCCTGCTAGCACCTGCAACGAGAGCGTTCGACGCCATCTTGCCACCTGGACGGTGGTGGAGCGGCGCGGCCGCCATTTTGGTAGAGTAACATTAGGGCTTCGGTGCCCAGGATCTATTGCACGTTACACAGTGTGGTGCGGCCTGCGGGCGAAGTTAACGTTGCTAACTACAGACCCCAAACATTACATGCCGGCATTAGCATAGGGCTTTTGTTTTGGGTAATTGTGGGTCCACACTTTTGTTTTATTTCCTTTTCTTTGAGCATGATAACATGTGTGTTTATTAATATTTTCCCATTCAATTAACCCTTTCCTGTGGGGAAGTTACAGACCTGGTGCATTATAATCAAAGCCTGTTGAGGTATTATACAGGGTGCAGACCCAGACGTGGGTGATGAGTCAAACACAGTGAAGTATATTATCCCTGATATTAACCCAGAGGTGGGTGCATAATATACGTGTTTATGAGGTATTGAGTTACACACCGGAGCTATAGTAGGACTTCAGTCCAGTAGACCACTCCTATTAAATAATTGTAACTGACAGTATAATTAACATAAAGACTTGAATGGGGTTCTGTGTGCGTGTCCATTCCTGTGCCCAGCATTAACTCTTTTGGTGTGGGTAACGTATATATGATTAACCTCTTCCTACCCAACTCTCCCCTTTTCATTGTAAGGTTTCTAGGGTCATTGAGGGAGGGTACTGCTTGCGGGGGGAACTCAGAGTATTTGATTACAATTCAGTCACGAGGTGTGGGAGGGTCTAAGGAGCAACTGGGAGGAGTGGGAGCGTGTTGGGGAGTACTGCTGACCGCCCTGCGGCAGGGAAGGAAGACCAGAGTACCAGACCAGGTTGGTAAATCCCGGGCCCCATCCACTCACACTACCAGCCTCCAGTCGACGCCCCAGGCCCAAAGACGAGGGTGCAGGCAGACAGAGTTCTACTGTGTCCAGCTACCTCCTGACTGCCAGCAACCGTTCCCACGAAGCAGGGATAATCCACCCTGCTACAATAGGAAACCAATTGCATTTCATCACTGTAATGTTTTAGAAAAACATAACATGCTAAGTTTCGAGAATTTCCAAGTTTTCAAATATACTTGCTTCATGTACAAGGTTCTGCATGGACTTGCCCCTCCCCCATTGAATGAGTTCATCCAACAGAAAGCAGACACTGGCATTACTACCAGGGCCATCAGTAGAGGGGACTGTAAGGTGCCTTTTCGGTATACTACCTTTGAAAACCTGTTCTCTGTTAAAGGTGGTAACTACTGGAATAGCCTACCAGTTGTGATTACTCCATGTTCAAGACTCATCTTAAACTGCATCTTAAGGCAAACCAGAACTGTGATAATTTTTTATCTGATTTAGTTTATGCAACTTGTTTATTGTTTTATTGCCGGCCCACACACTGGCCCACATAATGGCCCACACACCGGCCCACACACTGGCCCACACACTACACCGGCCCACACACCGGCCCACATTAGTGGCCCACACACTGGCCCACACACTGGCCCACACACTGGCCCACACACCGGCCCACACACTGGCCCACATACTGGCCCACACACCGGCCCACATACCGGCCCACATACTGGCCCACGGCCCACACACCGGCCCACACACTGGCCCACATTAGTGGCCCACACACCGGCCCACACACTGGCCCACATACTGGCCCACACACCGGCCCACATACCGGCCCACATACTGGCCCACGGCCCACACACCGGCCCACACACTGGCCCACATTAGTGGCCCACACACCGACTCACACACTGGCCCACACACTGGCCCACATACTGGCCCACACACCGGCCCACATACTGGCCCACACACCGGCCCACACACTGGCCCACATTAGTGGCCCACACACCGACTCACACACTGGCCCACACACCGGCCCACACACTGGCCCACATTAGTGGCCCACACACCGACTCACACACTGGCCCACACACCGGCCCACACACCGGCCCACATTAGTGGCCCACACACTGGCCCACAAACTGGCCCCCCAAAAGAAAGGTAAAAAAAAAAGTAATAATAATTATATATATATATATATTTTTGGACCAGCCCACTTTGGTTCCGGCCCATCGGGATTCGTCCCGAACGCCTGTAGCTGTTCCGCAACCGTTCCTACTTCCGGGGTAGGCCTGATTGGCCCCGACAGGCACGTGACCCGCCGCGGCCATGCCCCGCGGCAGCCCCAGGAGCAAGCGCGCTACTGCTGGAGTTCGCTTCGCCTTTCACATCGCTGCCGTTGGCGAAAGCAGGATGAGAGGCGAGAGCGTAGATTTCGCTGTGTATCATTTAATCATTTAACATTTGAAAGGCATACATTGTTGTCATACAGAAGTACAAAATACTTTTATCCAAAATGCTTCTTACTGTTACACTGTTAGAGACTGTGCAGTGCACGGCTTTAGTCTCACTCGAGTGAGGAAGACCGCTGGTTCTCCCAACATACAGCGGTGTGCTCTTCAGAATGTACCGGGAGAAACGTTTACTGTACCCCGCAGACATAAGCGTCTCACAGGGCTGAGCTGTGCACGGCTTTAGTCTCACTCGAGTGAGGAAGACCGCTGGTTCTCCAACATACAGCGGTGTGCTCTTCAGAATGTACCGGGAGAAACGTTTACTGTACCCCGCAGACATAAGCGTCTCACAGAGCTGAGCTGTGCACGGCTTTAGTCTCACTCGAGTGAGGAAGACCGCTGGTTCTCCAACATACAGCGGTGTGCTCTTCAGAATGTACCGGGAGAAACGTTTACTGTACCCCGCAGACATAAGCGTCTCACAGGGCTGAGCTGTGCACGGCTTTAGTCTCACTCGAGTGAGGAAGACCGCTGGTTCTCCAACATACAGCGGTGTGCTCTTCAGAATGTACCGGGAGAAACGTTTACTGTACCCCGCAGACATAAGTGTCTCACAGGGCTGAGCTGTGCACGGCTTTAGTCTCACTCGAGTGAGGAAGACCGCTGGTTCTCCAACATACAGCGGTGTGCTCTTCAGAATGTACCGGGAGAAACGTTTACTGTACCCCGCAGACATAAGCGTCTCACAGGGCTGAGATGTGCACAGCTTTAGTCTCACTCGAGTGAGGAAGACCGCTGGTTCTCCAACATACAGCGGTGTGCTCTTCAGAATGTACCGCTGGTTCTCCAACATACAGCGGTGTGCTCTTCAGAATGTACCGGGAGAAACGTTTACTGTACCCCGCAGACATAATAAGCATATAAGCAGTGCTTACTAACGTTATTAGTTACGTTATTTCTGACCGAATTAGTCATTCATTTGTCTGCTTTCGCCAACGGCAGCGATGTGAAAGGCGAAGCGAACTCCAGCAGTAGCGCGCTTGCTCCTGGGGCTGCCGCCAGGCGTGGCCGCGGCGGGTCACGTGCCTGTCGGGGCCAATCAGGCCTATCCCGGAAGTAGGAACGGTTGCGGAACAGCTACAGGCGTCCCGAACGTCCCGATGGCCAGTCCGCCACTGGGTTAAGGTTAAGGTTAGGGTTAGGGTTAAGGTTAGGGTTAGGGTTAAAAATAAACATCACAAACTGACTACTTCCGGGTTTTACAGGAAACAAAACAAGGTACAAGCCACGACGCCCCGCCCATGCACAGTCAAACCTAGTCCAAGCCATGAAGGCCCGCCTCAAACCTAGTCCAAGCCACGAAGTCCCGCCTCAAACCTAGTCCAAGCCACGAAGCCCCGCCCAGACGTTGGGCTTGCGGCTCTGCAGATATACCCTACTCGCTGCAACAAGTAGGGGGTATCTGCAGAGCCGCAGAGCCAGGCGTGGACGGGTTTGAGGCGGGGCTTCGTGGCGTAGACAAGTATTAGTGGCCTGGACAAGTATTTGCACTACTGCGCATGCGGATGAGGGGGGGGGGGGGGGGGGCTCTCTCGCTATGTGTTGGAGTGCGCAATGTGTGTGCCCATGCGTGTGGACTGGAGCACGTGAGAGTATAAAGAGTCCAAAAGCTAATACAGTCATTACTATTATCCCCATGATTTCTGCCATCATTGTTATGTTGTAAGATAACATATTATGTATAAAGCCCCCATTTTCTTTTCTTCATGGGCATTAATAACTTATTTCATTTCTAGCACATGTTCATTCCAAGACAAACAAATGGAATTGACTGTGGGATTTTTATGCTTATGGTAAGATTGTTTCATATTGGTATACATTGGTTTTACCCTTTAATATATATATATATATATATATATATTAAGTCTTCTATTGAAGACGCAGAACATTACATATAACTGCTGCTGGATGCACCACGTTTTAGTGGAGTTAGGAAATTAAAAGCGCTCTTCCCTTAACTTATTACAATTATAACTTATAATTGTTTTTCATAATTTGAAAGGCACAGCAAGAGGTTTGCCCACAGGACCAGGGAGTCGAGGTGTCTGCTCCAAGGACGGCTACAACCTGTTTACAGGGTGCCTCGGACTTCAAGGATTACTACCAGTATCCCACAACACCTCCAGGTTGCCATGGACCGCAGTGCTGAACAAAAAAAGCTGGTGGACTTCATCATCACAGCACATCGGACTAAAGAACACCTAAAGGTACAGTATGTTAATATGTTGGCACCTGTTGCCAAATCTGTGTTTACCAAGCCTATCTGACTGTCTACAATGATTTGATCCTGGACGATTCTCTCTCCTTGCTTTTCTGTACTCTCAGGCCGTCGTAAGTGGCAGAGAACCGTCAAACTGGTTGCAGAAGTACATCCAGAGGTCACCAAGCAAGAAGCGGTCATGGTCAACGTGTGCCCCAGTCTATTTTCAGGACGACGGGCATCAAAACGCAGTGTTTGACTTCTTGTCAAACATCCTGGCCAGCACAGTCTCATCTGTACCCATCCTGGATAATGTAGCCTATATCCTTGAGGTCTTGCTGCCTGAGGTGAATTTGTATGATATTTTTACTTTTCACTATGTATGAAACAAGCCTTTGTTGAGAGATTTCAATTCTAATGTGTGCAGTTATTGAAAAATAATGCATGATCCAGGGCCTAATTTACTTGCCTTTGTCTCATGGGGTAAACTGTAATCTTCTCTCTCCATGACAGGCTATAAGCGCTATTGCAGCAGTCAATGAGGTCACCAGTAAGAGGGCTGAAGAAATCTTCTGGACCCCAGATGTCGACAAAAGGCATGCCAACATTATCCTAATCATCAGATTCGTTTTTATTATCTGAAACATTTTCTCTTTTAAATGTCTTGTTTTGAATTTATTGTCACAGTATGTGTTGTCCTGGTCATATCGCTATTAGACCTAACTATGTATAGTGGTACAGTGTAGAATTACCAGAATATTGCAAGCGATACCGGAGTCTTAAGGCGAGCACAGAAAGACTCAGAAGAAGCTTCTATCCCCAGGCCATCAGGCTGCTAAACGAACAATAAACACTATGCAACAACCATCAAATGCACACAGCACACACACCCACACGCACACACTCACTCAAACAAACAACACACTGCAGCACCCACTCTCCACACTTTAGATCACACAAACACACTTTACACTTTATATTTATTGATAAAGGATTTGCACTACAACTCGTACACCTACTGTGAATTGTACCTAAATTGCACCTCGTCCCATTTCTGCCTTGCACTATATAGTATTGTATATTAGTACACTGCACAGTATTGTATATTGTATGGTAACTACGTCTATTCTGCATCGAACATTGTACATATGTCAAAACTGAACACTGTGACCTCATTTTTTTACTTCTAATTTTACTATGTTATTTTATTTCATACTTATCTTGTCTTGCACAGTCTCTGGAGCGTAACAGTAAGAAGCATTTTGTATAAAAGTATTCTGTACTTCTGTATGACAAATATTAAAGAAACTTGAAACTTGTCGTACTTGTATTGAAAAACTGATTTTATATGTCTGAGGAGAAGACTGGTACTCATCATCTTCGTCTCCACAAAAAGAAAAATGACATGTGAAGTATGTTGTGTGCCAGGTTCAAACAGTGCTGTATATGTACAGTTTATTCCTACTCCTATCCAAGCTCCGGGAGGGTCATCAAAGAGAAGTCGCCTATTCTCAGTCCTTGCCCCACAATGGTGGAATGAACTACCCACCCCAGTTAGGACAGCCGAAACCCATCCAATCTTTCGCCGTCGACTAAAGACGCACTTCTTCAACCATTATCTAAAAAAAAAAAAAAAAAAAAAAAAAAATCTAACCCTAACTAACCTTACTGTCATGCACTTGTCCTAATAAACTAACCTACACTGTAGCACTCAACACTTTATGAACATTGTTACTCAGCTGATAGAGTTGTGCCCTTCCTGATGGCTTGTCATACAGAACTTGTAAGTCGCTTTGGATAAAAAGCGTCAGCTAAATGTAAATATATTCCCCCTCAAATGTATATACTCTATTATTACTAGATCTGGTATGTCATAAATGTCTAGATGTAACATTACTGTCTATTTACCTGTGTAAACGAGACGAAAGTTACGTTGAAAATGGGGGATCTATATGTAAACGAGACGAAAGTGGTATGTCATAAATGTCTAGATGTAACATTACTGTCTATGTACCTATGTAAACGAGACGAAAGTTACATTGAAAATGGGGGATCTATGTAAACGAGACGAAAGTTACATTGAAAATGGGGGATCTATGTAAACGAGACGAAAGTGAAGTTGAAAATGGGGGACCCTGATGTAAACGAGACGACGAGACGAAAGTGAAGTTGAAAATGGGGGACCCTGATGTAAACGAGACGAAAGTTAAGTTGTGTATGTGTGTCGTAAACGAGAGAGGGAGCGAGCGAGAGAGCCCCCCCCCCCTCATCCGCATGCGCAGTAGTGCAAATACTTGTCCAGGCCGCGTCTATATTAATCCCAGCCGAAGAGTGCAAGAGCGCTTCCGCATTTTGCCCTGATTGGCCCCGGTAACGCCCTCCAAATGCGCATTTTCTTTTCCCCCGCTCAGACGCCGAAATGGAATACATGTATATTATATTATCGCGACGCGATTCACTCGCAACGCCATAACGTTTTCCCTGTACATTGCAACGTTAACACAACGCAGCTGTCAACTGTACTTTACATATTATCCAAACGAGGACCACATGTACTTTACATATTATGGAATACATGTCAATCAATCAATCGCGTACCTCTTAATTAGCTCAGTTAGCTGCATGTTAGCTCAGCAGTTAGCTCATGTTAGCTCAGTAGTTAGCATCATGTTAGCTCCATGTTAGCTCAGCAGTTAGCTCATGTTAGCTCAGTTAGCTCAGTAGTTAGCTCCATGTTAGCTCAGTAGTTAGCTCAGCAGTTAGCTTCATGTTAGCTCAGTAGTTAGCTTCATGTTAGCTCAGTAGTTATCAATCAATCAATTGTAGCGCTGGGATAAAGGAGTCGGAGGCGGTGTATCGAAGTTGAACCTAATTCCTTTATTCAACAGCAGCATAACAACAATGTCAACGTAGTCGAATCGATAGGTAGAATGATGTATCGAAGTTGAACCTAATTCCTTTATTCAACAGCAGCATAACAACAATGTCAACGTAGTCGAATCGATAGGTAGAATGAATGCTCGAGGCAGGAAGTGCTACACACAATATCGTCCGGGGGGAACTACTATTCCCAACAACAGTTCTGTGTGAATTATGTACAGTCACTACACAATCAATCAATCAATCAATCAATCATGTACCTCTTGCACGGCTGCGGCGCTGCGGCTGGCGTGGCTGAATAACAGTAGCAGTGATCGCCTGCTGTGTCCATCGCGTGTATATACCGTATTAGTATTAGCAATAGCAGATATAGTATTAATGTGATTGACCAGTGTTAATGTGTGCTAATATGGCTTTAATATGGCGCGTTAATATGAACCAAAGGCATCATCTGTGATTAGTGTTGAATGGGGGTCTACTCTGAACCGCGTCGAACCAAGCGGCGACCTCATGCGCATGCGCGGCGAGCGCCTGGGTGAAGGAAAAGGAAATGCGCATTACCGTACTGGCGTATGGCGAAGAATGCGGAAGCGCTCTTGCACTCTTCGGCTGGGATTAATATAGACGCGTCCAGGCCACTAATACTTGTCTACGCCACGAAGCCCCGCCTCAAACCCGTCCACGCCTGGCTTTGCGGCTCTGCAGATACCCCCTATTGGCTGCAACAGTCGGATTGCGCCTTACTAGGCACTGTCTCTTTAAATATATCTTCCAGTCCGTTGCCCCGGTAACCCGGAAGCTTCACACTGCTCAGACTCCTTCCTGTTTGAGGAAATTCAAGGAAGCAGACGCGAGTGGACACAGTCGCATGTACTGATGGTACGTGAATCACACATAGTTAATGCATGCATCTGCAAAAGTAGCTACTTCAGTTCATACAGACTCGGTATTTCATGTCATGCACTTTGGCGAAACGAACGTCTCACGAAAGCACACTGTTTTAGCCTACTCCCAGTGCATCACTGCAGCGCATGCACACATTCCAGAGTTGTTGCAAGAATAAAACAACATGCCTCTGGTGTTGTTGACTTGTTTGGGGTTATAAGTTAACGTCTCAGTCTTTACCGCAAGCCTGTAAACGTCTTTATGAGGGTTGTGTAGCCGATGTTTGCCTTCGGGCTACCTTGTACAAAAGGTGGGATTGTTATTGTCGCTAGCTTTTTAACACTTGTTATAAACATCTTAAAACCACCTAGTCTCTCAAGACAGACGCGCTGGTTCCCGCATTTTCCAAAAGCTTCCACTTGAAGATTGTGGAAGAGATTGGCGGGCTTGAGACACCACAGTGCTTCCCTGTCAATAGTGTTGCGACATTATGAGTCTGTTGTAGGGCAACGGTCAACATTGTGGTCACTTGTTTACACTCAGCCGTCCAGTGTTGAACGTACACTTTCAAGAACCTCTGGTCCAGAATCTGCTTTTCTGCAGTAGTGTGTGCAAGTTATTGGTGCACGCTTAGTGATGACAGTACTTTTTATTTAATTTTTTTTATAGCCTAACATAGGAGAACAGAATTGCACTCACCACCAATTATTTATTTTTGCAGTAACTTATTTTGTTTGCCATTCTGTGTTGCTGCCTCTAGCAGGTGGCACGTCACTGATCTTCTGTTTTGGAGCTGTTGACCCATGCTAGCTCACCCCCGTGCTGCTGGAGCAGGCCTATACATACTGTGGATCACTATGGCCCAGGTCGCTGGCCAGGAGGACAGAGAGAAAACTACTGCACTCAAAGGTGAGAGACAGAAACAACAATAAACAAAAACTACTGCAATGGAAAATGGGCTGAAAGGGGAACAGATACTGCATTGAAAGATGAGAGGGGAAAAGAGAAAGCCTGCGCTGAAAAGTGAAAGTGAAAACTGCACTAAAAGGTTATGTAAAACTAGACTGCTGAAGTTAGTCAAAATGGAGAGAAATCTACTTTTATGTATAAAGCTTTTAAGAACGAATAGTAGTGCCGCTGATCTAAAACTAGCAAATTAATACAATGATGCAAACAAAAGTTATCTACACAAGATTGAGATCTATCTTTGGCCACACCCAGAACCTAAAACAAAACAGTGCACAACATATAACAACACAGTAAAAGCATTACAACATTTATATTTTTAGAAAGACAATACAAGTAGACAATAATTTCCTATGGAACATAGTACATGTGTTATAATGTACTGTAGACACTCCTAGGGTGCACAAATTACATCCTATATTATAGCACATTCTTCTAGTTCATACAGCTTATCGGAGGGCAGCATCTCAAACAAAGGGGGTGAGTCATCAGGGAGTTCCTTCTGATGCGGAGACAAGTGTGTACAGATCACACAGTTTGATTCCGCAGTTTCCCGACAATTTAGCTGCCTGTGTTAACCACGCTTGCTAGTTTACTTTTGTGTTTACAACAAAGGTTCCCATGCAACGATGTCATATTGTATGACAAAGTCATTACCATCATTTTCGGATTAGAGTGGTCTGAGATCAGCTAAACAGGGCTTCAGTGGCGCTGGATCCTGCTGGAATCCATCTCTCAGTTCTGCTGCCATGCATATTGTATACGTTTATGTGGGTCGCCGCCGCACAAATCTTTTGGCAATGAAAATAATTCCATTTAAATGAAAAAATAAAATAAAACATGCAATGATGGTCAATCTGACAAGAGTTTTGTTTCCACCAACAAATCCATACAGGTCCCAGACCTGCGTATTTTCTCTGTATACAGTTGCATGGACTTACTGTATAGATTGGTGCCAGATACTGATCTTAAAACAGATGTGAGAAATTGATTGAATTGATCATTCTCGCTGTGGCTGTGTAAACAACTGTTGACCACTCTAGTGGAGTGTGCTTGTGTGTACAGTCAGTGACGTGATACACTGTATTCTTGGGTAAAGGTAAATTGAGTTCATGGTTCAGGATCAAAGCGTGTGGAAAATCAAGCAGCATGCAAACCTTGACTACCGATACCCTTTTCATCCAGTCATTTGAATTGACAGTCTACCGTTCTCACATAGCATCCTGGCATTAGTCTAAAAAAATACACAAGAATACTTGATCTTATAAGCCTCAGAATGTGTGGCCATTTGTTGACCTAATAGGTTTGAGCATTAGATCTATCATTAGAAGTAACGATTCACGCCATGGATCATCTGCATCTAGGAGGTTATTCACATCTAGCACATTTTTCTTCCACAGGTTTCACTGATGGACACATGTTCTTGATCAACCCCCACTCTGTTCAGCTGATAGTTAGGTTCTGGGCTGATTATGTCACATGAGGGGAAAGCACTAAGTATGCACACTTGGAACTCCATTTATAATACACCTTGATTTACAAACAATGTCTCAATCAGATTAAAAACAACGACTGCCCTTCTTCTTAATGAACCTTCCTTCTATGTGCTGTGAGGCCTCCTGATATTAAAATCGGCCTCTACATATATTGAAATTCTTTATTCGGAATAACCCCTTGAGATGTAGCATCTCGTCTTCGAGGGGCTCCTAACACAATACAATGTGGCATGCACATTTTCAGAAGACAAAAACACACAAAAAACATTCCACATCGAAACAGAATCTACAACAACAAAATCAACTAAGAAATAACATTACAAAATAAGTAAACCAACATACGAGATCACAAGATAAACAGGACAAACAAAACAAAACACAAATCAAGCAAGGATAGGAATGGATCGTTAATTCGTAAGAGATGAGTAATGAAAGTCATGATAGTATGCAGTATATAAATGATAAACTAAAAACATGTACATGTACTTTGAAAGTAAGAAGAAACCAAAATACATTGGGCCTCATGCATGAAGCGATATAAGAACAGATTTTGTTCTTAACTAGCATTTCCTCTTACTTTGTTCTTACCTGGGATTCAGCAAAGTTTTCTTATTGTTGCTTTTTTCTCAGGCAAGAACAAATTATAAGAGTGGTCGAGAGCACTCTTACCCAGATAAGAAACTCGTACCCAAAATAAAAAATAAAATAAAAAAGCATACCATTGGTTAATTGCCCCCAAATACGACTTTAAAAATACAGAACTTTTCAATAATAATAATTATTATTATTATAACTTATTGCGTGCGTTCTGTCTGAAATGGATTATATATTACTGTTAGAACAGTTATGCTCTGGACGCCCAGGCCATTGATTGATTGAAGATTTTATTAACAGATTGCAGAATGGGTACAATACAGTACAGCTCAATACACACAATTGTTATTTATTATTTAAATAGTTTTTATTGTTTTTTTTAAGGTTCAACAACATTATATACATGCATACATACAAACATACATACAATACATGACTACATATAACCACACAATACCTAAAATAAATGAAAAATAAAGTAGACAAAAAGAGAACAAATAAAATGATAATAATAATAAAAGAAAATTGCATCGTAATACACACAATTGTTATGGGGATGCTGACCAGAGAAAGACTTTCGTCTTGTTTACATCAGGGTCCCCCATTTTCAATTCATAATGACATTTATGACATACACAACATACAGATATACAGATATATATCATGACATTTATGAAATGACATACAGATATGCAGTACTGTATACGTAGCATAGAACGCATATTTAGAGATCGTCTATATCAGTGGTTCCCAAACTTCTGTTTTATGTGGACCACTAGATTGTTATCAAGAACATTTGCGGACCACCTCGTATGCAAACAGTAAAACATAAATAAATAAACAACTGACTTAAACCCAGTAATACACGAGACCCTCTTTGTTGTGAAGGATCAGATTAAACCGAATATGTATATTTATTTATATATATTTAATTGTATTTGTATATCATTTGATATCCCCTGTATATTCCTTGTACAATATGCATTGAATATCCCCGTTTCTACTAAACAGCCCATAATAGTTTCATTCTACCATTGGACGAGAACCTGGCGCCAGGTTGCCATACCCCTAGGTCCAAGTTCAATCGTGCCGCCTAACATGTCGAGGCAACCCCCGGTTCCGCGCAGTAATATGTCGGGCGAAATACGAATGGTACTATTTGTTCATAGCGCATATATATATGGCGCCAGTAAAGTAGAATTTTCTTTTAGTCCAGTTCTTTACCCTCCAACAGAGTGACAGACGCAAAAGCCTCCCCACGACGCACGTGCGGTGTAGTAAGGCCTACTTGGCCCAGAATAGGCATTGAGATATCGTGTAGATTAATAGTTGAATGGTCATAGTTTGGCACCATACCGTCGAGTTGGACGTATTCTATTAAGCTAATAATAGTCTATTTATGTATGGTGCATCGTTCGGTTAGAGTTCTACAGTTATCAGTACCCCCATCGTTCCTGACGTTATCTGGACGCTTAACCAGGCTGGTCAGACCCCTAGTGGTGATTGCATCCGAGGAGCTCCGGGCCAAGAGCGACTGGACCTGTATATTGGATTACTCTACCCGGACGACGGCGAGCCTTCCACGGCTTGGATTATGCTTTGTGTGCTTTGATTATTCCATGGATAAAGGCCAACACTGCTGAGTGTTGGAATTACCCCCCGGAGAGGACTCCAGGTGAGACGGCGCTCTACATGTGAGGTCGCCTCACGTCTCTCCGTTGTGGACCGGCAGATACCGTTCCACAGAGGGTCCAGCTGTATTCGTCTGCGGTCCGAGGTTCTGTGGGCACCGTGTCCAAGACTTTGGATTCTCCCAAGACACCGTCGGCCAGATGGGATACCGCCAGCGGCTTCTCTAACCCCCCCCCCTCCTACTGTCTTACAACCAGCGGGACACCCCCCCCCCCCTTTAGTGTATCCAGCTATAATCATTTAAGCACCATCGCTATCGTTTCCTAAATATTCCAGGTTGTATACTTACTCCCTGCGCAACCAGAGATTGGACATTCAATGTTGATTTACCTACGAATACTCATTTGCCATAAAAGTGCATATTCCATATTTCAAATCATAAATGTAATTAAGTGATCGTTGTATACACCCTTTGCTGTATTAAACCTTCGATTTGGTACATTTGTGTTGGTTCGTTTCATCAGGTGGGAAAGTGTTCATCATACTTATATCTTGTACTGGGTGGCCAGAAGTTAAAGTACATGAGGTAGTGGTATTAAATATCATATCTAACAATACAGTCAGGGAATTGTACCCCTCAGTTACAATTGGTCCTTCGAGCCGGAGGGTAACTAGTGTAATATTAATATAGTGTTATTAATATCGAAATGGCCTATGATGAACACTCCACGAAACGATCCTCCTAACCTAGAACGCCCGCGGCGCAGACGACAGACACCTCAGTACTTAGAGGCTTACACTGTCAGTCAACTACCTAGCCTTCGACAAACGGTAAACGCGGTAAAAGTAGAAAGTAAAATTATGTCTGACCTTAACGAGCAGGTTTCCCCGACCACAGAGCCCCTAGTAGGTCCTAATGCAACTGACCAAGCTCACGGTGGGGACCAGGAGGGAATTGACATGCCTTTACCCCCCGCCACTACTCAAGAAGTAGTCCCCGAACAGCCCCGGGAGGAAGACAACCCTACAGAGAGAGAACTCTGCACGGAAGAAGAGGAGGAGAGCGCCGAGGAACTAGAGCTCCAGGACTCCCCAACGAGTACCCCCAGGAGCGGCTCACGCAGGAGCGGCTCACCTCCACAACCGCCTTCCCCCAGCGAAGCGGAGAGGACACTACAACAGGCGTTCCTCGTCAGCCTGACAGCCTCTACCGAACGCGATCGGCTCCAAGCACAGACGCTTAGCGAGCGCGAACGTCTCCAAGCACAGGCGACCAGCGAGCGCGAACACCTCCAAGCACAGCAACGGAGCGAAGAACAGCGCACACATCTGGAGATGAGACGCTTCCAGATGGAAGAGAATATGGCAAGAGACCGGGCCGACGCCCAGCGCGCCGCTGCCGGTGCCCAAAGAGACGCAGAGCGCAACAGACTACAAGCGCAACTAATAGAGCAGCTGATCAAGAGGACAACTCCCTCTCCCTCCGCCAGGGGCTCAAGGAACTCGTCGAGACAACAGTCAAGAGCAGCGTCACCGCAACGAGCAAGCGACCCTGAACTTGACCAACAGACCGAGTCTAGACCCCCCGCAGACCCCCTTCCCATACCGGTCCAAGCGAGACCCAGCTACAAGGAAGGAGCGGCATACACTGCGGAGAAGCTAAATAAACGATTACAGGATCTGGAAGATTTGATAGAGGAAGAAGAGGGAGAAGAGGAGAACCAAGCCCGACGACAGCACAGTACTCCACCGGACCAGGAGGTCCCATACAGTCCAGGCTATACCCCCGCGGCGCTGCGCTACAGACCCCCGACTCTATTCACGGGTGAGCACGACGCACGACCAGCCCCGAGGAACAGTACCTGGACCAGCGGGCCATGGTACCCTGCCAGTACCAGCCCACAGCGAGGCGCAAGAGGGGACTCGCCCAGGAGGTCTCTCCCCCAACGCTCGCCGATGTATCAGCCATCCACGGCGTCATACAACGCCACACCGTCATTCCCAGACTTCGCCTATGAGAGTCGAGCACAGTACACGGAGCTCCGGATGTGCTTAGAGACAATGATGGTGGATGTCGCTGATGAACGCCACAAGTATGCAATATTACTGAAGCACCTGAAAGTACCGCGAGCGCACAATATAGCGCTAGCCTATGCTACCTCCTCGACCCCATACACAGCGGCCCTTGCAGCGCTGGATCAGAGATATGGACGTATATGGGATTACGTAGTCCAGGAGATAAGGCATATTGACCGCCTACCCCCAGCCACAGACAATCGCTCACTAGACGACCTGTCAATCAAAGTGCAGTCCCTGGTGGGGATGCTGGGAGCTCAACGGGAGAAGGGCATGCATGAGCTATACGCCAACTCTAACGTTGAGAGGATTTTGGAGAAGCTGCCACCCGCAAGACAGGAGCGCTTTAGGCGGCAGAGGGACTACCGAGATCCCGACGGCCCCGAGCCATCCCTCCTTGATCTGGCCGACTTCCTGGCGAGAGAGGTCAGCAGCTTACGACTGGACACCTTCGGGCGGAGCACGCCAAGCTCCAGAGAGGGACCCAGGAGAATAAAGGATGGAAGAAGATCGGTGACTGTCATGCACCAATCAGAGTCAGTACCGAGCAGTAAGAGTCACAGCACCCCCTCGAGAAAGGAGAAGTGGAAGATAGCGTGTCCCTACTGTGAGAAAGAACACTGGCTGTCACAATGTGACTCATTCACAAAGATGAATGCAGAAGAAGTGAGTCAATGGATAAAGTCCAACCGGCGCTGTTATCGATGTGCGCGGCCCCACATGGCAGCCGAATGCCGCCTAAAGAAAAGGTGCAGCCGGTGCGATGGAGCCCATCTAGATATACTACACGATAGTAACGGAAGACGGCCTATACCTGCACCACGGAGCGGCACCAAGGCAAGTGTCATGTACATTGACCCCGCCAGCAGCAACGGAGCTCAAGTGCTCTTAAAGGTAGTCCGTGTGACATTGAGCTACCAAGATAAAGTCATGGACACTTACGCCGTCCTTGACGACGGGTCAGAGAAGACCCTTCTGCTCGCCTCCGCTGCGACCCAGCTGGGACTGCGGGGGAGCAAGAACGAAATGACGATTCGGACAATAAGAAGAGATTTAAAGACGATAAAGGGCGAGAATGTCTCCTTCACTATCGCAGCCAACGGGCAGCCAGAGCGACGGTACAAGATCACAAATGCTTTCACCAGCCAAGAAATAGGACTATCGCAGTACACCTACCCTGTCACCAAGTTGATGGATAAATATGTGCACCTGCGCCAATTACCTATCCCGCTCATAGACGGCGCTACCCCGACCCTGTTGATAGGCTCCGACCATGCAGAACTCATAGTCCCGATTGACCGGGTCCATACAGGCCCCCGAGGCTGTCCTGCAGCAGTCGAGACCCGCCTAGGATGGACATTACAAGGCCCCCTCGCTAAATCTCTCAACCGAACCGCAGCCACTAGCTGCCTCCACTCCAGAGTGGAAGAAGGAGACACCACACTCCTGCAGCATGCCGAGAAGAAAATTTACTGGCGACGTCGTGCGCTGCTCCGCGCCTCCCTGATCAAAGACGGCTTTGATCTCCGGCAGCAGGCCAGCAGCGACCCCCCAGTATTATTTGCACTACAGAAACACGTCACAGAGGACCCAGCAGCAGATGAAGAGGTCCAACACAGTGTGAAGAACAGTTTCTACGTGGACAACTGTTTACAAAGCGTCTCGACTCAAGAAGAAGCCGAGGCTCTCCTAATCAAGTTACGCGCCTCCCTAATCAAAGGCGGCTTTGATCTCAGGCAGTGGGCCAGCAGCGACCCGCACGTATTGCGCAGCCTCTCCTCCGCGGACAAGGCTGCCAGCAGCGAGACCTGGATGGCGACAATCCCAGGAGAAGCCCAAGAAATGACACTAGGATTAGTCTGGCGCTTCAAAACAGACTCGCTCCACTATAGACACAAACCCTTGGCTCCAGAGCAAGGAAGGTCGGCGGCGATACCGACCACCAGACGGAGTGTGTACAGAACACTCGCCAGACAATATGACCCGTTGGGATGTATTCTACCTTACACCACCAGGGCAAAGATGATTGTACGAGCACTATGGGACAAGGACCAGGGCTGGGACGACCCAATACCCGCACACCTTGCCTCAACATGGAGAGAGTGGGAGACGGAACTCCGCTCACTCCCAGGTGTCAATATACGCCGCAGCTACTTCCCATCCACAGTGAGGCCAGAGACATGCGAGATTGAGCTACACGTCTTCAGCGACGCCTCCGAAGTAGCCTACGGATCGGTTGCCTATTTGCGTGCCCAAGAGATGGGAGGAAAGATACACACTGCTTTCATACTGGCCCGCTCAAGAATAGCCCCACGTAAGCAACAATCTATCCCACGTCTAGAGCTCTGCGCAGCCCTCGCAGGAGCGCATCTAGCCACGTTAATCCAACGTGAACTCACCATTCCGGTGCATAGAACAATCTTGTGGTCAGATTCCACGACAGTACTCACATGGATTAAGTCTGATTCATGCAGATACAAAGTCTTCGTGGGAGTCAGAGTCACCGAGATTCAAGAATTAACAGAAGAAGCAAGCTGGCGGTATGTGGACACCAAACACAACCCAGCTGACGTCATCACCCGGGGAATGTCCCTGGATGACCTAACCCGTCGCAACATCTACAGTGACGGACCAGCATTCCTCAAGCTCCCGGAAGGAGATTGGCCTACGCCCACCCCGAGGGAAGCAAGTAACGAGGAGGCTGAGAACAAGAAGCCTATGTTCTGTGGACTGAGCACTGTCGCCTCCACAGACCCCAACATAGATGACTGCATTACCCTAGAGAGTGCGCAACAAAGAACATTCCTGCGGCACCACCCAGAGATTCAGTCCACCACTGACATGTCAGCAGCTGACTACGAAGAAGCAGAACTTCTTCTACTACAACGAGCCCAGAGAGACTCGTTCCCCGATGAGCTAGACTGTCTACAGGGAGGAAACCCCGTCCCATCAGACAGCAGACTGATCCACCTGGCACCAGAGAGTGACGCACATAATCTCATCAGAGTGGGTGGTTGCCTGCGGAGAGCCCCCGATCTACCAGATGACATTAAGTACCCGATCGTCTTGAACAGCCGACACAAGGTCACAGAGCTGATCATAAAGAAATACGACGAGGATGTGCACCACGCGGGAGCAGAGAGAGTCTTCGCGGAGATCGGACGTCGTTATTGGATATTACAAGGGAGAGAAGCAGTACGGCGCTTCCAGCGAACCTGTCTAGACCGCCGTAAGTGGCGCGCGCAGCCCAGCATACCATGGATGGCTGACCTACCCCCCTGTCGCCTCCGAATCGGCGACAAGCCATTCCACTCCACAGGCATGGACTGCTTTGGCCCGTTGTATATAAAGAGAGGAAGAGGCACCGAGAAGCGGTGGGGTATTGTATTCAAATGCATGACCACCAGAGCGATACATATTGAGCTCCTTCCGACCATGAGCACAGACTCATTCCTTATGGCCTTCCGGAGATTCACATCACGGAAAGGAAAACCGTCTACATTGTTGTCTGATCACGGGACCAACTTCAAAGGCGGAGAAAGAGAGCTGAGAGAGAGCTTCCAAGCTATGGGCCCAGAACTTAAGACCCACCTCGCTCCAGCCCAGATTAACTTCCAGTTTAATCCCCCGAACGCACCCCACTTCGGTGGACCCTGGGAACGAGAAGTACGTTCTATAAAGACAGCCCTGTACGCCGTACTCGGAGCCCAGACTGTGGCAGAGGAAGTCCTAATGACAGTCCTCACGGAGATCGAGGGAGTATTGAACTCAAAGCCCCTCGGTTACGTCTCCAGTGATGTAGCAGATGTCGACCCAGTCACCCCCAACACACTCCTAATGGGGCGGCTGGACCCCGCGCTACCCCAGACAATGTACAGGCCTGAAGAAGCGAACGGCCGAAGAATGTGGAGGTACAGCCAAGTACTAGCTGACAAGTTTTGGAGCAGCTTCCTACTTCACTACCTACCGTCTCTACAGACCCGCCAGAAGTGGGTAAAAGAGAGAGACAATTTGACAGAAGGAACAGTCGTCATGATTATTGACCAGTCGCTACCCAGAGCTATGTGGCCGGCTGGCCGCGCAAGCAAAGTGATCACCGGTGCCGATGGCAAGGTCCGAGCAGCTGAAGTACTCGTCCAGGGGCGCACTTACACACGTCCCGTGGCGAGGCTCATAGAACTGCCCCGACTCCCAGATACTATCGATGATGACCATGACCCTATGACTTTGTGAGTTGACTGACCCTTACAGCGGACCTTGAGTGGTAGACAGTGCGGTTAATCTGTCTCTGCTTAGCTAATTAGGTGGGACTAATTAGGGGGCGGCTGTTGTGAAGGATCAGATTAAACCGAATATGTATATTTATTTATATATATATATTTAATTGTATTTGTATATCGTTTGATATCCCCTGTATATTCCTTGTACAATATGCATTGAATATCCCCGTTTCTACTAAACAGCCCATAATAGTTTCATTCTACCATTGGACGAGAACCTGGCGCCAGGTTGCCATACCCCTAGGTCCAAGTTCAATCGTGCCGCCTAACATGTCGAGGCAACCCCCGGTTCCGCGCAGTAATATGTCGGGCGAAATACGAATGGTACTATTTGTTCATAGCGCATATATATATGGCGCCAGTAAAGTAGAATTTTCTTTTAGTCCAGTTCTTTACCCTCCAACAGAGTGACAGACGCAAAAGCCTCCCCACGACGCACGTGCGGTGTAGTAAGGCCTACTTGGCCCAGAATAGGCATTGAGATATCGTGTAGATTAATAGTTGAATGGTCATAGTTTGGCACCATACCGTCGAGTTGGACGTATTCTATTAAGCTAATAATAGTCTATTTATGTATGGTGCATCGTTCGGTTAGAGTTCTACAGTTATCAGTACCCCCATCGTTCCTGACGTTATCTGGACGCTTAACCAGGCTGGTCAGACCCCTAGTGGTGATTGCATCCGAGGAGCTCCGGGCCAAGAGCGACTGGACCTGTATATTGGATTACTCTACCCGGACGACGGCGAGCCTTCCACGGCTTGGATTATGCTTTGTGTGCTTTGATTATTCCATGGATAAAGGCCAACACTGCTGAGTGTTGGAATTACCCCCCGGAGAGGACTCCAGGTGAGACGGCGCTCTACATGTGAGGTCGCCTCACGTCTCTCCGTTGTGGACCGGCAGATACCGTTCCACAGAGGGTCCAGCTGTATTCGTCTGCGGTCCGAGGTTCTGTGGGCACCGTGTCCAAGACTTTGGATTCTCCCAAGACACCGTCGGCCAGATGGGATACCGCCAGCGGCTTCTCTAACCCCCCCCCCTCCTACTGTCTTACAACCAGCGGGACACCCCCCCCCCCCTTTAGTGTATCCAGCTATAATCATTTAAGTACCATCGCTATCGTTTCCTAAATATTCCAGGTTGTATACTTACTCCCTGCGCAACCAGAGATTGGACATTCAATGTTGATTTACCTACGAATACTCATTTGCCATAAAAGTGCATATTCCATATTTCAAATCATAAATGTAATTAAGTGATCGTTGTATACACCCTTTGCTGTATTAAACCTTCGATTTGGTACATTTGTGTTGGTTCGTTTCATCAGATGGGAAAGTGTTCATCATACTTATATCTTGTACTGGGTGGCCAGAAGTTAAAGTACATGAGGTAGTGGTATTAAATATCATATCTAACAATACAGTCAGGGAATTGTACCCCTCAGTTACACTCTTCTTGGACCAAGTAAGGTTTAGTCGATAATCCAATGTACAGTTTCCCCCACCCCGCCTACCCATCCCCCCCCCACCTCCTCCAATGTACAGTTTCTTCGTCAAATGTATATACTCTTTCTTTTTTTTAACTCTTTTTGTATCACAAACAGTACTGTATTTGTAAATCTGGTATGTCATAAATGTATAGATGTAGCAGTACTGTCTATTCTGTATGTCATGTAGGGCTGCAACGATTAGTCGACATAATCGACGACGTCGATCATAAAAACTCGTCGACGCAGAATGTTTGCGTCGATTAGTCATTTTTTTTTTTTTTTTTTTATGTTTTTTAAGTTTTTTTTTTTAATATATATATTTTTTGCACTACCTATCTTTGTGAAAGTGGCTTCTCAGCTCTGGTCCAGCTGAAGACAAAGCAGAGGAACAGATTGGACATTGAGCATGACCTTAGAGTTGCTTTGTCTACCATCACCCCAGACTTTGAGACTCTTGTCAGGAGCAAACAACATCCCCAGTTATCCCATTAGTTCCCTGGGATCTTAAGCTAAGAAGTCTGCTATATATTTATTTTAGTTATTTAAACACTTCCACTTTAATTTGTATTATTTAATTTATTTATCTTGTTATGAGTGATTGTTGTATTGTTCAAATACATTTTGATTGAAAGTTGCTTAAGATCCAAATTCAAATGTTTCATGAGTCATTATTTAAATTTGCTATGGGATCATCATGTTATGTTAAGTTAACTGTTAAGGCAGAGGGACTGGACAACAGGGTGACATTCACAGGTGTGCAGACTTGAGCATGTGAGGTAAAACATGCATTGGAGAAGGAGCCATGCCCACAGGAAGCAGAGATTGAGGGTGTGACAAAAATAATCGTTAGATTAGTCGACTAATCGAATGACAAAAATAATCGTTAGATTAGTCGACTAATCGAAAAAATAATCGACAGATTAGTCGATTACCAAAATAATCGTTAGTTGCAGCCGTAATGTCATGTATGTCATATATGTTATGATGAATTGAAAATGGGGGACCCTGATGTAAACAAGACGAAAGTCTTTCTCTGGTCTGCATCCCCTTAACAATTGTGTGTATTGAGCTGTACTGTAGTGTACCCATTCTGCAATCTGTTAATACAATTTTCAATCAATCAAGACCCGCGTCGCGGGCACTGCATTCCGTTCTCAGAATGGATTTGAGAGAGATGTGTCAGTGTCAGTCATCAGCAGGCTATATATGCGGAGATATTCAGACTCTAGATCTATTTGCAGAGCCAGATGAGATGAGGCAAGTGCAACCTGTGCGATTGGCTCTTGACAACGCACAGTCGTTCAGTATTGAGTTGACAAAGCCTACAGTACTTTGCTGGAACGATTCATTTTGCATGTACTGTATACAGTATGTGTGTATGCGCGCACTGCGGGAGGTGGCCAGAAGCGCGCAACTAGCCAACTACTATTATATTAATACAGTCTATTCCACTATATAGCCATAGGTGCTGTATGATGACAATACATTTGATTCCTATCTCATTTTGATCCACCGCAAAGCGCTCCAGCGCTTTAATACGGCCGGGGGATCCGCTCTATACAATGCAGACCCACGGCTCTCGTATTATAATGAGCCCGCGAGGCGTGTCTCTGTATGGAAATGACTTGCGCGAGAACGCGCATCCAGTTTAGAATGAGTGGGATTCACCATTCAAATCTCCTGGGTTACGCACAGATTTCGAGGTTAAGAACGGCTTTATGAATGTGGCGGTGGCTTTTCTTATTGTTCTCTTAACAGACGGGTAAGCAAGAATATAAGAAAAACAATAAGAGAGTATTGTTGAATGAGGCCCATTATGAATATGGGCTCTGCACTCTCCAGTGAAACCAGAGGATTAAGACCAAACGGCCTCCAGTACTGTACATGCATATTGAATGTGTGTAGCTTACATGTTAATCGTTTGACCATTCCTTGCACAAGTGGTATGTTACGTTTGCTATGGTTGTTATTTTGTGCATATCAGCTTTGTAATGGAGTGTATGCTACTCTTATCGCTGCTCTCATAGTAGGGGAGTTGTACTGCTGACTGCCTCCATAGTAGTGTGTCAGGAAATTACTACAGTGTTCTTGGACTCTATTCACACTCAGGCATATAATAATAATAATAATAATAATAATAATAATAATAATAATAATAATAATAATAATAATAATAATAATAATAATAATAATAATAATAATAATAATAATAATAATGCCTCTACGACGGCTGGAGGCATTATGTTTTTGGGTTGTCTGTTCGTACGTCCATCTCATTCTCTCTTGAATGAGATATCTCGGGAACGCCTTGAGGACATTTCTTACAATTTGGCACAAATGTCCACTTGGACTGACCACTTGGGTGAACTGATTCGATTTTCATGGTCAAATGTCAAGGTCACTGTGAGAACTCACGACCGTCCCATTCTCTCCTGAACGCGATATCTCAGGAACACCTTGAGGGAATTTCTTCAAAGTACAGACTACTACTTGAATTGGTCTAGGTCAGCGGTTCGCAAACTTTTTTGGTCGTGCACCCCCTGTCACCTCCCGATCTAGCTGACGCACCCCCCAATGGGTTTCTGTTAGAAAAAATTGTTGCTGGTCTCTGTGCACAGATTTAATTTTTAATTTTATCTCTTCCCACGGCGACTATGGATAGGGAATTTCTTTATTTAATTAAAATGTTCACGACAACATGGATGCATGTACTCTGCCAGCATGTTTAATATCCATAATACTAAAGGTTTGACTAAGATTTTTATGAAATTTTGTTGTAAATTTTTTATTAAATTTTTATTAATTTTTTACCACCATTAGCCTCACGCACCACCTAGAGGGCGCTCGCGCACCACAAGGGGTGCGCGCACCACAGGTCTAGGTTAACCACGCTCCCATGCTTAACACTTTCAGAGCCCAAGCTTAATCTTGATTTACCGCTTGAATGCCCATTGCCCACCATCCACTTCAATGTTAGCGTTAATAACGCCTAATCTATGTTTTAAATTATGGCTGTGTCTAATCTGCCCGTCGCTTATCAATGACTCGTTTTCCAGTCAACATTGTCGAAGCGGATTTGTTTTTTTATCGGTTCATTTTCGTTTTATAGCATTTTGAAAAGCCCTCGTTTTCAAGGAAAATATAAATATTCCATGATAATCGCCCTTTACCGGAATATTCTAGAATACACAAAAACATTGTCATTTTTCGGCCTATTTATGAATCGTTTTGAAATAAACGCTAGATTATCGATAGTATATTTGTACGTATGCACGCTATATAGGCGATCTGAAAAATCTATTCTGATTTCCTCAAAGCGATCGCCCACACACACACACACACACACATAGGGCGAACGCTGAGATCTCAGCGAATACAACTCTGATTATCCCAAGACTTGTAAAATAGATTCCTTACCTCAGATCAGATGTTCTCCAAAAAGATCATTCCAATTCCTGATCGCCATTCCAAAAATCGATTGCTTTTATTGATCCAACGCTACATACTGTACATATGTATTCCACGCTGTTCTGAGGCTCCACAATGAATCCGATCGGCTCGGGTTACATGCCTGAGAAGTAAAATGTGGATTCCGGATTTTTCTTTTCTCATCCATTTTCATTGAGTCCATTCCAAAAGGGTGCATTACCATCTGGGAGACGGGGCGGTTTTTTCACATCTGAGCTCCTACAGGGGCTGCATACCAACGGGAGACTGTGAATTCAGATCACGAATAAAAAAATAAAATGCTAATTGTCGTCGTGGGCATTCAGGCATTGGGCTGATAAAACGTCTTATCACGTTTTGAGCATTGAAAGTGTTAAGCCCCAGCCCTACTGTATGTGTAAGCCCCACACACACCCTTTTATATCTCATGAACCATTTGTTGTAGATACTTATGCGAGGTGTCAATGAACTCAGTACAGAGTACTACTTTCCTTAGTCTAGTATCTCTCGTAATTTGTGTGGACATGACATCAGTCTAGCCTACATTCTGTCTTACTCTGCAGCACAGCTTGCACCAAAATGAGTGTTTATTTACATTCCTGTGATGTTTCAGTACAAGACCATTATCATTCTATTCCCTCTCCCACCTACTGTGCCACCTGCTTTTAATAGAGAGGACTGTCTGTGTGGGTGGACTATGGCCAGTCTAATTAATAGCTGTTGTTGCTTCTGTAGCTGCCATTGCTTCAGTGCTCGGAAGGATGCCACAAAAGTAAACATTACACTCAAGCCTCTTGATTCTTGTAAATTTGTCACAGAGGGGATTCTTACCATAAATGGGGCACAGTGAAAAGCAGTCATACCTATCGGGTTTTTGAATGCTGCTCACTTTTGACTTTGTCCCTCCCCTCTCCGCATCTCAGACTTGCTGTCGCGGATAGACCTAGACGAGCTGATGAAGAAAGATGAGCCGCCTCTCACATTCCCCAAGACTCTGGAAGAGTTTGAGTATGCCTTCAATGAACGTGAGTACACCACATGACATCCCTTCACCTCAGTCTCTTCAGCAGGCTTTGTCAGGTGACCCCCCCAGAGGTTACAACATTTCTGTACAATCCTAATATTTTAAGATTGTGCAGTCGCTGGCGGTCGGGTAGCACAGCGGACTAAGCGTCTTTCTACCACTGCAGAGACACTGGTATCGAATCTGGCTGTCAGCAGTGCCTTCGGCTTGGCCGGCCGTCATACTGGCTCAATTGGCAGAGTCAGCGGGAGGGAAGCCGGTGGGTGGTAATCTGGTTGTTGTAAACAGTGACTCCTACAGGTCGGTCGGGGTGCCTGCACAGCGAGGGAGGGAACTGGGGAAGGTAGTGTGACCTCCCACGCGTTACACTCACCCAATGAGAGTCCTCGCTGCCGGGTGAAAAGAGGCTGCTGGCTGTCTCCTATGTATCGGAGGAAGCATGTGATAGACTTCAGGGCTCCCTAGACCGACCAGTGGGGGGGCACATGCGCGCAATGACCAGGAAGGGGAGGGGGGGAATTGGCATAACGACTAAATTGGGATTGGAGGAAAATACAGAAAAATAAGAGGAGAAAAAGTGGATCAAATAAAAAAAGATTGTGCAGTCGCACTATGCTGATATATAGGCATATAGAGTTAAAACAACTAGTCATTATTGAGTTAAAACGACAGTCGCTCAGGCGGTCATCTGGTAATCGGTAGGTTCTCGGTTAGATTCCGGCATGTAGCATGTAGAAGTGTCCTTGAGCAAGACACTTAACCCCTCACTGCTCCCGATAAGCAGGTTGGCACCCCGCATGGTCGTCTCCGCCATCGGTGTGTGAATGTGTGAGTGAATGGGTGAATGTGAGGCATAAGTTGTAAAGCGCTTTGGATAAAAACGCTATAAATGCAGTCCATTTACCATTTACCAGTTAAAACAACTTGTCATTATTTAATGAAATCAACTTGTCATTATTTAGTTAAAACAACTTGTCATTATTTAGTTAAAACAACTTGTCATTATTTAGGGGCACATAGCTTTTCTTCGTTTTTTTACAACTTATAGGTGTCATATGTGCTTCTATGCAGTTGAGTGCTAGTGTATATGGTAACCTTGTTTTTGAGAGTGCTAAAGTTAGATGAATCCTGTGAAATCCTCTACTGTATGAATGGGCATGAATGAGACTTGCTGTTGAAACAGAAATGAAGCTCACAAACTATAACATACTTTCTTAACTCTGCACATGTGTAGTACTGCTTATGGTTAGTATTTGGGCTAAACTGAACAAATTGCCTCACCTCTCTACACATAATTTTGAGGCCAGAGCCATATAGGACTTATCTGAAACATGATCTGGGCAATGTCTGATCAGAGAAATGGTCATAACTCATAACTATAATATGGAGACCATGATTGGATTCTGGATCAAGGTTCTCTTAACCCTTTCACTGAAAGGGTTAACCGGCTGTCGTGTGGCAGTGAAAGGGTTAACCTTCTGTGTGTCGCCGCAGTGAAAGGGTTAACAGTTTTGGTAGTGTGGCAGTGAAAGGGTTAAAGGAACACGCCAACTTTTTGGGAAATTTGCTTATTTGCCATCTACCCTGGAGTTAGACAAGCAGATACATACCCTTTTCTTCACTGTGCATGCATTAGGCTTAGGGAACAGCCATGTTAGCCTAGCTTAGTGTCATTCACTGGAAGTAGGTGTGCCAGTGTAGCCTAGTTCCCAACAGTCTCGAAATACACTCGAAATACAACCCCAAAACTTTCCTGTAAACATGTTGTGACCTGTGTATTTGCAACGTGGAGATATATATATATCAGGGCTCTACAGTGCGACCATATTGCTCGCATATGCCCCTAAAAATATGTGTGTGCAAACCTGAAAAATCAATTACTCGCACGGTGTGCGAGTGCAGATTACAGCCCCAGTCGTTCTTTTTATTTCTCCGCTGAGAATCGTTAAAAAACTACAAGTCCCACATTGCACTCAAGCCAACGGTCCAATCACAGTAGAATGACCTGACTGGTTTCATGGGAAATAAAGCAAATGACCAATCGGAAGCTCTCATTTGGCTTGTTTACTTCCTGCAAGTCGGCCATTGCGATCAGGGCTCTGATTGCGATATGCGAGCGTTTTCCGATACACTAACTTATTATAGTCTTACCATTAGCAATAGATTTTAGAACACCTAGATTTAGCGATAGCAATAGTAATATAACGTTAATGCAACAAAACGAATGCCTTGCTTTGTTAATCATAACGTTGATGCAGTAGCGTATGTCGTTGTGTTGACTAACGGACATGATAACAACATAACACTGTGTACACATTCAAATTGCGATAATCAATTCTAACATTTTCAAATCGATGCAGTTGAATTTCCCCTTAGGATCGATGCATTGTTACACCCCTACACCAAAGTAACTGGCCCACTGTGTATGTGTGTACAGCTAACTTGGCTAGCGTTATCAACCCAACAGCAGAGGTGGGCAATAGGGTCCAGCTGCAGCGCCGGAAGGCCGGAGTGCAAGCGGTGTGACGTAATTGGCAGACGCGACTGTCAATCAATGGTCTACCTGACACGCAAACTCATAAACAATGTTTCTGTACTGGAGGTGTACAGTATTTCAATAGGCAACCCTGAAAGGATTATTTTTCTAGAAGAGCAACACAGGCATTGTATGCATAAAAGGGGCAACAGCTAAATTAAGTGACTGTTACTTTTGTAGCAGTAGTTTGATTTGATAGTTTATTTGATAGGGACAGCACATGTTAATGAACATCAAGTACAAAATGTAAACATGCAGGGTTGTAGCAAGAGCTAATTTACACAAATGCACGCACAGTACAAATACATTTATTAAAAAAAAAAAACTCTGTTACTTGAAATATTTTCACTGTGCTCCTAAATATTTTTGGGTGCTCCTAAATTTCTTTGTGTGCTCCTAAATTTTTTCATTTAGGAGCACATGTGCTCCTTGGGAAAAAGGTTAGCGTAGAGCCCTGTATATATATATTTTTTTTTTACATTTTCGTTTTCTAAACAGATATATACTCGGAACAATCTTTTTGAGGTGATGAAATCACTGCGCCCAGGCAGCAGTGGTTCGGCAAAAAAAATGCTGCATGTTATTGTAGTAAAAGCCACAGCATTTTCATCACTTAGATTTTGAGTTTCAACTTCTGTGATGTTTATGGCACAGATTTTTTAAACTGAAGACTTTAAAACTGTACATATTCCTTATGTATCCTCCTTTCTGCCTTGAGATGTAGTGCCTCTGTTTATTTTTGTGTGAATTAAAAACCATACAAAAAACATACCTTAAAACTAGAGCTGGGCCGTTAACGCCGGACTATTAGCGCACGATAATACAATTGACGCCGTTAATCTATTCTCAAACTTGGGTCTCCTCTCCTCTCTGTCTGCATGAGAAGCGAGCCGCAGCGACTCAGCGAGCCACTCACACTCACAGAAAATACACATACGGGTACTTCAGGGAGGGGCCTGTCTGTGGCTCCGTGTGATCTCTCCATTTGAGAGAACAAAACGAAAGTATGGGTACACTTTACGAAAGTCGATGCCGACAACGCACGTTGCCACAAGTGCAATAAAACATTTGCAAGTATGGGTGGCAATACAAGCAATTTGTTAACACTTTGACGACCGATGGGCTAATTAGTGGCTAGAGGACCGGGGAATGTAAACAAACATGTGGGTTTTCTAACAGCTATATCTATACTTTATAGTGTTGCTATCTGTCCATTCTCATTGTCAATTGAGTGCATAAACCGTCCCTTCAGAATGGCTTAAAGAAAAAAAAATCCATCGGTAGGTTGTCATTTTATAGCGCCGTGAATATAAGCTTTATCGCAGATTTCGTATCATCTATTTTCTGGAAAGCTAGTTATAGAGCTAAAGGCTACTAACGTTATATTCAATGGCATTTCCGTTGTATATATGGTAATGAAATAACATAAACTGCTTATGATCCGGACTATCCCAGAGCATCTATGGATGAAAGGGGGGCGGCGGGGGACGTCGATTAGTATTATTGATTACCAATACAGTGTCCGTGTAAGTAGCCACATTCACAGATCGATTGCTTGCGTTGCACAGCAAGCTCCGATCCGGCTATAAATTAGGTGATAAATGTCTTACCGTCAGCCCGTGTGATACCCGGCAGCATTTCCCCGTTATCGATCGGCATCTGGTAGATCGATATTTCCATTGGTTGATGATAAATCCCCTTATTCCATGGTGAAATCTCCGCTTCGAAACGTGATACACGGTGCATGCTGTTGGCTTGTGATCAGAGTAATATGATACTCCGTTGGAGGGTAAAATTTTTTTAATTCCATTCGCCCACAATGATACTGCAGTGGAGCGATGGCGCCCCTAAGAGGATCTGGCCGGTATTGCATGTTGCCGATTCCATAGAGGCGGGTAGATCTGCAGAGTCGATCGGGGATCTTGATCCGGTTATTAACACTTTGGGTGCCGGAAAACGCTTTCCAGCGTCATTCCCGGCCATGCTCAAGTTGCCGAAGGACGCTTTACAGCGTCTTTAATATCAATATTTCAAAAATCTGTGATCGGATTCATATTTCCCCTCCGCTGGCCTGAGATCCACCAGGAGGACCCACTGAGCTCTCTGGCGGTTCAGGAGCGCCATCTGGTGGCCGATCGGCGCAATCGCCAAACAGGAAGTGCTGTGGAGGTTGTGCTGGTCGGCCATATTACTTCCGGGCACTCGGTTTGGCTCCCGGCACTCTGGCTCGTCACAATATATAGCGATGCATTGCCAATAACTCGATAAACAACATGATTTGGACGTATATACCATTATACAACCTGGAAATGGACCGGGTAAATCGACATCCCATAATGGTAAAATTTCTACTCTACGCTGATCGCCCAACGGCGCGAGGAGATTGGGGTGAGTTTTAGCGTGTAAAATTACCGTCTTCGATACTAACTGCTATGATCAACATTTGACCCACATTAGATGATTGGTATAACGCTGCCCACGGAATTATAAACGCCCCCTAGCCCATCCGGTCAACATCAGATGACGTGTAGTAACTTCTAGAAGTACGTCTAGTTGGAAATTTTATATCGCGCCGATTGCCATAAAACTGTATTGCATCATCAATATAATGCATTTGGGGCTATATATCACGTTCTGGAGAAAGCTGCAGAAAGAGATGAAAACATACTTATACATTAGACCATACTTTAGTATGAATATGTGAATGAAAAAGTTTAACGTTGCTACACAATGAACAATACATATAGGACTTTGAATGGGCCCTAATAATGGCAATGTAGCAATAGAATTTAAAAAGTTATAGCCATGCAAAGAAGGGGTACTTCTCCATAGACAAATAGAGCTGGCAATCTATGGTATATCATGAATTTAACCCATGGCACCCAAAGTGTTAATATGGAATAAAACAATAACAACTTGCCACGGCTATATACGTGCCTCTGGTCCACAACGCATGGCACCGAAACACGTATATATACGTGGCTGGTCCTTAAAGTGTTAAAACATCTGTTGTCAGGCGGTTAGGTGGTCGAGCGGAGATTGCGTTCGTCACCAGCCCCGGAGCTGTGAGCTTGGTTTGCCTGTTCGAATCCAGCTCACAGCTCCGGGGTTGTCACCAGCTTGGCTGGCCGTCTGCACTGATACAATTGGCTGTATCAGAGGGTGGGAGAAGCTGGCGGGGTGGGTCCGGGTCGTTGTAAACAGCGACTCCTACAGTTCGGTCGGGGCGCCTGCTAAGCGCGGATTGGACGTGAGGGGGATAGTGTGGTCCTCCCACACGCTACGCCCTCTCAATGAGAATCCGCGCTGCCAGGTGAAAAGAAGTGGTGATTGGCTGGACGTGTGTCGGAGGAAGCACGTGGTAGCCTCCACTCTCCCAAATGATCTGACTGTGGGGGGTAAAGCGCAGCGACCAGGAAGGGACTGGGAATTGGCATACGACTAACATTGGGATGGGAGAAAATCGGAGGAAAATGGAGGGGGAAAAATACCAAAAAAAAAAAAGAAAAAACATCTGTTGTCAAAACATAACATTAGTCTGCAGAAATGCGCTGTTTTCAACTGCTTTGCTCGCAGTGTTCCATCTCCATACACGTCCACTGCAGGTAAGCCAAGATAATACGGAGTTAGCTAGGCTAATAGATCGCTATTCGTCAGGCTGAGGCTGCAGCCACCATGCCCCAGCCCACCCCTCCTCCCACTACCACCACCGGTCCCAGCCAAGCCAAGTCCCTTCACCCTAGCAGCTAGGAAGGATGACAGAGGATAGGGTGAACAGGGCTGTGACCCAGTTTGTTGTCAAGGGTGAACAGGGCTGTGACCCAGTTTGTTGTCAAAGGCCTGCACCCCTTCTGGAGTCCAAGGGCTTTAGGTAACAACGAATCATTCATTGTATATAGTTTTTTTTATCTTACATTTGTTGTTTATTATAAAAAGTCTATAATTCAGACACAGTTAAAACATTGTTGCTGCTGTTGCTGAAGAAATAATATTTATTTATTATATTTATTTATAAAGTTATATAAAAGAACATTGCTGCTGCTGTTGCTGAAGAAATAATATTTATTTATAAAGTTATAAATAATAAGGCGGCTACGTGGCGTAGTGGGCAAGGCGCTCGCCACGAAATCTGGAGACGCTGGGCTTGCCTGTTCGAGCCCAGCGCTCCACATTTGCTTTCAGTTTAGCTGGTCGTCCGTACTAATACACATTGGCCGTATTAGGGGGTGGGAAACTGATGGGTGGGGATCGGGCGTTGTGGACAGCGACTCCTACAGGTCGGTTGGTGCGCCTGCGCAGTAGAATCAGGAAGTGTCGGGGGCAGCGTGAGCCTCCCACGCGTTACTCCTCGCCACTGAGAGATCGAGCTGCGCAGGTGAAAAGATGCGACTGCTGTTACCTCAAGTACCGGAGGGGACTAGTGCTATGTATGACTTAGTCCACATTGCAGCCGGCTTGTGGGAGGCAAGAAACAGCGTTCGTGACAGGGGAGGGTTGAATTGGATGATACGAAATTGGGATGGGAGAAAATATAGAAAATGGGAGAAAAAGTGGATAAAAAAAAAATAATAATAAAGCAATGTCGATAAAGTACCGAACCGTTAAGCAGTATCGATAAGAGTAGTAGTATCGATAAAATTCTAACGATACCCATCCCTAGGTAGAACACACATATTTTGAATGCCTTCGGCAGACTTCAAATGAGCCATTTTAATCTAGATTAACTCTAGGATTGCAGATAGATTCATCTAGATTAATTTTTTTTCTATGCCCACCTCTACTTAAAACGGTCTCTTGTGCTACTGTGGGACCTTTTATTTATTAATATTTCTGTGTCTGTTGGACTTTGTGGCAGGGAGGTGAGTCAGACTCAGAACACAGTGGCCCGAGATGATAGAAACGTCTCTATGGAATTCTCCTGGCCTGGTTTCAGACCAGGTGGAGGGAGGGAGGGAGGGAGGAGAGAGAGAGAGAGAGAGAGAGAGAGAGAGAGAGAGAGAGAGAGAGGAGAGAGAGAGAAGAGGGAGAGAGGGGAGAGAGAGAAGAGGGAGAGAGGGGAGGGCAGCTACGTTCTTGGCTCTTAATATTCTCACAGTGCTCTCTCTCTCTCTCTCTCTCTCTCTCTCTCTCTCTCTCTCTCTCTCTCTCTCTCTCTCTCTCTCTCTCTCTCCCTCCTCTCTCTGTGTCAGTGTCTGCTGGCTGGCTGGCTGAGTGGGGGGACATGTTGTGTGTTCTACGGCCCGTCAGTAACCTACTCAGCCTTGGCCTCCATCTGACGGAGCATTTGCATAACCCGGTTGTGCTTAAGAGCAGAGACAGAGACCAGCTAGCTCAGCCTGCCATGGAGAGAGCACTCTCTCTCTCTCTCTCTTTCTCTCTTCCCCCCCCCCCCACTTTCTTTTCTTTCCGTCTTACTCTGTCAGTCTATTTCTCTGTCCCTCTTCTGTCGCCTCGCTCCGTATCTCTTTGTGTTCGTGGCTCACTCTCATTCTCTCCCTCTGTCTGTTTTCTCTTCGTCCCATCAGTCCGTCTGACTTACTCTCTCATTCTGTCCTCACTCGCCATCCTTTCACTCCCCCCTGTTCTCTCTCTCTCTCTTTCTTTCTCTCCCTCTCTCCCCTTCTCCTACTCCATCTCTTCTCGATTTTCACGCGAGCCTATGTAAAAATAAAAATAAAAAATATATATTATATGATATATTTATATATATATACAGTATATATAAAAAAGATGATATTATATGAATGAATGAATGATTTTATTTCGGTCTTTTACAAAGCAATGTTACAGTAGTGGAACATTTATAAAAGAAAGAAAATGACCGAAAAGTTGTAGGCTGAAGCCGAGGCTTATAATTGCCTACCCTTTTAACATTACATTACATTATATATATATATATATATATATATATATATATATATATATATATATATATATATATATATATATATATATATATATATATTATTTAAAGTATATCATTCCTATTAGGAGTGTGGCCCCCCTCAGGTGTTGTGCAGCCAGCCTGCTCACTCGTTGCTCTCGGCTCCGAGGCTTCTCTTCTTCCAGAGCTGTATGTATGGTGGTGGTGGCGTGTCATTAGCGTGTGACTGTATGTATGTATGGTGGTGGTGGCGTGTCATTAGCATGTGACTGTATGTATGTATGTATGGTGGTGGTGGTGGCGTGTCATTAGCATGTGACTGTATGTATGTATGTATGGTGGTGGTGGTGGCGTGTCATTAGCATGTGACTGTATGTATGTATGTATGGTGGTGGTGGCATGTCATTAGCGTGTGACTGTATGTATGTATGGTGGTGGCGTGTCATTAGCATGTGAATGTATGTATGTATGTATGGTGGTGGTGGCGTGTTATTAGCGTGTGACTGTATGTATGTATGGTGGTGGTGGCGTGTCATTAGCATGTGACTGTATGTATGTATGGTGGTGGTGGCGTGTCATTAGCGTGTGACTGTATGTATGTATGGTGGTGGTGGCGTGTCATTAGCATGTGACTGTATGTATGCACACTTGTTCTGCCGGAGACACGTGTGGAACAACAATGTCAACGTGAGCATGTGATGACGCGAGTGCAGACAAGGACGAGCGCGGCCGGCCGTCTGCAGGTATCTTCTTAATCACCGAAGACGACGGCTTCATCTCGCCAGCCCCTCCGCTTGCTTTTCCATTACTGGAAATCCAAGGTTATGTACGCCTAATTAAGCGGCCAAATAGAGAACAGAATGCTAATTATGAACAGAAAGAGAGAGAGGAAAAAGTTGAGGGAAATGTTATTCCTCTGAGAGGATGTGTGTGTGTGTTAAGGGTAGGGATGGGTACCTTTCACATTTGAACCGATACCGGCGGTACCTGTGAATCGATACCGGTACCCAACGGTACCTTTTTTCGGTACTTTAGTCTCAAGAAATTTAATTTACCTACCTCAGTCGTAAAAAAAAATCCAAACTTCAAATAACTACAATTTCGACAGTTTTTGGCTTGTCATTGCTCCGACTGCTTTGTTGTTGAATCAAGTCAAATCCTAGGTAAGCATATATTGTGCGTGTGAACGTTGACATGAAAAGAAAAAGGGAAAAAAAATTAATAATTTTTTTTTCTTTTTTTCACTTGATTCGATACTCGGTAGTACCGACGTGTTTCGGTTCGGTACCTCAAAAGTACCGAATTCGGTACCCATCCCTGTGTGTGTGTGGCGGGAGGGCGGGGGGGGGAGGTCAGGCGCTGGAGCTGCTCATCTCACCTCTCTTTCTTACTCCGTCTCTCTCACCCTCCCTCAATCTATACCTCACACACACACACACACACACACACACACACACACACACACACACACACACACACACCACACACACCCGGCCTACTGTAGGGTTTCATTACAACGTCTTCTCTCCCTCCTGTTAAACGCTAGTGTTTTCAGTGTCTAACCCCTCCATGAATGCATAATTTCTTCAAGGTGCTTTTAGTGCAGGTTTTTTTGCCAACCATCTCTCTATTTCTCTCTCTCTCTCTCTCCCTCTCTCTCTCTCTCTCTCTCTCTCTCTCTCTCTCTCTCTCCTCTCTCTCTCCCTCTCTCTTTCTCCCTCCCTCTCGCTCTCTCTCTCTCTCGCTTTCTCCCTTTCTCCCTCCCTCTCTCTCTATTTCTCTCTCTCTCTCTGTATCTCTCTCTGTATCTCTCTCTCTCTCTCTGTATCTCAAGTTTCAAGTTTCTTTAATAGTTGTCATACAGAAGTACCGAATACTTTCATACAAAATGCTTCTTACTGTTACGCTCCAGAGACTGTGCTAGACAAGATAGTATCAAATAACATAGTATAGCATGTAAATTAGAAGTAGAAAATGAGGTCACAGTGTTCAGTATAGACATATGTACAATGTTCGATGCATAATAGACGTAATACTATGCAGTGTACTAATGTACAATACTATATAGTGCAAAGCAGAAATGGGATGAGGTACAATTTAGGTACAATTTACAGTAAGGTGTACGAGTTGTAGTGCAATCCTTCATCAATAAATATAAAGTGTGGGGAGTGGGTGCTACAGTGTGTTTGTTTAAAGTGAGTGTGTGCGTGTGGATGTGTGTGCTATGTGCGTTTGATGGTTGTTGTGTAGTGTTCATTGTTTGTTGAGCAGCCTGATGGCCTGGGGATAGAAGCTTCTTCTGAGTCTTTCTGTGCTTGCCTTGAGACTCCGGTATCGCTTGCCTGACCGCAGCAGTTCAAAGAGGCAGTTGTTCGGGTGACTGGAGTCTTTAATGATTCTCTTAGCCTTGCCCCTGCACCGCTTGTTGTAAATGTTCTGGAGGGTGGGGAGCCCCCCTCCAATTGTGCGTTCGCCTGAACGTGTCACTCTTTGTAGTCTGCTTCGGTCTTGTGCAGTGCTATTCCCAAACCAGGAGGTGATGTTGCCAGTCAGGATGCTCTCTATTGTACATGAGTAGGAATTCATTAAGGATCTTCTGACTGACTTGGAACTTCCTTAGGCGCCTGAGGAAGTAGAGGCGTTGTCGTGCCTTCTTCACAACACTGTCAATGTGTGTGGTCCATGTCAAGTCCTCGGATATGTAGGCTCCGAGGTACTTAAAGTTGTTCACTCTCTCAACCGGTGCCCCGTCGATGCTGAGGGGGCTGTAGTCCTTGACCCCCGACCTCCTGAAGTCCACAATCATCTCCTTTGTTTTGCTGACGTTCAGGGAGAGGCTGTTTTCCTGGCACCATCCCGCCAGGACCTTGACCTCTTCCAGGTAGGCCCTCTCGTCGTTGGCAGAGATCAGGCCCACCACCACTGTGTCGTCAGCAAATTTGATGATTGTGTTGCTACTCCGCTGAGCCACACAGTCGTGTGTGTACAGGGAGTAGAGGAGGGGACTCAGAACACAGCCCTGGGGGGCCCCTATGTTGAGGGTGATGGATGAGGAGGTGCAGTTGCCTGCTCTCACCACCTGGGGTCTGCCCGTCAGGAAGTCCAAGACCCACTGGCAGAGGTCATAGTTCAAGCCCAGGTCCCTGAGCTTGGCTATGAGTTTGGAGGGGACTATGGTATTGAATGCCGAGCTGTAGTCGATAAATAGCATTCTCACATAGTTCCCCTTCCTCTTGTCCAGGTGTGATGCTGCTGTGTGCAGCACATGGGCTATGGCGTCCTCCGTGGACCTGTTGGGGCGGTATGCAAATTGCAGGGGGTCCATGTTGATGGGGAGGGAGGAGCAGATGTAGCCCTTTACTAGCTTCTCAAAGCACTTCATGGCTATGGAGGTGAGAGCTACAGTATCTCTCTGTATCTCTCTCTCTCTCCCTCTCTATCTCCCTCTCTCGCTCTCTCCCTTTCTCCCTCCCTCCCTCTCTATTTCTCTCTCACTCTCACTCTCACTCTTACTCTCTCTCTCTCTCTCTCTCTCTCTCTCTCTCTCTCTCTCTCTCTGTCTCTGTCTCTCTCTCTCTCTGTCTCTCTACTCTCTAGCTCTCAGTACACTAGTATGCCTCTTTACACAACAAGGATTACATGTTGTCTAACAACTATGAAACCATGAAGGCGAGCGTTGTTGTTACACACCCACCGCCCCTTTAGAAACGTGAGATATATCTTTTATCGCCGTGATAACAGGCTGAAATTGGCCGCAAATTAGAGGGGAGATGAAAACAAACCGCGTGTGCCTTCTTTTATCTTCAGAAGATAGTATATTTATTTATCTTTTTTCTTCCTCTCCTTTTCCGGGATACTTTTCCTCGTGCAATAATTGAGAAAGTATGAGAGCCCTCTGGCTGTTTGGGTTAAGAATGTGTCGTTCTTCTCTTTTCCCCCCTCTCCTCCTGGTTCAGCTATTACACATTGTGCAGTCACAAAGGTCACAATTAAATTTAACACTGTTTAGTGTTTTTATTGTGCGCTATAGTGTCAAGTGCAGGATCGATGGGCTCATTGCTTAGGTGTAAATGTAGCAGTTACACACACACACACACACACACACACACACACACACACACACACACACACACACACACACACACACACACACACACACACACACACACACACACACACACACACACACACACACACACACACACACAGGGATAATTGCTTATTTTAATAAGAACAGTCCTCATAGTCTTGCATCTTTCTTCCCTGTCTCGTAAGTGTTTGTTACTTCTCCATTACCTGTTATTGGCAAACAAACCCCAGAGTCTTAAAACTACTCCTCGTATTTATTGGTTTTTCTCTCTCTGAATGTCTCTGAATTATTTTATGCCACAAACCGAAAGAAGTTGTGTTTTCTGCAATCGATTTCCCCCGTTGTTGATGTCAAAACAACTAAATAGTATGGGTGGGAATCACCAGAGGCCTCACAATACGATATTATCATGATACTTAAGTCACGATACGATAGTATTATAGTAATATGCGATATATTGCGATGTATTACCTTTTTTCAACTGCAAAGTAAAACTTTGTCAACATGTTTTATCTAATAAAATTAAGTTTTCAGTATGTTCATATCACTTCAATAATTTTTATTGCAGCAAATGGGACTTTCTCAAGCAGACAGATGTCAACACTGTAATCTGTGTTGCATGTACCTGACAAACTGAACTGTTTGTATTACAGTCATATTCCAACTTATCTGAATGCACACAGTGTGTGTGTGTGTGTGTGTAGACTACTGCACTATTACAGGTATTGAAATGAACAATGCAACTTCCTTAAAAAAAAAAATATATATATATATATATATAATAATAAATAAAATATCGATACTTGGCGTCCTTGTATCGAAGGACAAAGTATTGCGATACTATACTGTATCGATATTTTCCCCCACCACTACTAAATAGTGGGTGGCATCATGACTCGCTTACAACCACTTACCCACAACTGACACATGTGGCTATTGTGGAGAGAGAGCGAGAGAGATAGAGAGAGAGAGAGAGAGACTGACTGATTGGCTGGTACCCAAACAAGCAACCTCAAAGAGTCTGATGAGTTGTGTTAGTGGTTCTAAGTGTGTCGCCTCCACCTCATACACACACACATGCATGCATGTGCGCGCACACACACACAGCCACCTTCCACTCTATAGCCTTATTCTTAGATCTCAGAGGACACTGCTTAGATAGACCTATGGCTTGTGGCCAGAGAGTGAGAGAAGTATGAGAGAGAGAGAATGGTTGAAGGATAAAGAGAGAGAGAGAGAGAGAGAGAGAGAGAGAGAGAGAGAGAGACTTTACATCACACCAGCTGTCCAGGCCTCGTCTGCCAGACTTCCCAGAAGGCCGTTGGAGTCGTGACTGGAAGAATGGTGCTTCGTCCACATGCCTTGTACCTGCCAGATGGGGGGAGGGAGAGAGAGAAGAGAGAGAGAGCGAAGAAAGTGAGAGATAGAGATATAGAGAGAGAGAGAGGGAGAGGGAGAGAGATAAGAGAAAGAGAGAGCGAAGAAAGTGAGAGATGGAGATATAGAGAGAGAGAGAGGGAGAGAGAGAAGAGAGAGAGAGCGAAGAAAGTGAGAGATAGAGATATAGAGAGAGAGAAGAGAGAGAGAGAGAGCGAAGAAAGTGAGAGATAGAGATATAGAGAGAGGGAGAGAGAAGAGAAGAGAGAGAGAGCGAAGAAAGTGAGAGATATAGATATGGAGAGGGAGAGAGAGAAGAGAAGAGAGAGAGAGCGAAGAAAGTGAGAGATAGAGATATAGAGAGAGAGGGAGAGGGAGAGAGAGAAGAGAAGAGAGAGCAGGAGAGAGAGAGAGAGAGAGAGAAAGCGAAGAAAGTGAGAGAGAGAGATAGAGAGGGAGAAAGGGAGAAGAGAGTGAAGGACAGAGAGTGAAGAGAGAGAGAGAGGGAGAGAGTGCTGAACTCAAGGTCAAAGCTAGTTTGCTTCTTTTGGCAGGTGGAGCTACTTCTGCCCAGGCGGAGGTAGAAACTTAACAAGCCACACACACACACACACACACACACGCACACGCACACGCACACGCACACGCACACGCACACACACACACACAAATATATTTGGGGGGGGGGGGGTCTCACAGGACAGAGATGTCAGTCGCAGATGGAAGTTTTTTTTGTTGTAATTTCGAGAAAGTCAACGTAAGTTAATTTCATCAGCTGATATTGTTTTCTCTTTTTATCTGTCTGTCTGTCTGTCTGTCTCTCACCACTTTCTGACTGTCTGTCTCATTATATCTGTCTGTCTGTCTGTCTCTCTCTGTGTCCAGAGGGCCAGCTCAGACACATAAAGACAGGGGAGGCCTTTGTCTTTAACTACAGAGAGGACCTCCATCGCTGGAACCAGAAACGCTACGAGGCCCTGGGAGAGGTAATATATCTCACCTGCTCCCATGCTATTCTATTACTCTGTTCTTCCTTTGCATTTCATCTTAGCCTCTATTGTGTTTTGTGATCATGTCTGTGGTTTTATGGTGGAGAGGAGCAGGAGTGTGAGGATGTGTCTCAGGCCCAGGGCGGTAGAGAGAGGAGCAGGGGTGTGAGGATGTGTCTCAGGCCCAGGGCGGTAGAGAGAGAGGAGCAGGGGTGTGAGGATGTGTCTCAGGCCCAGGGCGGTAGAGAGAGAGGAGCAGGGGTGTGAGGATGTGTCTCAGGCCCAGGGCGGTAGAGAGAGAGGAGCAGGGGTGTGAGGATGTGTCTCAGGCCCAGGGCGGTAGAGAGAGGAGCAGGGGTGTGAGGATGTGTCTCAGGCCCAGGGCGGTAGAGAGAGAGGAGCAGGGGGGTGTGAGGATGTGTTCCAGGCCCAGGGGGCGGTAGAGAGAGAGGAGCAGGGGTGTGAGGATGTGTCTCAGGCCCAGGGGGGTAGAGAGAGGAGCAGGGGTGTGAGGAGGATGTGTCCCAGGCCCAGGGCGGTAGAGAGAGAGGAGCAGGGGTGATAGGTCAATAGGTAGGTAAATTCCCAGTGTTCATCCAGAGTCAGTCTCTCATAGAAAGCCAGGTTGCTCTAATCACTTGATGAGCACCTGCAGTACATGCAGTACCTTATTATCCCTGTTTTAATACATAGCATACTTTATTCTCCATGTTTCAATACATACAATACTTTATTCTCCCTGTTTCAATACATACAATACTTTATTCTCCCTGTTTCAATACATACAATACTTTATTCTCCCTGGTTCAATACATACAATACCGTAATTCCTCTAATAGTAACCGGTATTCAATTAAAAACCGGGTCTCTATTAATGACCGGGTGCGCTGTTGAGCTAAGCAATTATAAGCCGGCCTCCTAATACAAGCCGGGTTTCATGTATATTAATTAGAGGAATTACGGTATTTCCCTCAACGGATTTACCATAGGCAATATATTTTGTTATTGTTGTTATATGCTGGCCTGGCTGTGCAGTAAATACCATATAATGGTATGGTGTTAATGTTTACCAAGAGAGTAAGCCTACCTCAGAATTGTATAAAACGAAGTTATTATTATTATACCAGTATTGTGATTGCACTATTTTACTTTATTTAACTTTTTTTGACCACCTGTAATTGCACTGTTTACTACCGTATTTCATACAGTACTTGGTTTCAATAAATGAACCCAGTACATTTTACTGGGTTCAAACTGACACAAAATGTTGATTTATTCATTATGATCTGTTTGAAAATTAGAAATATAGGCCTCTCTCTTATACATGCCTCCTCCTAATACAAGCCTGGTATCCGCTACAGTTGAAACAAATACAAGCCGGGGTTACTATTAGAGGAATTACGGTACTTTATTATCCCTGTTTCAATACATAGCATACTTTAGTCTCCCTGTTTAAATACATACAATACCTTGTTCTCCCTGTTTCAATACATACAATACCTTGTTCTCCCTGTTTCAATACATACAATACCTTATTATCCCTGTTTCAATACATACAATACTTTATTATCCCTGTTTCAATACATACAATACCTTGTTCTCCCTGTTTCAATACATACAATACCTTCTTATCCCTGTTTCAATACATACAATACTTTATTATCCCTGTTTCAATACATACAATACTTTATTATCCCTGTTTCAATACATACAATACCTTGTTCTCCCTGTTTCAATACATACAATACCTTGTTCTCCCTGTTTCAATACATACAATACCTTATTCTCCGCCCCTTCCTGACAAAAGAAGCCACCCAACTCCTCGTCCAATCAACAGTCATCTCCCGCCTTGACTACTGCAATGCACTGCTCGCTGGCCTCCCGGCCACTGCCACCAAGCCTCTTCAACTCATTCAGAACGCAGCGGCCCGGCTGATCTCAAACCTACCGAAGTCAGCCCATGTCACCCCACTTCTTAGGGACCTGCACTGGCTCCCCATAGTCGCACAAATCCGCTTCAAGGCCCTCGACCTGGCATACTGTGCGGCGAAGGGAGCAGCTCCCGCCTACCTCCGGTCAATGGTCTCCAACTATACACTCTGCATCTTCCGGCCGCCTCAAGTTTCAAGTTTCTTTAATAGTTGTCATACAGAAGTACAGCATACTTTCATACAAAATGCTTCTTACTGTTACGCTCCAGAGACTGTGCTAGACAAGATAGTATCAAATAACATAGTATAGCATGTAATTTAGAAGAAGAAAATGAGGTCACAGTGTTCGGTATAGACATATGTACAATGTTCTGAGTTACCATATAATATACAATACTATGCAGTGTACTAATGTACAGTACTATATAGTGCAAAGCAGAAATAGGATGAGGTACAATTTAGGTACAATTTACAGTAAGGTGTACGAGTTGTAGTGCAATCCTTCATCAATAAATATAAAGTGTGGGGAGTGGGTGCTACAGTGTGTTTGTTTAAAGTGGGTGTGTGCTATAAAGTGTGTGGAGTGGGTGCTACAGTGTGTTTGTTTAAAGTGAGTGTGTGCGTGTGGATGTGTGTGCTATGTGCGTTTGGTGGTTGTTGTTGTGTAGTGTTCATTGTTCGTTTAGCAGCCTGATGGCCTGGGGATAGAAGCTTCTTCTGAGTCTTTCTGTGCTCGCCTTGAGACTCCGGTATCGCTTGCCTGACCGCAGCAGTTCAAAGAGGCAGTTGTTCGGGTGACTGGAGTCTTTAATGATTCTCTTAGCCTTGCCCTTGCAACGCTTGTTGTAAATGTTCTGGAGGGTGGGGAGCCCCCGTCCAATTGTGCGTTCGGCTGAACGTGTCACTCTTTGTAGTCTGCTTCGGTCTTGTGCAGTGCTATTCCCAAACCAGGAGGTGATGTTGCCGGTCAAGATGCTCTCTATTGTACATGAGTAGAAGTTCTTAAGGATCTTCTGACTGACTTGGAACTTCCTTAGGCGCCTGAGGAAGTAGAGGCGTTGTCGTGCCTTCTTCACAACACTGTCAATGTGTGTGGTCCATGTCAAGTCCTCGGATATGTAGGCTCCGAGGTACTTAAAGCTGTTGACTCTCTCAACCGGTGCCCCGTCGATGCTGAGGGGGCTGTAGTCCTTGACCCCCGACCTCCTGAAGTCCACAATCATCTCCTTTGTTTTGCTGACGTTCAGGGAGAGGCTGTTTTCCTGGCACCATCCCGCCAGGACCTTGACCTCTTCCAGGTAGGCCCTCTCGTTGTTGGCAGAGATCAGGCCCACCACCACTGTGTCGTCAGCAAATTTGATGATTGTATTGCTACTCCGCTGAGCCACACAGTCGTGTGTGTACAGGGAGTAGAGGAGGGGACTCAGAACACAGCCCTGGGGGGCCCCTATGTTGAGGGTGATGGATGAGGAGGTGCAGTTGCCTGCTCTCACCACCTGGGGTCTGCCAGTCAGGAAGTCCAAGACCCACTGGCAGAGGTCATAGTTCAAGCCCAGGTCCCTGAGCTTGGCTATGAGTATGGAGGGGACTATGGTATTGAATGCCGAGCTGTAGTCGATGAATAGCATTCTCACATAGTTCCCCTGCCTCTTGTCCAGGTGTGATGCTGCTGTGTGCAGCACATGGGCTATGGCGTCCTCCGTGGACCTGTTGGGGCGGTATGCAAATTGCAGGGGGTCCATGTTGATGGGGAGGGAGGAGCAGATGTAGCCCTTTACTAGCTTCTCAAAGCACTTCATGGCTATGGAGGTGAGAGCTACAGGGCGGTAGTCGTTGAGGCAAGCAGGCTTGGATTTTTTGGGTACAGGGATAATAGTGGACTTCTTCAGGCAGGTGGGGATGACAGCCTGTTCTAAGGACAGGTTAAATATGTCAGTGAATACTGGGGCCAGTTGGTCGGCACAGACTTTTAGGACGCGGCCGGGGATGCCGTCCGGACCTGCTGCCTTCCTGATATTCACTTTTTTAAAGGTCCGCCTCACCTCATGCTCTGTTACCCTGAACACTGCGCCTCCATCAGCAGCCGACCCCCCCCCCCCCCATTGCCGTGGCTTGTGAGCTGGTGTTGTTATTACCAGCATCAAACCTCGCATAGAAGGTATTGAGGTCATTTGCTAAGGAGATGTCACTGTTCAGTTTGAGGGAGGCGCCTTTGTAGTCTGTCATCGTTTTGAGCCCCTGCCACATAGCTCTAGAGTCAGCTTGTTCAAACTGGAGTTCAATTTTATCCCTGTAGCGCCGTTTGGCCTCTGACACTGTCCTCCTTACGTTGTATCGCGCCACCTTGTGGTCATTCATGTTGCCTGCCTCAGACCCACTCCTATCCAAGCTCCCGGAGGGTCATCAAAGAGAAGCCGCCTATTCTCAGTCCTTGCCCCACAATCTAAATCAAATCAAATCAAATTTATTTATAAGGCCCGACAACACACGTTAATGTCCCCATGGGCCGTACATGTCTTCTTTAAACAAGTCAAGAAGAAACATAACAATAAGTCAAGAACAGAACAAGAACACCATAATGTCCAACAAATTTAAAATAAATGCAAATAAATGAAAGAATGCAAGCACTCCCAGACATACCCCACGCGAAGGTAAGGAAAAACTCACTAAAACCTAACAATAGGAAAAAAAATATCTAACCCTAAAAAAATATCTAACCCTAACTAACCTTACTGTCATGCACTTGTCCTAATAATATTAGGACAAGTGCATGACAGTAAGGTTAGTTAGGGTTAGATATTATATTATACTAACCTACACTGTAGCACTCAACACTTTGATGAACATACAAGATACACGATTCCTTTATTGCCACACAACCAGGTTGGTGGTATTCTTGATCGGTACAGAGTGTAATAGCTCTACAATACATGAAACTGGAACATAAATACAAATGGATACATAATACAGCACAACATGACACAATAAATACATAAATACAGCACAGCACGACATGAACACACGGAAGAGTCCATCAGGTCAGGAGCTTGGTTAGTGTAGGGGCGGGAGGGGGGCCAAGGGAGTTCAGGGTCCGAATGGCTGGGAAGAAGCTGTCCTTGAAGCGGGTGGTTTTTGAAAAGATGGACTTGAAGCGGGCAGGGGCTGAAACAAGCTGGGTGTGAGGGGTCCTTAGATATTTTTCTGGCGCGGGTGGTTGTGCGGGAGGTGAAGATGGAGTCCAGGGAGGGAAGGTCACATCCTATGATTTTGGAGGCCTTGTTGATGATGCGCTGACATTTTTGAATGGAGAGTTTTTGTTCAGAACCGTACCAGACTGTGATTGAAGAGGTGAGTATGCTTTGTATGATGGCGGTATAGAATTGGACCAGCAGGTGGCGTTTGACCCTGATGGAGGTGATGTTGGTGTCGCGTTACTCAACTGATTGATTGATTGATTGATTGATTGATTGATTGATTGAAAACTTTATTAACAGATTGTAGAATGGTAGAGCTGTCCCCGACTAAGGATTTGGATAGTCGACTTTGATTGGCCGAAATTAGCGGATAGTCGACTATGAAAAAATATATATTTAATTTTATATATATATATATATATATATATATACCGGTATATATATTTTTATTTTTTTTATTTTTTTATCATTCCATTTGGGCTGTGGGGGTGCTTAATGTCTGAAGGAGTCAACGGAAGGCTTCTTGTCCTCTGCAAAAGCATGCAATTGGTCCACTGATGGATACATCTTGATATTCTAGTCTAGTGTGTTCATTAGATGGGTGAAATCCTCTTTCAGTGCCTCTGTGCCTGTTTTCTTAGGCAGTTAGCCTCTGGTATGCGTCCCATTAGCGTTAGCCACGCTTCTAGGCCTCTTTTCTTTTGGAAAGAATGATACATTTTTTCTTTAAGAAAAAAAAAAATACTAAATACTTTTTTATTTTTTATTTTTCATTCGACTAAGAGGTTGGCAGTCGACTACGGCTCCTTTCGATCGATTATTCGACTAATAGGGGTCAGCCCTACAGAATGGGTACAATACAGTACGGCTCAATACACAAAATTTTTAACACATCTGACATTACACATCTGACAACTGACATTACAAAAAGAATTTAAATCTGGGACTGAAGTTGAATAAAAGATTTGTGACTGTTTAGACTGCATTACTCTCTGTCACAGTTCAAGTTCAAGTTCAAGTTCTTTAATAGTTGTCATACAGAAGTACAGAATACTTTCATACAAAATGCTTCTTACTGTTACGCTCCAGAGACTGTGCTAGACAAGATAGTATCAAATAACATAATAACATAATATAGCATGAATTTAGAACCAGTGATCTCCTGGTTGTTCCCCCACTTATAGGTTATCTAACTATCGCGCCACCGCAACTAGAAACACTGGCCTGGCCTGCTTCTAAGTTCAGTGGCATGATTGCGGACAAAAAATTAGCAGGGTGCCCAAGTACCACTGGTGGTACTTCATTCATTGATCGGGTTAATTTCCTCCACACTATCTAACAAATACAACTGTTATACATGTATACTGTTTTTTTTTAGATCACAAGGTGAAATAAACCTACCACTGTGGCTCTTCAACTAAAAGCTTCTGCAGGAGCCAATAGATACATTTTCACCTCAATTAGTTGAGTAAACAGTACTTGCAGGCTATGCTGCATGGCAGAATGAGTCTAGCGCAGGGGTGGGCAATTATTTTTCCCGGGGGGCCGAATGAGCAACTGAAAATATGTTGGAGGGCCGGGCCAAAATTCCAAACAAAATTATGCATAATATACATTTTATTTCTATATAAAAAGCAGTAAATGGCATTGTTTTGACCCCTGGTAAGAGTGTATGTTATTATTTGGCAATTAAAAGGTGAGGTTAGCTTTTCAAAAATATCATTTATTCAAATAGAATTTATTTCCAAAATGATAAACAAAATGTGAAACATTAATAACAAAGGGCATGTATGAAAAAGTGCTATACAAATAAAGTTATTATTTTGAGTTTCATATACTATTGAAACAAGGATTTTCTTAGCTTTCTAAAGACATCACATCATCTTATAGCCAAAATAAACAAGACATGTCACTGAACTGTGTAAAGAAAAGTGTCCCAGTAGCCTTTTTACTTTACATGCCTATATTAAACATTTAATGTTTTCAGAACTGTGCAAAAAAAAGAAAAAAAATATCAAGTGTCCCATTTCACTTGTTATATTTCCACATTTTAGTGTTCTTCAGCTCTTTTTTTTTTTTTTTTTTCATTCAGTGTGATAAATCCAGTCTCTGTTGAGCTTTAACAAGTCCATCAAAGTCAGGTTGCATGTCTGAGGTGGAGATGCGAAGCACAGCTGCCAGATGTTCATCAGTGAGAGAGGATCTGTACCTGGACTTGGTAAACGTCATGACTGAGAATGTCTGTTCACATATGTAGGTGGATCCAAAGAGAACCAACATCTTCTGAGCATGTCTCCTCATGTTTGGAAAGTTCTTTTCCTTGAGAGCAGAGTAGAACTCTAGCAGTGAGACTGACCTGAAGTGCTCCTTCAGTAGTGAATCAGACTGCAGGTCAATGAGTTCAAGCTGAACATCAGTGGGTGTACTATCAACACTACAGGTAAAGGGAGAGGAAACCAGCTGCATTTCATCCTCAACCTTTTTGAAATCTTGAAAATGCCTTGAAAATTCATCATGCAGTTCTCCTCTCCTAACATGGATGAGTACCTGTGCCGGTGATCAGCTGATGGTTTGACTTCTTTCAGGGTTTTCATGTGTTTGAGATTGTTGCTGCCTAGTTGCCTTGAAATTAATTGCAACTTTGTCATGAAGGCTTTCACAAGGCTATGCATTTCATGAGCAAAAATGCCCTTGCCCTGCAGTTGTGTGTTCAGTAGGGATGGGTACCGTTCACATTTGAACCGATACGGTACCGGTACCTGTGAATCGATACCGGTACCCAACGGTACCTTTTTTTCTGTACTTCAGTCTCAAAATTTTTTATCTACCTACAGTACCTCAGTTGTGGTCTGGTCTAGCGTGTCAATCACACTAGGCTGTCAATCAAAACAGTCATGGGGCGTGAGAAATCAGTTGAACTGGTCAGGCTGGAGAAGGGCAGCACAGAGGCCATAAATCCGGTCACACAATGATAATGAATCTTTATAGACATGCATATGACTTCACTCAGCCATTATTTGACACTTTATAGACCCATTAGTGGCCGTTTCTTTACATTCATGCATATTGAAAATGTATAGAAATATCTTGCTTGGGTTGGTTTTATTGCTTTTAGATATATCATAATAATGCACGTATGCACCCGTTTGATTATTTAAAAGATTAGACATTTTGCAAATATTTTTCTATTACATTTGTTTTATGAATTAACCAAAAAATATGGTATCGGTATCAGCAGAATGTTATGGTATTGTAAATGAAAAAGTGGTCAGTGAATTCAACTTTCATGGTTATGTAGTGCTGGTGAATGGAGGTTTTGTGGTTTGAGCCCCGGCCAGCGGGCTAATGTCTAGTGGCTGTCAGTCAGTGGTGTGAACGTGTGTGTGCGTGTGTGCGTGTGCGTGTGTGTGTGTGATTTGCCTGAGTGTGCTCTCAAATAAAGCGTGTCTACTACAGACACGTGGATATTGTATGTGCATATCGGTTAGCGTCTCATTGCGGTTCCATTGGTCGGTGTGTTTATTGTGCAGGAGGTCCACGGTGTAGCACATTATATCAGTGTGGCTGTAAAAGGGAGAAGAATACAGGACATCTAAAGGAAGCCTTTGAGTAAAAACTGCAATAATGAATCCTATGATGCTTTATTGCTTTTACATTTTGTGGAATGGCTGAATTGCGTCTAAATCGGATCAAAATCTTGTAATGTGTGACCAATCTGTTTTTTTCTTCCTACCTGCTATAGTGGTCACTAAGTTTGTTATCACCATATTGTTTGTTAGTTAGATCACCATCTAAAAGTTACCCCCCCCCCCCCAGTTTCAACACATGCAATATGCATAAAGATAATGAGACAAAT
>NC_140165.1:135056122-135086122 GCF_963971535.1 Notolepis coatsorum | reverse complement strand
CCCCCTAATACGGCCAATGTGTATTAGTTTGAACGACCAGCTAAACTGAAAGCAATGTGGAGCGCTGGGCTCGAACAGGCGAGCCCAGCGTCTCCGCATTCGTGGCGAGCGCCTTGCCCACTACGCCACGTAGCCGCCCAGCTAGTTGTAGTTTTTTAGCTTAACATGGGCAAACAGGGGTGTATGGTGATCTTTGATGCACTGGACCCTTTGACAGTCACTTTTCAGATCTGCACGTTTGGAAAATTGGTCTTCAACAGTCCCTTGGTGATTTTTTAGATATCAGGGGGTATCAAGCTTTGTTGGTGCATATAAGGCTGGGATGTCAGTTCCCATTTTCACAACCAAGTCTTCACTCTTCTTGTGTTAACGTTAGCAGTGGTACTCACTCACACACCAACAACACCGCGCGAGAGGGGTTTTCAAAGGACAATGTTGAATGCAGGGCTAAATACTTTACCATAGCTAGATATTGTAGCTTCAAAAATGTCTGGTTTGGAAACCGTGACATTTTCCAGTTAATCCTGACATCCCTAGTTGCCGGTTCAAATCTTACCATTGTGGGGGATTCTGGGACGTGAATGATGAACTATTTCGGTCAACAACTTGTTTATGTCCCTTTTGAACATGGCATTGAACATCCGCCTCCCCCAGGAGGCGACCATAGAAGGCTGTGGCTGTACCGGGCAGCTCTCAGGTGTGGATGTGTGTAGCTATATGAATGTATTGGTCTCGGAGTTGTCTCGGAATGGATTTGGTAGCTTTTTTCTGCGTCTCCGTAGACCGTGCCATGCCATTGTTTTAAAGTCTTAGTGAAGATTGATTTATATGAAAACCGATTTATGTATAATTTAGCTAGCTCGCCAACGTTACTATGATTAAAGCCAAAAAAATATATAATTTTTTTTTATTTGGCAATGGTAGGGGAAACACTGCATATAACACGTCATATCTCGCAATCTAGAAAAAAATATTGGATTATTTTGGAAAGGGGCGATGTTTAGCATGGAATAGCGCACAAACTAAAGTACGTATAAATGAACTGGTTAGTCAGTGTTGGACTATAAACAATGCCTGTCAAATGAGCCATACTATTGTCTCCATACCTATAATACAGAACACACGATGGGTCCGCAAACATCGCGAATATGGTCAATAGCGCTGGCGCCATTGAGTAGAGATGGGATAACAGCGTGGCGGTCAATGAGTTAAAGGGGCAGTTCACCCAAAATAAAATCAAAAACATAATTTCCCCCCCTTACCCGGCATGCACTCAGCTCTTTGTCATGTGACCTGTGAAAGGTGACCTGTTAAAAGGCCTGTCCATTGTAGTCACAGGGGTAGTTCAGCAAATCTGCACTCACATTCATATGATGTATGGATGAACTGTGCTTCAGGGTGTGGAGTATTAAATTTTTTACTAGAGCACTACTGTTACATGCTTTTAGGTAACAAATTCTTGTAACAACACATTATACTATTATTATATAGGGCTGTCAGTTTATCGCATTAATTAGATTAATTAATTACACAGCAAATTATCGCGTTATGAAAATTAACTCAAAATGAATTTACATTATATACAGTATATATATTTTTTTATAAATATTTATTATTATTATTTTTTAATCTCATTCATTCCCTAAGAACGTCGAATAAACATTTACAAACTTTTTTTAAATGGTCCATTTACATGTTCTTGGTATCTGATTCTAGGGACATCTATGGATCTCAGGGAATGTATTCCCAGTGTCAGAAATACTGTCTGTTACTAGGCTTGAGTAAATTGTAATGAACCAAATGAGAATATCTTTAATTTTTTTTTATTCTTTTCTTTTTTTTTGACTGTGACCAGACCAGAAAAATCTAAGCAAATGAATAAAGTGAAGATGATTAAACAGAAGGTTTTGTAGATACAGTACTGAATTCTGACATCCGGACACATGCAATTTGAAATATGATTATAGAATATAAAATATCAGGCTTAAAATGGTTATGCGGAAAAAAAAATGCGATTAATTAGATGAATTAATTACAAATCCTGTAATTAATTAGATAATTTTTTTTAATCGCCTGACAGCACTCTGTACGTTTACATTGCACTACTGCAATGTAAACGTCTTTTATACCTATTCTTATGTCTGCAATTCATGCATTGTTTTTTATTCTGTCAATTGCGTGCTGATTTTATGCCTATGTTCATTTTTATACTAATTGCTGTGGGGCACTCTGGACTGCGGTACATGTATGAAAAGTACTATTTTTTTTATCCACTTTTTCTCCCATTTTCTATTTTTTCTCCCATCCCAATTTTCGTATCATCCAATTCAACCCTCCCCTGTCTTTGAACACTGTTTCATGCCTCCCACAAGCCGGCTGCAATGTGGACTTAAGCATTACATCACGCGCAGGAGTGGTTTGTGAAAAATAAACCATGCCTAGGGGCGGTCGTTAGACCCCCCTAGGCATGGTTTCTTTTTCACAAACCACGACTACAAGTGGTGTAATGCTTTTATACAACTGGCACATTCATCCAACCTTATTGCTATACAATAAACACACATTAATCGAAGATTTATTGAAAAAACCATCCGCCAGAAAAAGTTGTTCCCACAACAACAAAAAAGAGAAGTTGCCTCCATGTGGAAGCAGCTCGGAAGTGCATCCAACTGCACATCCAGCAAACTAACACATCCAACTGTCTCTCAACTAAGACATCCAACAAACTAACACATCCAACTGTCTTTCAACTAAGACATCCAACCAACTAACACATCCAACTGTCTTTCAACTAAGACATCCAACCAACTAACACATCCAACTGTCTTTCACCTAGACATCCAACCAACTACCACATCCAACTTTTCTTAAGTTTTTAACCTACTTTCTATAGAACTTCATTCTTAGATGCTTCTATAGAAAGTAGGTAAAACAAATAAAAAAAAAGTTTTCTTTGCCCTATAGGAAAAACATTTTTTTTTATTAATTTTTTTTAAACCTACTTTCTATAGAAGCAGCTGGGAGGTGCGCTGTTTTAAGTGAGCGTGGGTTATTGAATTGATTGATTGCTAATTTTATTACTGTCCGCCTTGTTTCCAACTGGTTAAGTTTAGGCCCTCTTTCGAAGTTGGTTAAGGTTAGAGTTTGGAACCAGGGCTGGTGGTCTATCGCCCTGCTCTAAAGACAAACTCTAACCTTAACCAACTTCGAAAGAGGGCCTAAACTTAACCAGTTGGAAACCAGGCGGACAGTAATAAAATTAGCAATCAATCAATCAATCAATGCAATAGGCCATGCTCACTTAAAACAGCGCACCTCCCAGCTGCTTGAAAGTAGAAAAAAAAATGCAAATTAATCAATCAATCAATCCGTGCGATTTTAATTTTGTTCCACAATGACTCATGACCCATCAATTACATCATCCAACATTGTTTAAGCAACTAAGACATTTGCTGTGACAGAATCGGTTTATATTTAGTTGTTATGACGCTATCAACATATCCATTCAGTCCACCCTCACTTAAAACAGCGCACTTCCCAGTTGCTTCTATAGAAAGAAAGAAAAAAAAATGCAAGGGGCGGTCAGGTGGCGTAACAGAGATTGCGTTCATCACCAACCCCGGAGCGGCTGGATTTGCCTGTTCGAATCCAGCTCACAGCTCCGGGGTTGTCACCAGCTTGGCTGGCCGTTCACACTAATACAATTGGCAGTATTAGAGGGTGGGAGAAGCTGGCGGGTGGGTCCGGGTCGTTGTAAACAGCGACTCCTACAGTTCTGTCGGGGCGCCTGCTAAGCGCGGATAGGATCTAAGTGGGATAGTGTGATCCTTCCACACGCTACGCCCTCTCAGTGAGAATCCGCGCTGCCAGGTGAAAAGAAGCGGTTGATTGGCTGGACGTGTGTCGGAGGAAGCACGTGGTAGCCTCCACTCTCCCAGACCGACTGTGGGGGGTAAGTGCGCAGCGACCAGGAAGGGGATTGGGAATTGGCATAACGACTAACATTGGGATGGGAGAAAATCGGAGGAAAAAGGAGGGAGAAAAAGATAAAAAAAAAAAAAAATGCAAATTAATCAATCAATCAATCCGTGCGATTTTAATTTTGTTCCACAATGACTCATGACCCATCAATTACATCATCCAACATTGTTTAAGCAACTAAGACATTCGCCGTGACAGAATCGGTTTATATTTAGTCGTTATGACGCTATCAACATATCCATTCAGTCCACCCTCACTTAAAACAGCGCACTTCCCAGTTGCTTCTATAGAAAGGAGAAAAAAAATGCAAATCAATCAATCCGCGCGATTTTTATTTTGTTCCACAATGACTCATGACCCATCAATTACATCATCCAACATTGTTTAAAGAACTAAGACATTCGCCGTGACAGAATCGTTTTATATTTAGTCGTTATGACGCTATCAACATATCCATTTGTTAAAGATTATTGTCCGCCATCTTGTTTTTTCCTAAAAATCCGCACGCCGGAGTGATTGTAATTCGGTTGTGGGCGGGTCCTGGGACCAGGAGTGTGGAATTGTGAAGAATACATATGTGTAAATTGACTGTTTCAGCCAATCAGAATCGAGAAATTTGCATGCCGTATAATAAGTACATACTGCTCAAGTTGATTGAGGACTTTGGAGATTTATCGGGATTCAAGATAAATTGGCCGAAGTCAGCTTTCCTTCCACTTAACGCCCCTGCAAAAAAATATATAACCCTCCCAGTAGAGATACCTATGGTAAAACACTTTAGATGTTTGGGAGTGGAAATATTCCCCACCATAAGACAAACGGTGAAGCACAATTATACAAAAATCCAAAACAAAATCAAAGACGACCTTGATAGGTGGTCAAAACTTCAAAACTCAGTACAGGCATGGATATCAATAGTTAAGATGGACGTACTACCTAGAATCAACTTCTTCAGCTCAATGCTACCGCTACCCCCTCCAGAGGGTTACTGGAAAAAATTACACTCCTCCACATACAAATTTATTTGGAATAACAAACCACCACGTATAAAAAGATCCACCGCACAGAGAAACAAAGCAGACGGTGGTATCTCACCAAGTCCACAATTTTTTTTTACACACAGTTATTGTTATGTTTGAAGTCTCACAGATACCACAAACATCGAGAGGTTTTGTTTCAGATTTTTATCATCAATTACCAACATCCTCGTATGAAACCCTCCACCTAGACTCCGTCTGGAGGAGGGATATACCAGACCTGGAAAGTGATTTTGATTGGCAAGAAGCCTGGGCAAATGTTAGATTTACTTCAAGGAACCCGGACCATCAACAAATAAATCTTAACTATATTCACAGGACATACTTGACTCCTATAAGACTGAAAAAAATGGGTCTTAAACAAGACTCCAAATGCTCCTTATGTACAAATGGGGACGAGGGGACATTTATGCACATGTACTGGGACTGCCCACCAGTTAAGATATTCTGGAAAGAGGTAACCCAGCAATTATCAAATCTCTTAACTCAGAATATACCTGTACATCCCTCTGTATTACTGCTGAATGATGTTTTCGAGTATGCAGTACATCCACAGCTAAAGAGATTGGTTTTATCGGGTATCACAGTGGCTAAAAAGCTGATAGCATCACGATGGTTCCAACCGGAAAAAATTTGCTGAAAGGTCTGGATTCTTACATATCTCGATGTGATTTATCAAGAAATATCTACAGCAAGAATTTTGGGTCTCAATGAATCCAAAATGACAATGTGGTTAGAAGTGGTGGAGAAAATAAAAGCTAGCATATAATGGTAGTGTCTGGTTAGGAGCGAGGGATAATGGATGGATTATCCAATGGGGGGTCCGGGAGGGGGGGGTACGAGCTGGAGCATATGTGTGTAGGGTATTAGATAGCAGGTATTGGTGGTATATTCTGTATAAGACATTTAACTATATGGTGATTTCATTGGATGTGCACTGTTAATAATGCTTGTATATCTTATTGTGTGTTGTCATGTTTGTTTATATGTTTGTTTAAAAAATAATAAAAAAAATAAAATACAAAAAAAACAATAAGTCATACATAGCACGAGTCCCCTCCGATACTCAAGGTAACAGCAGTCTCATCTTTCCACCTGCGCGGCTCGATCTTTCAGCGTCAGGGGTCTTGGCTTTGGAGGGGCCCCGCCCCCGTCGCTTCCTGATTCTACTGCGCAGGCGCACCAACCAACCTGTAGGAGTCGCTGTCCACAACGCCCGATCCCCACCCATCAGTTTCCCTCCCCCCAATACTGCCAATGTGTATTAGTGCGGACGACCAGCTAAACTGAAAGCAATGTGGAGCGCTGGGCTCGAACAGGGAGGCGTACCTGTTCGAGCCCAGTCTCCAGTATTCGTGGTGAGCGCCTTGCCCACTGCACCACGTAGCCGCCCTATGAAAAGTACTATATAGATAGTTATGAATATTTATTATTGTTATATTGTAGAAATGTATGCATTGAAATGTCTGTAAAGTCTCGACTACATTGAAAATGAGGGTGACCTCAATTGTCTTTTCGAGAATAAATAAAGGTTTGAATGAATGAATATAATAAGACTGCATTATGTAATAACTTGATAAAATGTAATACATTTTCACTTCATTATGTAATAACACCCGCATATTTTTTTATCATCAGCCGCATTTTTATTTTTAATTTTTTTATTGGTCTTTTTCCCCCTCCATTTTCCTCAGATTTTTCTCCCATCCCAATGTTAGTCGTATGCCAATTCCCAATCCCCTTCCTGTTCGCTGCGCACTTACCCCCCACAGTCAGATCATCTGGGAGAGTGGATGCTATCACGTGCTTCCTCCGACACACGTCCAGCCAATCAACCGCTTCTTTTCACCTGGCAGCGCGGATCCTCCCTGAGAGGGCGTAGCGTGTGGAAGGATCACACTATCCCACTCAGGTCCTATCCGCGCTTAGCAGGCGCCCCGACCGAACTGTAGGAGTCGCTGTTTACAACGACCCGGACCCACCCCGCCAGCTTCTCCCACCCTCTAATACAGCCAGTTGTATTAGTGTGAACGGCCAGCCAAGCTGGTGACAACCCCGGAGCTGTGAGCTGGATTCGAACAGGCGAATCCAGCTCACAGCTCCGGGGTTGGTGACGAACGCAATCTCCGCTACGCCACCTAACCGCCCTTGTATCAGCCGCATTTTGTAATAAACAGCCTCAACACAATATGTAATAAATTTCCCTGCATTTTGTAATACATTTTGTAAGTCATATTACATATTACAGTTGTTATTACAAATTGTAACAAATACGAGTTGGACTTTTTTATGATGAAAATGGTGCATTATGTAATAACCAACAAAAAATGATATCTTCATTCATGAAAATCGTTATAACATTACAACAATGTTTATTTTACGCAGTCTAGCATTAATTATACTGACTCCGAATAAATGTTAAAAGATACAAAGCTATTACAAAATGCTTTTATGATGAACATGTAATAATATATTGTGCATTATGTAATAAACAAACAAAATTCATCATTCATAAATTTTTATCTAAGTTTAGTAGTATCTTTCATTGGCCAAAACTACATTGTACATCAAGTGTGACTGTATTCTTTAGCGTAATATAAACTGTACTCCAGGGTTCATAGAAGCATAGTGTAACAGAGAGAGAGACACACACACACACACACGCACGCACACGCACACACACACGTATATGCTTAACAAGTCCTCGAGCTCCCCTAGGAAGGCAGAGTGCATTCTCATTGTAGTGGCAGATCTTCTCCTTTGTACTCTGCTTTTATAGATCTCATTATATATCTTTATATCCTCTTTGCATTGTAGTGCCAACTCTGCTTCACCCTGAGGCCTGGATAGGTGACTTCAGGACATTGTGTAATTATGTGAAGTGCCTCATATTCCTCAGACTCTGGGCCGCGCAGGAACATTTTGGGAGGCAGGTGCTTAACCAAAAATAAAGGGCACATCAAAAGGCACATGCAGTGTGCACAGTATGTTTTTGCTGTACTGACTCTGACTCTTTACCTCAGCCCAGTGGCGGTTGGAATGCGCCACGGGCCCTGAGGCGAGATTGACAACTCCGCCCCCCCCCCCCCCCCCCACACACAGATATTTATTGTATTATTAAAAAAATAATTATCAATTATTTTATTTTATTTTTCAACATGAAACAAAACATATCACAATACAATAATAATACGTCAAATGTATATACTCTCTTTTCTGGACTCTTTTCGTATCACAAACAGTACTGTATTTGCAAATCTGGTATGTCATGTATAGATGTAGCACTACTGTCTATCTGTATGTCATTATGTTATAATGAATTGAAAATGGGGGACCCTGATGTAAACAAGACGAAAGTCTTTCTCTGGTCTGCATCCCCTTAACAATTGTATGTATTGAGCTGTACTGTATTGTACCCATTCTGCAATCTGTTAAATAAAGTTTTCATTCATTCACCATGACATGTTTAGGTATTTGGCCAGATCCAGCTTGTCTGTGATGAGAGTGTTTTCTGTCTTTATGATTGACTATCATCATTAGATATTTCAGTTTCGTTATTACAGTAGCTGGCTAACAGTACTAACTGGCTAACAGTACTAACTGGCTAACAGTATGTTAGTTGACTAATACCAGAGTCAGAATTGGGTAATAGGCCGACTACTGGCAGTGATGCGACCTATGTTACCACATAACTTTTGTCATCTCTGGTACTATGCAGTGCACTATGCAAAACGGCAAAGAGATAGGTAACGTTCGTTAAGTGCCAAATTACCATCATCATGATACACCCTCACATAATTCACAAAGTGTTCACGTGCGCCACCCATGTGGTAACCTAGAAATACCATAGATTGTGGCTAGGTGGTAACGTATATGTTTTCTATGATCACTATGAATTGAAAATGGGGGACCCTGATGTAAACAAGACAAACGTCTTTCTCCGGTCTGCATCCCCTTAACAATTGTGTGTATTGAGCCGTACTGTATTGTACCCATTCTGCAATCTGTTAAATAAAGTTTTCATTCATTCATTCACATTACGTTAGTTAGCATCCAAGCTAGCGTGATAACGTTAGTAGTTAGCTTACCTGCAATAATGTTGTCATCGTCCTAGACAGATAAGACTTGTTAAATCATAATATATCCACACTTGGTGCTGGTCCTCAGTAAATGTCCCCTTTAGCTGCTCGGCGTCGTCGGATTTTAATACACCATCGTAGCGGTGGTGATGTTTCAGGTGACTAGTATTATGTTGGATGTGTTATAGCTTGTTGCCCCTATAGCAAGCGATCTTTTTCTCTGATGTCGCGTTCACGTTACGTGGGAAGAAGCGGAAGAACCAGAGGACATCTCGTTGCTACAACTAGGAAGCCTTCACGCATTGACTCGATCAAAACGCCCACATCCATACTTCCGCAATTCGTGACGCGAAGTGGGAGATATCGGGGTCTATAAAAAATCCCATATGTCCTAGTAGGAATTACCACTAGGAGGCTTACGTGAATGGTTTTTCCCAGTCGGAAGCTGGTTCTTCCGATTCTTCCCACGTAACGTGAACGCGGCACCTCCGCGCTGCTTGTGAAACTTACGTGGCTACGTCACAGCCAAGAAAGGGAGCGCTGGATTTGTGCAAAACGCCCTGTTCCTAAACCACACGCTATCAGTCGTACTCGTACCACAGTACTGGCAAAACGGGAGGAGCCTACAGTCAAAACAAACGCACCAGTCCCAGTTGCCGTTACCAGTTGCCGTTTGATCCAGTCCCACACGCGAACGGCAACTCCATTCAGTCCCGGGCCTGGGCCCGGGCCCCCCTCCCCCCAGACGGGGGGCGGGCCCTAAGGCAGCTGCCTCTGCAGCCTCGCCTATATCGCCGCCTGTGCCTCAGCCTCTCTCTCCCTCTCCCTTATTTTCTTTTACAACTTGTGTTGCAGTGTTGAGCCCATCTAAATTATCATCAAAAGCACGACATAAGTGGAGACAACAGACCCACTATGAGTTGCCTGAAGCAATCAATAACTCACAACACCAACACTTCACAAACACTGGTCTTATCATCTATCAGGGCGCAGGCTATGATAAAATACAGTATCGTACAATATCAACGTCATCATGGCAGGTGAAGAAATAGCCAAGCTTACAATGAGTCAAGTTCCTCTCTTTCTCTCCCAATCACTCGCACACACACACACACACACACACACACACACACACACACACACACGCACACACACAGCAATTTGGGAGAAAAAAATCAATACCCTCCCAGCACCCAAGTCCTAAATCCGCGTAATGCCAAACCGAGCCCATGTCAGAACACAAGCAGATCATTGTTCACACAGTGAGTGAGTGGGTGTATTGATTAAAGTAGACTAACCATGTTCCATACAACGATGTTGAATACAGATGGCTTTTTTCCTGCTGATTGTTAAATGAAAACGTATGTCTTTAGTCTCAAGATTTGTACGCATTTGCAGATGTCTCCAGTATATGTTCCAAACAGTGTGGAGGTACGCGTCCGGGAACGAGACTGCAGCAAAGTCGTACATTTATATTAAACGTGTGCTTCTCACAGTGTTTTTAGCCTGTAACACATTGTTATTAAGTGGTCATAATTTGTGAAATATTTCGTCTTTGGCTCAATAATGCTTTGGGAGATGATATGCTGCCCAGTTTGCTCCGCTGTCTGACTGAACATGAGATGTGAAACGCTGTTTGCTTGTCGTCTCAAAATACTGGCATAAGGATTTTAACTAACCAGGCTCCCCATGGGCCCAGTGTCTCACACAGCCGGTTGTTGAAACTGAACTACAATGCCAAGGGGGTCAAAGGTCAAAATGTATTGTTATTTATTTATGTTGTACTTTATTAGCAAATGCAAGGACATGTATTATGTGTTGCGTTCAAGCTGTTTATTACTAAATATGTCAGATTATTACAAAATGTGGGTGTTATTACATAATGAAGTGAAAATATTTAGCATTTTGTCAAGTTATTACATAATGCAGTGTTATTACATAACGCTGCTGGCGGGACAAAACCTCATAACTCCAAAAACCCAACTTTTCAGCAGATGAAAAAAACGAACACAGATTTGAGGGCGAATAGAGTTACGAGGTTTAGACAGATGATTGGTTTAATGCTTTCCCATTGTGTAGACTTTGTAAAACCACACACACATGGAGGATGATCTACTGAGTTGATAAAACAAAAATGGAGTTAGGAGGTTTTGTCCCGCCAGCAGCGATAATGTTGTTACCTCCATCCTTACCCAGAGTGCTATATAGTTTTGATATATACCATAAAGATGTCTGCCATCACTATACAATGAAGCGGATTGTGGTGGTACTCAAACCACCACAGACCTTGTTGTGATTAGTTTCATGTAGGAACTTTAGTAATGTATGGCACGTGTACAGTACTTCAGTCAAAAGAAAATCCTACAGGAAACGGCTGACAATAAGGTTTGTGGATTATCTTGAGTGGATTCTTTTGAGAATAGAAACATTGCTTTTGAGTTTAAAAAATATTATAATTGTTTTGAGCACCACAAACAGAGTGCCATTCATCTCCATTGTATTGGATGTTAGACATCTCTACAGATATCTCAAACTATGCAAATCACATCGAAACTATCTAGATGGCACTTCAAGTAAGTAGACAAATATGTTTTTATTTTTATTTTGGGTGAACTGCCCCTTTAAGTGTAGCTTGCTAACATATTTTGGTTTCCTGCAACACCTTGGCTTCATCCTGGGCTTCTATACAAACGGGGTTAAATCTCGATAACCAGCTATGTTTTTTTTTTTTTTTTATCTACTTTTTCTCCCATTTTTCTATTTTTCTCCCATCCCAATTTTGTATTGTCCAATTCTACCCTCCCCTGTCTCGAACATTGTTAGGCCACGCCTCCCACAGGCCGGCTGCAATGTGGATGAAGCCTTGCATCACGTGTCCCCTCCGGTACACGAGGAGGCAGCCGTTGCATCTTTTCACCTGCACAGTGCGATCTCTCAGCGGCGAGGGTCTGCGTGGGAGGGTCACGCCGCCCCCGTTGCTTCCTGATTCTGCTGCGCAGGCGCACCAACCGACCTGTAGGAGTCGCTGTCCACAACGTCCGATCCCCACCCACCAGCTTCCCAACCCTAACACTGCCAATTGCGTTAGTATGAACGACCAGCCAAGCTGGTAGCAATGCCGAGAGCTGGGCTCGAACCCAGCATCTCCTGCATTAGTGGCGAGCGCCTTGCCCACTGCGCCACTTAGCCGCCCTAACCAGCTATGTTTTTGACATAACAAGCTAATCGCTAGCTTATAGCTGCCAATGCTAGCCACCCATACACTACTGTCAAACTGTAACAATTAGCCCAGGCCTCGGCAAAGGTTTTGGTTTAAATCGCAAGACACTGGAGCATCAGAGAAGGTAAATCTGACTCATGGTATGCTTGATCTCTGGAAGTACGTTCATTTAGAAGTGTCTGGTGTTAAAATAAATGGCAATCTAATCAAATCATATCCAGTTGACACCAAAGTATCATGGTAGTATCAAATCCAGAGGTCCCTACCGATTCCCCTCCCTAGGTGGTATTCAAGGTTCCTTAGCACTGTGGCTGCAGGGATAAACACAACGTAACCTCAGCCCAACGTAACCAGGAGCACACCGCTGTGAAGGAAGAGTGTGCTGCATTTACAACACAAGACAAAATGACGGCAACGCGGCATGCAGCACAATAATTGTTTTATCTTGATTATCTTGTTTTCATGATCGTGGCCAAAATTGTAATTGAAATTGTATTAATCTGCCAGCCCTACTAGACGGAACAAATTAGTGTTCTGTATATCATTTATTTCTTATTCTATGTGCAAACATAGCATTGGCCTCCATCATTTGTTCACACACACACTGCTGCATGGCAGTTCGTTTTTTTTTGTCGCATGGACTTGTACCAAACGCAAATACGATTTTATTCATTCTATTAGACTGCGATATGTGACATTATGAATAACTGTGTGTGTGTGTGTGTGTGTGTCCCTCCAGATCATCACTCAGTACATTTACGAGCTGTTGGAGAAGAAGTGCAACATGACTAAAGAAATCCTGCCAGTAAGTACCCTGAGTGAAAAGAGTTGTTTTTCCTCTGTGATTTATGTCCTTGGAGATTAAAGGGGGGGGGGGGGGATTAAATATATCCAGATATCCGTTAAAAAAAAGAATTAAAAAGTAGAGATTGGGAGTAAGCAGCTTTTCCCCCCTCTTTATTTGTTGTTGGACATATCTTTGTGTGTTGTTGTTGTTTCTGCCCCCCCCACCCCCCTCCTTCCCTTGTCTCTTTAACATTTTGCTTGTCTCAAAGTTGTGATCATTTTTCAGGCTTGTGTGTTTATAAGGATGTTAGCCTAGCCGGGCGTTGGTGTTTAGCAGAGTAGCCCGACGCTAACAGTGTCCATAAATCACCCACGCGAGCCACACAGGCCTTTATTAGCCCCCCATACCCTTTTAGCGCTTTATCTGCCTGCCCTATTTATCTCATTATTCCACAGGAAAATGGCTCTCCTCTGCTTTTCTACCACCCACCCGCCTGGGTGTGTGTGTGTATCGCGTATGTGAGTGCACTATAGGAGTGTGTGTGTGTGTGTGTGTGTGTGTGTGTGTGTGTGTGTGTGTGTGTGTGTGTGTGTGTGTGTGTGTGTGTGTGTGTGTGTGTGTGTGTGTGTGTGTGTGTGTGTGTGTGTGTGTGTGTGTGTGTGTGTGTGTGTGTGTGTGTGTGTGTGTGTGTGTGTGTGTGTGTGTGTGTGTGTGTGTGTGTGTGTGTGTGTGTGTGTGTGTGTGTGTGTGTGTGTGTGTTAGCGGTGGGTCCGTCCACCTGCGTGGGGTTGAACTTGTGACTGCAGATTCTAAGCAGATTAGCCACAGCCAAGTATAGAAGGAGGGAACGAGGGAGCAAACGAGAAGAAAGGTTGAGATTTTCTCCCCCTCCACTCGCCTCCTTTTGTCTGCCTGGATTAAGTTCTGCAGCTGCCACACATGGCTTTTATGGACAGTGTGTGTGTCTCCTTAGAGACTCTGCTGGGCATACTGGGGAGGCATGTGGACAGAAGACAAAACACACACACGTGCTCACACACACATACACTGATACACACACACACGTACACACAACACATGCATACATACACACGGATACACACACACACACGTACGCTGATATACACACACACACACACACTATGCGCATACACACAGATATATACACACATACATACACACACACTCACTAACTAACTCACTCACTCACTCACTCACTCACTCACTCACTCACTCACTCACTCACTCACTCACTCACTCACTATCTTTCTCACTCTCTCTGTTTGTGTGTGTGTGCTTTTTTTAAATAATTTATATAATATATAATTGTATAAAGACCACAGTGAGAAGCTATTTCCAAACAGATTTTGAAAGGCCATTTACACAAATTAAATAAAGATGAGGCTAGCTGCATGCAAATAAAATGTACTGTTGTACTGTACACCTTTCTCTTAACACTTTGGAGGCCAAACCCGAGATAGTCTGGGTTAACTCGCCATGCTCTGGGTGCCAAACCTGAGAAATCTGCATGCAGTATCGTTATAACAGATGGACTGAGGACACTCAGAGCAGCGTGGATTATGTGTTTTGGATATATAACGTTGGATCAATAAATGGGGTAATCAGATGTTCCTTTCACCGCCATCGGAGCGTGTGTGTGTGTGTGAGGTTCAGTACAGAGAATCGATTTTTCAGACCCCGCTTCTCTTCGTGCATGAGGACACATATACTATCGATAATCTAGCGTTTATTTGAAAACGATTCATAAATCAAGCAACAAATGGCACGATTTCTAAGGAAATACATTGAAGCTGTATTTGCTGGAGTTTATTGAGATGAGACAGAACACCCTAGAAATATATTGATATTCATCACGGTATAAAATGGAAATGTATGTATGAAAAAATTATCTGTTTTGTGCATGTTGACTGGAAGCAACTAATTGACGATCACTGTATTATTTAGATCTATTGCTATTATATTTGATATGTTTTAAGCACTCGCAAATAAGTCCTATCCTCCATTGGATAAACCACTGGCACCGAAGGGCCATCAGCAGAGGGCGCTGTTGGCCCTGAATGAGTTAATGCTTGAGAAAACCTATAAATACAGAACATTTCTGTATAATGTGCTACGTGATGCACACTGCATGATTACCATGTAACTCCAACTTTGTGATTGGTGGATCAAGAAAAGTGTGTGGCGTTTTTGAGATAGGTCAATTGTAAAATAAAATGACCATCAACTGGAAAATAAGGCTGGTGTTATCTCAATTGCTGACAAAGCCTATAGGGAGGTATAGGCTGACGTCACTTTAGTCCGCCCGCGAGGTCCACCCGTATAGGGATTTATCATTGGGAAAATGGATTATCGGCTATTGTAACAATTCTGCCTCATGAACATTGGCAAGCTTTCCATTTTTGCACAACATGAGTTCCCTTCTATCACTAACATTATTGGTTAAGCTTTTTTGATTGAAATAAAATTCGGCGATTGTTTTTTACGATGAATTGGGAATCTTTTCATGTTGAGCTATAGATTGTGGATGAATACGCACAGAAAGCTACACCATGCAAATGTTCATGCTTTATTTGTTTTAAACGAGACGATTTAGAAATGGGCAATGGGCAAATACATTGCGTTTTCAAGATGGTAGACCGGCCGGAAACAACAATGACGTAACCACTACACCTCCCTATTGGCCGGTACATGCAACAACGGTGACTGATGACGCATAGTGATGTACCTGAACTGTATGTACTCGTTACGCGCGACGCGGGGCCGCCCCTTCAAGGCAACGGTCGGGGAAACACTGATAAATAATCACAGTGTGATGGAAATGCCAGTATTCTGATTGCTGTCTGTGGTTCTATATGGGTTGTGGCAATAATTTTGACAAATAATAGCTTGCAGCAACGTATTGAAGAAAGAACTATAAACTATAAACTAGTTCATTTTTTAAACCACGAGAACTTTAGTTCAAAATTTTGAATTATGAACTATGAACTGAACTAGTTCATTTTAAAATGTGTGAACTGTGAACTGAACTAGTTCATGTAGAACATGAACTTTTCCAACACTGGTGACGCATAGTAAACGATGTGTGTTTCTAGGTGGATCCTGTGGAGGAGGAGCCTACTAGTCTCATCTACCTGAGTCCAGACGCCCTGTCCAACCCCTCCAAGCTGCTGGTGCTCATCCAGGGCGGTGGGGTGGTGCGGGCCGGCCAGTGGGCCCGCAGGCTCATCATCAACCAGGACCTGGACTCGGGAACGCAGATCCCCTTCATCACCAGGGCCATGGAGGTAGGCTCCTCCGCACGCAGGCACCGAGTGCAGCTTCAAGATGCACATTTCAAATCATTGGAAATGAGGACACTTAGACACAATCGCACGTAAATTACGCGAAATAAGCGGACCGCTTAGTGGCTGAGTCTACACGGCCTTAATTGCCAGCCTGGTGGAATGAGGATCATGTAGAGGCAACCGCTAAATGACTTGCTTATTCCACATAATTGTACATGGTTGAGACTATAGCACATAGTCCTCATTTCAGATGATGGAAAAGCTAAATTAGTCTTTTAAAGGAGCCATCACCACCGTGGCTGATGGTTCCTTCTCACCCAAAGCAGCCAAGGCTGCTTTCAATAAATTTCAGCCACGAGGTACACGATGTAGAGGAGCGTAAGCAGCCACGGGGTACACCATGTAGAGGAGCGTAAGCAGCCACGAGGTACACGATGTAGAGGAGCGTAAGCAGCCACGGGGTACACCATGTAGAGGAGCGTAAGCAGCCACAAGGTACACGGTGTAGAGGAGCGTAAGCAGCCACGAGGTACACCATGTAGAGGAGCGTAAGCAGCCACGAGGTACACCATGTAGAGGAGCGTAAGCAGCCACGAGGTACACCATGTAGAGGAGCGTAAGCAGCCACGAGGTACACCATGTAGAGGAGCGTAAGCAGCCACGAGGTACACCATGTAGAGGAGCGTAAGCAGCCACGAGGTACACCATGTAGAGGAGCGTAAGCAGCCACGAGGTACACCATGTAGAGGAGCGTAAGCAGCCACGAGGTACACGATGTAGAGGAGCGTAAGCAGCCACGGGGTACACCATGTAGAGGAGCGTAAGCAGCCACAAGGTACACGGTGTAGAGGAGCGTAAGCAGCCACGAGGTACACCATGTAGAGGAGCGTAAGCAGCCACGAGGTACACCATGTAGAGGAGCGTAAGCAGCCACGAGGTACACCATGTAGAGGAGCGTAAGCAGCCACGAGGTACACCATGTAGAGGAGCGTAAGCAGCCACGAGGTACACCATGTAGAGGAGCGTAAGCAGCCACGAGGTACACCATGTAGAGGAGCGTAAGCAGCCACGAGGTACACCATGTAGAGGAGCGTAAGCAGCCACGAGGTACACCATGTAGAGGAGCGTAAGCAGCCACGGGGTACACCATGTAGAGGAGCGTAAGCAGCCACGAGGTACACGATGTAGAGGAGCGTATGGAGCCACGAGGTACACCATGTAGAGGAGCGTAAGCAGCCACGAGGTACACCATGTAGAGGAGCGTAAGCAGCCACGGGGTACACCATGTAGAGGAGCGTAAGCAGCCACGAGGTACACCATGTAGAGGAGCGTAAGCAGCCACGAGGTACACGATGTAGAGGAGCGTAAGCAGCCACGAGGTACACGATGTAGAGGAGCGTAACGCAGCCACGAGGTACACGATGTAGAGGGGCGTAAGCAGCCACGAGGTACACCATGTAGAGGAGCGTAAGCAGCCACGGGGTACACCATGTAGAGGGGCGTAAGCAGCCACGGGGTACACGATGTAGAGGAGCGTAAGCAGCCACGGGGTACACGATGTAGAGGAGCGTAAGCAGCCACGAGGTACACCATGTAGAGGAGCGTAAGCAGCCACGAGGTACACCATGTAGAGGAGCGTAAGCAGCCACGAGGTACACCATGTAGAGGGGCGTATTAGTCGAATAGTCGACTAATCGATCGAAAGGAGCCGTAGTAAAAAAAAAAAAAGAAGAAATATCATTCTTTCCAAAAGAAAAGAGGCCTAGAAGCGTGGCTAACGCTAATGGCACGCATACCAGAGGCTAACTGCCTAAGAAAACAGGCACAGAGGCACTGAAAGAGGATTTCACCCATCTAATGAACACACTAGACTAGACAAATATCAAGATGTATCCATCAGTGGACCAATTGCATGGTTTTGCAGAGGACAAGAAGCCTTCAGTCGACTCCTTCAGACATTAAGCACCCCCACAGCCCAAATGGAATGATACATATATATTTTTTTATAGTCGACTAATAGTCGACTATCGGCTAATTTCGGCCAATCATAGTCGACTATCCAAATCCTTAGTCGGGGACAGCCCTACCTTGCGGCCATAAAAAGTGATTGCGTTTTAATAATAAACACTAAATGAAGAGTGTTTGTCCAGCACTACTGTCTGTATGGTTGAGTTTTAATAATAAACACTAAATGAAGAGTGTTTATCCTGCACCACTGTCTGTGTGGTTGAGTTGTCTGTAAGTTTCTCTGGACCGTTGATTCATGATATTGAATATTGATATTGTGGTCTGGGATTGTAGCGTCTCGAGGTATTGTGTTGGGTAATACAAGTAGATGGACATACTGTGTAACCAATCAGAGAGATAGAATAAGAAGCTCGGCTGTGATGAATAGAAACTCACTCTGAGTACAGCAGTTTATTTTACATAATGTTAGCCCTTATTCCATTTGGGTGACACATAATGTTATGTCCTTGCACTATTATTTTTTTGTATTTCCCTTGGCCTACCATCTGTATTTTCACTCAAAGTTTTATATTTGTTGTTTTGTTGTTATTGTTCAATATTCTGTTGTAAATATGTAACATTTGCTATTCCGTTGCTGATGTTGTTCAGAGAAACGTTTACCGTACGGTAGGGCTGGACGGTATGGTCTAAAATGTATATCACGGTATAATATGAAGGCATAGGCGGTAACGGTATATATCACAGTATATTAATTTATCTTAAAACGTCTATATAAATGCTTCTGAAGGGGTATGGCACTGGTATGGCAGCTATTGCTGTAGTCTTGTTACTTGTTACTAGGACTAGGGTTCACATTTGTTCACATTTGAATCGATACCGGTACCTGGGAATCGATACCAGTACCCAATGGTACCTTTGTTTGGTCCTTCACTCTCTGTAATAACAAACACCACACAACGCACCACACAAAATAAAACCCCTCCCTATCTTCCTCTCCCCTCCCAAACCAGTCCTACAGTACACATTTCTTTTTTGCATAATCACTTATACATTTATTATGTATTAAATTATTATGTCATAAATGTATAGATGTAGCACTACTGTCTATCTGTATGTCGTGTGTGTCGTGTATGTTATGATGAATTGAAAATGGGGGACCCTGATGTAAACAAGACGAAAGTCTTTCTCTGGTCTGCATCCCCTTAACAATTGTATGTATTGAGCCGTACTGTATTGTACCCATTCTGCAATCTGTTAATAAAGTTGTCAATCAATCAATCAATCAATCAATCAATCAATCAATCAATCAATGTATTATTATTTTATTCGTTTAAGTATCAACATTATCTGGCATATTCAGTAAATACTAATAATCAAACTCCTCTGACCTGGAGAGATGGGATGCACACACGCACGCACGCACGCACGCACACACACACACACACACACACACACACACACACACACACACACACACACACACACACACACACACACACACACACACACACATTATTTTCTACCTGAGCGGGTCTTAATCTACCTGCTCTCAAGGTACCCGAAATGTGGCACAGATTACGCAAATCGGTAATCGGTGGTACCGACGTAATTCGGTCAGTACCCTTAAAAGGGGGCGACAGTGGCTCAGGAGGTAGAGCACCCGTCTGGCAATCCGGAGGTTCCCGGTTCGATTCCCGCTCCTCCCGGGCAGCGTGTCGTTGTGTCCTTGAGCAAGACACTTAACCCCTAATTGCTCCCGATGAGCAGGTCGGCACCTTGCATGGTCGCCTCCGCCGTCTGTGTGTGAATGTGTGAGTGAACGGGTAAAATGTGAGGAACAAATTGTAAAGCGCTTTGGATAAAAGCGCTATATAAAAAAAATAAAGCAGCCATTTAAAAGTACAGAGTTTGGTACCCAACCCTAACTAGGACATATTTCACATGGTACAGATGTATTTTAAGAACATTTATTGTGCTGTGCAAAACTGCAATAGAAAAAGTTAAGTCAAGTTACTTACACAAGTAAACAGTGACGGCATTTATTTATTTCTGACATAATTTACAGATTACAGTTTTCTGCTCTGTGTCTGACGGTTTAAAACCAAATCATGTCCATATAATGGAATTTGCACTGGTCTTTTTGACCAATTCTCTCTTTCAGCCATTTCTCCGTTTGTAACGCCTCTCTTTCAGCCATTTCTCTGTTTGTAACGCCTCTCTTTCAGCCATTTCTCCGTTTGTAACGCCTCTCTTTCAGCCATTTCTCTGTTTGTAACGCCTCTCTTTCAGCCATTTCTCTGTTTGTAACGCCTCTCTTTCAGCCATTTCTCCGTTTGTAACGCCTCTCTTTCAGCCATTTCTCTGTTTGTAACGCCTCTCTTTCAGCCATTTCTCCGCTTGTAACGCCTCTCTTTCAGCCATTTCTCTGTTTGTAACGCCTCTCTTTCAGCCATTTCTCTGTTTGTAACGCCTCTCTTTCAGCCATTTCTCTGTTTGTAACGCCTCTCTTTCAGCCATTTCTCCGTTTGTAACGCCTCTCTTTCAGCCATTTCTCCGTTTGTAACGCCTCTCTTTCAGCCATTTCTCTGTTTGTAACGCCTCTCTTTCAGCCATTTCTCTGTTTGTAACGCCTCTCTTTCAGCCATTTCTCCATTTGTAACGCCTCTCTTTCAGCCATTTCTCCGTTTGTAACGCCTCTCTTTCAGCCATTTCTCTGTTTGTAACGCCTCTCTTTCAGCCATTTCTCTGTTTGTAACGCCTCTCTTTCAGCCATTTCTCTGTTTGTAACGCCTCTCTTTCAGCCATTTCTCTGTTTGTAACGCCTCTCTTTCAGCCATTTCTCTGTTTGTAACGCCTCTCTTTCAACCATTTCTCCGTTTGTAACGCCTCTCTTTCAGCCATTTCTCTGTTTGTAACGCCTCTCTTTCAGCCATTTCTCTGTTTGTAACGCCTCTCTTTCAGCCATTTCTCCGTTTGTAACGCCTCTCTTTCAGCCATTTCTCTGTTTGTAACGCCTCTCTTTCAACCATTTCTCCGTTTGTAACGCCTCTCTTTCAGCCATTTCTCTGTTTGTAACGCCTCTCTTTCAGCCATTTCTCTGTTTGTAACGCCTCTCTTTCAGCCATTTCTCCGTTTGTAACGCCTCTCTTTCAACCATTTCTCTGTTTGTAACGCCTCTCTTTCAGCCATTTCTCTGTTTGTAACGCCTCTCTTTCAGCCATTTCTCTGTTTGTAACGCCTCTCTTTCAGCCATTTCTCTGTTTGTAACGCCTCTCTTTCAGCCAAATTCTGTTTGTAACGCCTCTCTTTCAGCCATTTCTCTGTTTGTAACGCCTCTCTTTCAGCCATTTCTCTGTTTGTAACGCCTCTCTTTCAGCCATTTCTCTGTTTGTAACGCCTCTCTTTCAGCCATTTCTCTGTTTGTAACGCCTCTCTTTCAGCCATTTCTCTGTTTGTAACGCCTCTCTTTCAGCCATTTCTCTGTTTGTAACGCCTCTCTTTCAGCCATTTCTCTGTTTGTAACGCCTCTCTTTCAGCCATTTCTCTGTTTGTAACGCCTCTCTTTCAACCATTTCTCTGTTTGTAACGCCTCTCTTTCAGCCATTTCTCTGTTTGTAACGCCTCTCTTTCAACCATTTCTCTGTTTGTAACGCCTCTCTTTCAGCCATTTCTCTGTTTGTAACGCCTCTCTTTCAGCCATTTCTCTGTTTGTAACGCCTCTCTTTCAGCCATTTCTCCGTTTGTAACTCCTCTCTTTCAGCCATTTCTCTGTTTGTAACGCCTCTCTTTCAGCCATTTCTCCGTTTGTAACGCCTCTCTTTCAGCCATTTCTCTGTTTGTAACGCCTCTCTTTCAGCCATTTCTCTGTTTGTAACGCCTCTCTTTCAGCCATTTCTCTGTTTGTAACGCCTCTCTTTCAGCCATTTCTCTGTTTGTAACGCCTCTCTTTCAGCCATTTCTCTGTTTGTAACGCCTCTCTTTCAGCCATTTCTCTGTTTGTAACGCCTCTCTTTCAGCCATTTCTCTGTTTGTAACGCCTCTCTTTCAGCCATTTCTCTGTTTGTAACGCCTCTCTTTCAGCCATTTCTCTGTTTGTAACTCCTCTCTTTCAGCCATTTCTCTGTTTGTAACTCCTCTCTTTCAGCCATTTCTCTGTTTGTAACGCCTCTCTTTCAGCCATTTCTCTGTTTGTAACGCCTCTCTTTCAGCCATTTCTCTGTTTGTAACGCCTCTCTTTCAGCCATTTCTCTGTTTGTAACGCCTCTCTTTCAGCCATTTCTCTGTTTGTAACTCCTCTCTTTCAGCCATTTCTCTGTTTGTAACGCCTCTCTTTCAGCCATTTCTCTGTTTGTAACGCCTCTCTTTCAGCCATTTCTCTGTTTGTAACGCCTCTCTTTCAGCCATTTCTCTGTTTGTAACGCCTCTCTTTCAGCCATTTCTCTGTTTGTAACGCCTCTCTTTCAGCCATTTCTCTGTTTGTAACGCCTCTCTTTCAGCCATTTCTCTGTTTGAAACGCCTCTCTTTCAGCCATTTCTCCGTTTGAAACGCCTCTCTTTCAACCATTTCTCCATTTGTAACGCCTCTCTTTCAGCCATTTCTCTGTTTGTAACGCCTCTCTTTCAGTCATTTCTCTGTTTGTAACGCCTCTCTTTCAGCCATTTCTCTGTTTGTAACGCCTCTCTTTCAGCCATTTCTCTGTTTGTAACGTCTCTCTCTTTCAGCCATTTCTCTGTTTGAAACGCCTCTCTTTCAGCCATTTCTCTGTTTGTAACGCCTCTCTTTCAGCCATTTCTCTGTTTGTAACGCCTCTCTTTCAGCCATTTCTCTGTTTGTAACGCCTCTCTTTCAGCCATTTCTCTGTTTGTAACGCCTCTCTTTCAGTCATTTCTCTGTTTGTAACACCTCTCTTTCAGCCATTTCTCTGTTTGTAACGCCTCTCTTTCAACCATTTCTCTGTTTGTAACGCCTCTTTCAGCCATTTCTCTGTTTGAAACGCCTCTCTTTCAGCCATTTCTCTGTTTGTAACGCCTCTCTTTCAGCCATTTCTCTGTTTGTAACGCCTCTCTTTCAGCCATTTCTCTGTTTGTAACGCCTCTCTTTCAGCCATTTCTCTGTTTGTAACGCCTCTCTTTCAGCCATTTCTCTGTTTGTAACGCCTCTCTTTCAGTCATTTCTCTGTTTGTAACGCCTCTCTTTCAGCCATTTCTCTGTTTGTAACGCCTCTCTTTCAACCATTTCTCTGTTTGTAACGCCTCTTTCAGCCATTTCTCTGTTTGAAACGCCTCTCTTTCAGCCATTTCTCTGTTTGTAACGCCTCTCTTTCTGCCATTTCTCTGTTTGTAACGCCTCTCTTTCAACCATTTCTCTGTTTGTAACGCCTCTCTTTCAACCATTTCTCTGTTTGTAACGCCTCTCTTTCAACCATTTCTCTGTTTGTAACGCCTCTCTTTCAACCATTTCTCTGTTTGTAACGCCTCTCTTTCAGCCATTTCTCTGTTTGTAACGCCTCTCTTTCAACCATTTCTCTGTTTGTAACGCCTCTCTTTCAACCATTTCTCTGTTTGTAACGCCTCTCTTTCAGCCATTTCTCTGTTTGTAACGCCTCTCTTTCAGCCATTTCTCTGTTTGTAACGCCTCTCTTTCAGCCATTTCTCTGTTTGTAACGCCTCTCTTTCAACCATTTCTCTGTTTGTAACGCCTCTCTTTCAGCCATTTCTCTGTTTGTAACGCCTCTCTTTCAGCCATTTCTCTGTTTGTAACGCCTCTCTTTCAGCCATTTCTCTGTTTGTAACGCCTCTCTTTCAGCCATTTCTCTGTTTGTAACGCCTCTCTTTCAGCCATTTCTCTGTTTGTAACGCCTCTCTTTCAGCCATTTCTCTGTTTGTAACGCCTCTCTTTCAGCCATTTCTCCATTTGAAACGCCTCTCTTTCAGCCATTTCTCCATTTGAAACGCCTCTCTTTCAACCATTTCTCCATTTGTAACGCCTCTCTTTCAGCCATTTCTCTGTTTGTAACGCCTCTCTTTCAGTCATTTCTCTGTTTGTAACGCCTCTCTTTCAGCCATTTCTCTGTTTGTAACGCCTCTCTTTCAACCATTTCTCTGTTTGTAACGCCTCTCTTTCTGCCATTTCTCTGTTTGAAACGCCTCTCTTTCAGCCATTTCTCTGTTTGTAACGCCTCTCTTTCAGCCATTTCTCCATTTGAAACGCCTCTCTTTCAGCCATTTCTCCATTTGAAACGCCTCTCTTTCAACCATTTCTCCATTTGTAACGCCTCTCTTTCAGCCATTTCTCTGTTTGTAACGCCTCTCTTTCAGCCATTTCTCTGTTTGTAACGCCTCTCTTTCAGCCATTTCTCTGTTTGTAACGCCTCTCTTTCAGCCATTTCTCTGTTTGTAACGCCTCTCTTTCAGCCATTTCTCTGTTTGTAACGCCTCTCTTTCAGTCATTTCTCTGTTTGTAACGCCTCTCTTTCAGCCATTTCTCTGTTTGTAACGCCTCTCTTTCAACCATTTCTCTGTTTGTAACGCCTCTTTCAGCCATTTCTCTGTTTGAAACGCCTCTCTTTCAGCCATTTCTCTGTTTGTAACGCCTCTCTTTCTGCCATTTCTCTGTTTGTAACGCCTCTCTTTCAACCATTTCTCTGTTTGTAACGCCTCTCTTTCAGCCATTTCTCTGTTTGTAACGCCTCTCTTTCAACCATTTCTCTGTTTGTAACGCCTCTCTTTCAACCATTTCTCTGTTTGTAACGCCTCTCTTTCAACCATTTCTCTGTTTGTAACGCCTCTCTTTCAGCCATTTCTCTGTTTGTAACGCCTCTCTTTCAACCATTTCTCTGTTTGTAACGCCTCTCTTTCAACCATTTCTCTGTTTGTAACGCCTCTCTTTCAGCCATTTCTCTGTTTGTAACGCCTCTCTTTCAGCCATTTCTCTGTTTGTAACGCCTCTCTTTCAGCCATTTCTCTGTTTGTAACGCCTCTCTTTCAACCATTTCTCTGTTTGTAACGCCTCTCTTTCAGCCATTTCTCTGTTTGTAACGCCTCTCTTTCAGCCATTTCTCTGTTTGTAACGCCTCTCTTTCAGCCATTTCTCTGTTTGTAACGCCTCTCTTTCAGCCATTTCTCTGTTTGTAACGCCTCTCTTTCAGCCATTTCTCTGTTTGTAACGCCTCTCTTTCAGCCATTTCTCCGTTTGTAACGCCTCTCTTTCAGCCATTTCTCCATTTGAAACGCCTCTCTTTCAGCCATTTCTCCATTTGAAACGCCTCTCTTTCAACCATTTCTCCATTTGTAACGCCTCTCTTTCAGCCATTTCTCTGTTTGTAACGCCTCTCTTTCAGTCATTTCTCTGTTTGTAACGCCTCTCTTTCAGCCATTTCTCTGTTTGTAACGCCTCTCTTTCAACCATTTCTCTGTTTGTAACGCCTCTCTTTCTGCCATTTCTCTGTTTGAAACGCCTCTCTTTCAGCCATTTCTCTGTTTGTAACGCCTCTCTTTCAGCCATTTCTCTGTTTGTAACGCCTCTCTTTCAGCCATTTCTCCATTTGAAACGCCTCTCTTTCAACCATTTCTCCATTTGTAACGCCTCTCTTTCAGCCATTTCTCTGTTTGTAACGCCTCTCTTTCAGTCATTTCTCTGTTTGTAACGCCTCTCTTTCAGCCATTTCTCTGTTTGTAACGCCTCTCTTTCAGCCATTTCTCCGTTTGTAACGCCTCTCTTTCAGCCATTTCTCTGTTTGTAACGCCTCTCTTTCAACCATTTCTCTGTTTGTAACGCCTCTCTTTCAGCCATTTCTCTGTTTGTAACGCCTCTCTTTCAGCCATTTCTCTGTTTGTAACGCCTCTCTTTCAGCCATTTCTCTGTTTGTAACGCCTCTCTTTCAGCCATTTCTCTGTTTGTAACGCCTCTCTTTCAGCCATTTCTCTGTTTGTAACGCCTCTCTTTCAGCCATTTCTCCGTTTGTAACGCCTCTCTTTCAGCCATTTCTCCATTTGTAACGCCTCTCTTTCAACCATTTCTCTGTTTGTAACGCCTCTCTTTCAGCCATTTCTCTGTTTGTAACGCCTCTCTTTCAGCCATTTCTCTGTTTGTAACGCCTCTCTTTCAGCCATTTCTCTGTTTGTAACGCCTCTCTTTCAGCCATTTCTCTGTTTGTAACGCCCCTCTTTCTGCCATTTCTCTGTTTGTAACGCCTCTCTTTCAGCCATTTCTCTGTTTGTAACGCCTCTCTTTCAGCCATTTCTCTGTTTGTAACGCCTCTCTTTCAGCCATTTCTCTGTTTGTAACGCCTCTCTTTCAGCCATTTCTCTGTTTGTAACGCCTCTCTTTCAGCCATTTCTCTGTTTGTAACGCCTCTCTTTCAACCATTTCTCTGTTTGTAACGCCTCTCTTTCAGCCATTTCTCTGTTTGTAACGCCTCTCTTTCAGCCATTTCTCTGTTTGTAACGCCTCTCTTTCAGCCATTTCTCTGTTTGTAACGCCTCTCTTTCAGCCATTTCTCTGTTTGTAACGCCTCTCTTTCAGCCATTTCTCCGTTTGTAACGCCTCTCTTTCAGCCATTTCTCCGTTTGTAACGCCTCTCTTTCAGCCATTTCTCCATTTGAAACGCCTCTCTTTCAGCCATTTCTCCATTTGAAACACCTCTCTTTCAGCCATTTCTCCATTTGAAACGCCTCTCTTTCAGCCATTTCTCCATTTGAAACGCCTCTCTTTCAGCCATTTCTCCATTTGAAACGCCTCTCTTTCAGCCATTTCTCCGTTTGAAACGCCTCTCACATGTTCCAGAGGATTCGGTGGCGCAGGCTGATGACGACACAGCCATTACGCATTGCATTACTGCCTCCCGCTGGTGTGGTTACGCCATTGCTACTTTAGAGCCGCTCTACCCGTCACAAGGTATAGTAGGTATAACCGTAGCGCAAATTCATACCGGTGTACTTTCTATACCGTTTATACCGTCCACTCCTACCGTACGGTATAGCAGCGACATAACTGAATAATTTAGAATCGTCTCGACTCCCCCCCCCATGTTCTGCAACGTGATTTCAACGTGGCTTCAGTAGTAATTATTGTCAAAATCAAAGCTTAATTTCTTTCACATGAAGGTTTCAATGCAGTGGTTAAATGAGAGCTGTGGTGTAGACAGGTTTTCTGAGAGTTCATATGTTGTTGTTGTCTGAGAAGAACTGATTGTCAAAAAAGAAAGTTGGCTTATTATTTCTATAAGCTGAGAAATAAGCATTCAAATAGTGATTTTGACATTGATTACTGTGATGATGAACCATGACACTGGATGAAGCGTTGAGGCATTCGGGTCGACCCTAACAGTCGGTCACCAGAGTGCACAGTTTGGCAGAGAGCTTCTGCCAAATAGACTATGGTTTGGAGTTTTCACATTGTTATTTTTGTCCGGTTTATGTGGCATTTAAAAATATATATATATCTGCCTCAGTCCTTGAAGTCCAGGCTGAGCTGTCTTGAGCTCACGAGGACCACTGTGCCTTGGGAACGCCCCTGGCGGTTAGACACCGTCCGCACAATGGTTTTGCGGAGTGGAACAGTTTGTTCACACGTGGGTGCTGGTCGTCAGCCGCCACGACCACAGTGGTTAGCCTGAAGGGTTATTGGGGTGACTGGGCGCAACACATACTGTTTGTTCTGGAGGGTGACTGGGGTAATACTGGACTGTGTTCTGGAGAGTTGACGGGTAATACTGGACTGTGTTCTGGAGAGTTGACGGGTAATACTGGACTGTGTTCTGGAGAGTTGACGGGTAATACTGGACTGTGTTCTGGACAGTTGACCGGGGTAATACTGGACTGTGTTCTGGAGAGTTGACTGGGGTAATACTGGACTGTGTTCTGGACAGTTGACTGGGGTAATACTGGACTGTGTTCTGGACAGTTGACTGGGGTAATACTGGACTGTGTTCTGGACAGTTGACGGGTAATACTGGACTGTGTTCTGGAGAGTTGACTGGGGGTAATACTGGACTGTGTTCTGGAGAGTTGACTGGGGTAATACTGGACTGTGTTCTGGAGAGTTGACTGGGGGTAATACTGGACTGTGTTCTGGAGAGTTGACTGGGGTAATACTGGACTGTGTTCTGGAGAGTTGACTGGGGTAATACTGGACTGTGTTCTGGACAGTTGACTGGGGTAATACTGGACTGTGTTCTGGAGAGTTGACGGGTAATACTGGACTGTGTTCTGGACAGTTGACGGGTAATACTGGACTGTGTTCTGGAGAGTTGATGGGTAATACTGGACTGTGTTCTGGAGAGTTGACTGGGGTAATACTGGACTGTGTTCTGGACAGTTGACTGGGGTAATACTGGACTGTGTTCTGGACAGTTGACTTGGGTAATACTGGACTGTGTTCTGGAGAGTTGACGGGTAATACTGGACTGTGTTCTGGACAGTTGACCGGGGGTAATACTGGACTGTGTTCTGGAGAGTTGACGGGTAATACTGGACTGTGTTCTGGACAGTTGACCGGGGGTAATACTGGACTGTGTTCTGGAGAGTTGACGGGTAATACTGGACTGTGTTCTGGACAGTTGACCGGGGGTAATACTGGACTGTGTTCTGGAGAGTTGACTGGGGTAATACTGGACTGTGTTCTGGACAGTTGACCGGGGGTAATACTGGACTGTGTTCTGGACAGTTGACTGGGGTAATACTGGACTGTGTTCTGGACAGTTGACTGGGGTAATACTGGACTGTGTTCTGGACAGTTGACTGGGGTAATACTGGACTGTGTTCTGGAGAGTTGACTGGGGTAATACTGGACTGTGTTCTGGAGAGTTGACTGGGGTAATAATACTGGACTGTGTTCTGGACAGTTGACGGGTAATACTGGACTGTGTTCTGGACAGTTGACTGGGGTAATACTGGACTGTGTTCTGGACAGTTGACTGGGGTAATACTGGACTGTGTTCTGGAGAGTTGACTGGGGTAATACTGGACTGTGTTCTGGAGAGTTGACTGGGGTAATACTGGACTGTGTTCTGGAGAGTTGACTGGGGTAATACTGGACTGTGTTCTGGACAGTTGACGGGTAATACTGGACTGTGTTCTGGACAGTTGACGGGGTAATACTGGACTGTGTTCTGGACAGTTGACTGGGGTAATACTGGACTGTGTTCTGGACAGTTGACTGGGGTAATACTGGACTGTGTTCTGGACAGTTGACCGGGGGTAATACTGGACTGTGTTCTGGACAGTTGACCGGGGGTAATACTGGACTGTGTTCTGGACAGTTGACTGGGGTAATACTGGACTGTGTTCTGGACAGTTGACGGGGTAATACTGGACTGTGTTCTGGACAGTTGACTGGGGTAATACTGGACTGTGTTCTGGACAGTTGACCGGGGTAATACTGGACTGTGTTCTGGAGGGTTGACTGGGGTAATACTGGACTGTGTTCTGGACAGTTGACTGGGGTAATACTGGACTGTGTTCTGGACAGTTGACTGGGGTAATACTGGACTGTGTTCTGGAGGGTTGACTGGGGTAATACTGGACTGTGTTCTGGACAGTTGACCGGGGGTAATACTGGACTGTGTTCTGGACAGTTGACCGGGGGTAATACTGGACTGTGTTCTGGACAGTTGACTGGGGT
>NC_140165.1:135017344-135055922 GCF_963971535.1 Notolepis coatsorum | reverse complement strand
TATCAGAGTGCGTTTTGAAAGTGGGTAGTGATTCACATTCCTTTACAGCTTTGGGTAGGGCGTTCCACATTGATGTGGCATAATTGCGAAACGTGTTTAGTCCCTTGTTTGACCTTTGGGAAGTATTTTGACATGTATCTTGTAGACCAGGCCCATTGCAAGTTGCTGTACTCTGTCGTCTACTCTAAGCCATCCTAGGTTGTCAAAGTGAGCAGGGGTGAGGTGGGTTCTGGGGTTCAGGTCAAGTAGTAGTCTGACCAGTTTGTTTTGAGATGTTTGTAATTTAGTTTTTAGCGCCTTTGAGGTGCTTTGGTACCATGAGGTGCACGCATAGTCGTAGTACCCTTGAATGAGTGCTCCTCATTCAAGGGTACGCACGTAGACTATACAGTACTGCAAGCGTGTGTGTGTGTGTGTATGTGTGTGTGTGTGTGTGTGTGTGTGTGTGTGTGTGTGTGTGTGTGTGGACGCGCGCTGCGGCAGGTGGCCACGAGCTGTAGTAGCCTGTATATATGATGACAATACATTAATCTAATCTCATTTTGATCGGTTGCAAAGTGCTTCCGCCACCATTTTTACACGGCTGCATCGCATCAGTTGCATTTAATGAGCTGGACAGGTGTGTCTAAACTCTCGACTTTTTGCGATTTAATTTGCACACGGCACAGAGCCTGGCTTATAAGGAGCTCTCGGAGGCGTGTCTTGTATGCAAATGACCTAGACGGGAACGTGCGTTCATAGTGACATTCCTCATCGCCGGCATCCCAGCTGGGATTGTTTGGGCCACTTAAGACAGCTTCCCCACGCGTTGGTGAATCAGGCTGTCCTTGTCGTTGATTCTGTCTCAGTCGGTTCCAAGATGGTTGCCCTAAGAGAAGTCTTTGGGAAATGTTGGAGAATGAGACCCAATATCCTTTTCATCTCAGTAACCCCAGTGAGAGGTCCTTCTTGTCTGACTCTGGGGGAAATGGAAAATAAGTGTATTTCCAAAATGTTGGAGTATTACATTAACGTATTATTTAACTAGAAAGGTGCACTCAATAGACCGCAAATCTCCACCAGGCAGCAGCATAGACCAATGAAAACAGATCTCCCTGCATGAAGCAGGGCTGGAGTAAACAGGAAGTGACAGACAATATTTTATTTAGAAAAAACTCTGACTCAGGCACTCAGGTTCCAAGCACGAAGTAGAGCTGGGGTAAACAGGAAACCGGAAGTGGGTGACAGACGAAGACACATGGGCAGAAGCCTTCTACTGTCTAACATTACCATGCTAATGCTCAGACACGTGCACACAAAGGGTGTGCCCTTTTTTGGCTGGTGTTAATTGTATGTTCTTTTTTGTTTCTTTTCTATTGAAATTATATAAAATATGTGTACATACTAGGGGTGGACGGTATAAACGGTATACGGTATAAACGGTATGAATTTGCGCTACGGTATGGATTTTGACTATACCTTCATACCTTGTGACCGGTAGACTACAGCAGCTAAGTCACAGCAGTAGCAATGACGTTAACAACGTCGACGTTTGCAGTGGTCGTTGCATAGTGTTTAATTGTACTGAGTTTTTCTCCACTTGTTCATGGACCTTGCCATATAGTTTGGGCATTTCAATTTGGCTAAGGAGGCTGAGAGGAGACTTGCTTTATCAATATACTGTGATATATACCGTTATCGTCTATGCTTCAAATTATACCGTGATATAAATTTTAGACCATACCGTCCAGCCCTAGTACATACTGTACCCTTGTGAGGGGGTTTAACGATTTGCAGCCATCATAGGAATACTACTTCTCGTTTCATGTACCGTGCATGAACAATGACCTACTGCTGGACAGGTACAAGGAATGATCTGGCAGTCAGTTGTTTGAGAGACATGAGTTTTGTGTTACAGTATTCAGCCTTACAATAGAATGGGTTGCAGCAGCTGCTACAGTACTAATGCATGATGGGGGACCTTTATGATGGCTACCACTGTACATTTTCTCATGGAAGGATTTGAGGTATAATAAGATACTTTAACTCATAGTGGGCTTGGGGTAATAGTTGGCACCTAACCTTGTGTAGTTATAGAATAATATGCAATATATTAGCTTCTAGGAGGCTTGGGGAAATACAGTCTGTACCAAACATTGTGGAGTGGGGAAATCCATGATATTTTTGCCAGTAGGAGGGCTTGAAGTAATACTTGGTACCAACCCTTGTGGAGTTATGGGTATGGAATAATATATGATATATTTAGCGTGTAGGAAGGCTTGGGGTAATAGTTGGCCACAAAACCTTAGAAAGTTATGGAGTAATACAGTATGTGATATATTAGCTTGTAGGAGGGCTTATATATATATCTCTTTATTGTCAAGTACATTTTTACATATACACAAAATGTGTATAATAGCTAGTATCGAACCAGTTTGAGGTAATTAGGGTAATAGCTGATACCCAACCCAGTGAAAAGTATATTTTGGGGGGTACCATGGGACACTACCTCATAGAATGGCTCTAGGTAACATGCTACACTTTACCTAACTAAATAGTTTAGGGTAATATGTGATGCTTTACCTAAATTAATAGTTTGGGGTAATATGTGATGCTTTAGCTAACATAATTGTATGGCGACTATCCAAACATTTATGGAGTCACCGAGAGACTAAACCGGGGAAACAATTCTACCTGCCAGACGCGCCGATTGTCATGAAATCACTGCTCCAGGATACTGCGTTTGGTTACTTTATTGCGATTTAAAAGCAGTTGATATAGTAACGTCATTAAAAGCAAATCACAGCTTGATTGGATATTGTGTAACGTGCGGTTAGCAAAGTATGACTTCCCCGTTCACTCCCTCATCATTTCAATACCTGAAACCCGCCGGTGAACAGCTGACTTTTACTCATACTACTACACCACGTGACCCATTTGTGAATGACGTGACCATAACAACCCGTCTTGTCTATACCTGTCACCAACAATCCGGCCCCTAATTATTACATAATCTCATTTCACAGTAATAATTACTAACACTTCAATTAATATAAAACACCACAATACAAATTTTGTTCAATTTTTTTTGTCTTTTTTCGATTTTTTTGTGCGCAAGGAGTTCATAGTTCATAAGGTCTTGATACTCTTCTTAAATCGAACCCCCCCCCCCAAAGTCAAGTCAATTCAAACGTCAAAGTCACAAAAAAGTCAAAATAATCCAAAATCATGAAAAGAAACAAAGCCTTCATGACTGTTGACTCCTGAATAAGGCAAATCTTTGTCACAGGTCTATAGAGAAAACTGCAGGTCCGCATCTTAATCCAGACCTGTCGCACAAGTCCGATCTCGTCTGGCATCGTCTCTGTAATCCTCCCAATGATCCATGAATTCCGTGGTACGGAATCGTCCATTATTGAGCACTATGTCACCGGGGATGAAGTTCTGCTTGATCTTTGTTCTGTCGTTCCTGTAATTGTGGCAGGTATGTGAGATGTCTACTGTTGAGAATTGATTCCACTTCGTCGAGTACTGTATGGAGTCCCTCCTCATCCTCTTCTCTCCATCCCATCCTCCTCTCCTCTCCTCCTCCATTCTCTTCTCTCTGTCCTCTCTTCCTCCTCCTCTTGCCATCCTCTCCTCTCTTTCTCCATGTGCTGCTCTCTCAGCTTCTGCAAGTTGATTCTGAAACTTCTCCATGGATCCATATCTCTGAGACACCACGTCACTGAGGCTGCGTTGTTCTCTCTCCGCCTGCTCCTTCATCCTCTTCAAACTCTTCCTCAACCAACCAACACCTCCAATATTCTCTACTGAGGCTTTATGTGCTGCAGTACCAGTCTTATGCACTGGGGGAAGACCACTCCCTCCATCTTTCCAGTATGGGTTCAACTCCAGCTTATGCAGACCAGCCTGTTGGATGGCCTCTGCTTTGGCTTTCTCCTCCTCTTGTCTCTTCTTCTCCTTTTTGATCTTTTTTGACCTTTTCTTCTTCTTGGTCTTGAAGATGGTCTCCTGCTGTATCTGATGAAGACGTTGGTCGAGCTCTGGGAGACGCCATGTGTTCTCTCCTCTCTGTGTCTTCAACTCCTGCTTGGCCTCGTCGATCACCTTCTGATGAGCTTTACGTTTATACTCCATCTTATTGGTGCTGCTCGAGCTTTCAGAACTAGCTCCGAACGCTGCCATGACACTGTCGTCTCCTCCAACTGGTCCATTTACAGTCCATCCAAGCATCGTATTGACTGCATATGGCCCTCCATTCACACTTCGGATGACTTCCAGTGGTTCTAAAGCTCTGGGAACGTTCAGACCAATCAACATTTCCACGTCTGCATCTATCTGTGGCAGATAAACATGCTTCAGATGAGGCCACTTTTCCAGATCTTGCTGTTGTGGGATGTTACTTCGATTGACAGGCATTTGATGTTGTGCAAAGATTTTTGGTATTTTACAGTATCGGTCACTGTCCAATCCAGCGACTTCCAAGTCAGATGTAGTGCAACTGTCAACCACCTTTTCTTGGCCCATGGTATGTAGAAGGATCCTTGTTTTACTCCCAGATAGTCCCAGTTTATCCATCAGACCCATTGTGCAGAAGGACGCTGAGCTCCCTGGGTCTAGAAAGGCATAGGTTTCCACTGACCTTTGACCTGTGCTTGATTTAACCTTAACTGGTACGATGGCAAGCTTGCAATATTGATCACCGGCCCCAGTAAGGCCACCGGTATGGATCTCGACTAGAGTTCTGTCCACTGCTCTGTCTGAGTTGCTCCTGCCTTTCTCTGCATCTCCATTCTCCTTAGAGTGGATGTGAAGCAAGCTGGGGTGTCGTGAGCCACATGTCCTGCAAAACAGACGTTCCCTGCACTCTCTGCTAATGTGCCCAGTGCACAAGCATCCAAAGCAAACTCCATTCTCCTTCAGGAACTCCATCTTCTCACTGTGAGCTCTCCTCTCCAATAGAGTACATGACTCCAGTGTGTGTCCACCCTCTTTGCAGAAAAGGCAAGTTTCCTCATATCCATCCTCTCTGTTTTCCCAATGAGCATCCCTTTCAATTGTGGAGAACGTTGTGGCAAAACTACTCCCTCTAGCCTGAAGACGAGGCACAGGTCTAGCTCTGCCACTTTCCTTGAAAGCCCCCGTCATTGGAGCGTCTTGTATGTCTCCAAATACAGGGTCTGTAGCGATTCTCGCTTCCCGCTCAATAAAAATCACAATATCTGTGAACGTAGCACGTTTGCGATGTCCTTCCTGGATGTTACATGCCTCTGTTCGCCATTTGTCCCTCAGCTTGTAGGGCAACTTCTTGATGACAGCAAGCATGTTTGCAGATGTGTTTAGGTCACATAGATTATGTACGTCTTTCATGGCATTGCAGCATCCGCGCAAGAATAGGCTGTATGTTTGTAAGGCTTTCCCATCCTCCGACTTAATAGCTGGCCATGCAAAGATTTTGTCCATGTAAGCGGATGCTATGACGTGCTCGTTCCCAAAGTGTTCCTGGAGTAAAGCCTTCGCCGTAGCATATCCAGTGCCATCAGTCATATGTTGACAACTTTTGACTAGTTGTTTAGGCTGCCCCCTGGTGTATTGATCCAAATAGTGCAGGCAATCAACAGCATTGTCAGTCCTCCTTTCTATAGTCTGTTCAAAGGACTGTATAAAGCCATGGTACTGCAGAGGGTCACCTTCAAATGGTTGGATGTCTCTTTTAGGCAGTGAAGCAATGCATTGCTGATGCACCAACATGGAAGTGAGGTCGTTTTGTTTTTGCATAATAGACATTATGTTGTTCTGCTCACTGCTGTTGTTCCTGGAAACAGGTTGTATGTCTCTATGCACAGACAATGGAGGCCATGTAGTCTTTGTGACCGTGCTCTGTCTCGGTGTGAGCGCTGGGTACTCTGTAGCGTTTGAGATCACAGTCTGGGTCTGTGTGAGTGCTGAGGGCTTCTGGAGGTATTTGGCTCCGTCAGATTGCCTTTGCTTTGGTCGTGTGCCTCCAACACATGCAGGTTGTCCTCTTCCATCCTTGTGTGATACAAATGTCTCTGCATTAATGTTGAGGCCCTTTTTAAAGTAGGATTCCATTCCATCCGATTTACGAGAAGCAGCACTCCACACACCTGACCCAGAGGTTCTCAGAATATTTAGCCTTGCTGCCGATGCAGCTATGTCCACTTTCAACTGAAGTTGTTCCTTTTGTTTCTTTATGTGAGCTTCCTCGTCCTGTAGAGCATGCCTTGCTATGTCTGCTTGTTTCTTTATTTGAGCTTCCTGGTCCTCAAGAGCATGCTTTGCTATGTCTGCTTGTTTCTTTATTTGAGCTTCCTGGTCCTCAAGAGCATGCTTTTGTTCAAGCAACTCTTGCCGAGCCATTAAGGCGGCCATGTCGGCCTCGGCTCTGAGGCGTGTGGATGCATTAGAGGAAACCTTTGATCTAGAAGATCTTGAACCATAATTCTTGCTACCATGGTTGGATATGCTGTCCCCTGGTTGAACATCCTCTTGAGCATAACCAGTACTGTGCAACTGAGGCCCCGTCACTTCCACATTTCCCACACCCCCATGCTCTCCATTTTCCTCCTCTGCAACCTCATGCTGCTGTATTTCAGTAGGCCTGTTATGAGCCTCTAACTGAGGTGTGTTTCCTTTGGTTACTGAAAACCAGGCATTAACATCGCTAATGAACCCATCTTTATGTTTATTGACCTTTGAGAACCAGTCATTTTGCCGTTCCTGTTCATCGAGTGGAATAAGAGGCACCAAACAGCCATGTAGTTCATCAGCACTGTCAGACACCTGCATCAAAATGTCAAGTTGTGCTTCAACCAGTGCAACATTTTGCTCATTTTCCATGAGCTCTCTGACAGAGGTTATCAGACGTTTTATTTCCTCCACTTTCCCCTTGCATTTCTTGTGGAGTGATTCGACTTTGTTTGCAAGAGCTTTTGCAGTGAGAGTTATTTTTCTCTTTTCTTTGTCCTGTTTCCCAACATTTGAATCACTCATTTTGAAAGCACAAGAATGAATGAATGAATGAATGAATGAATGAATGAATGAATGAATGAATGAAAACTTTACCTAACAGATTGCAGTATGGGTACAACACAGTACGGCCCAACACACACAACCGCCAAGGGGATGCAGACCAGAGAAAGACGTCCGTCCTGTTTCCATCAGGGTCCCCCACCTTCAATTCATATAGAATTTATATAGAAGAAAGTTATCACAAGCCATGAGAATCCAATTCCAACGTTCAACGCGTTTGCAAAACCCGCCACATATATCAGCCTGAGCCACGGCAAGAGAGCAGTGCAGCGCACGTCAATTGTTTGTTGTCACACTCACACACACATGATAGAAGTTTTGCCCGGCGGGCTGCGCACACACATCCACAGCGTGTTTCAGCATAATAACAGTTAGTTAGGTAGAACCAGCTCAAAACTGTTCCAAACGAACCAACATCGGTCCACACTGCGCAACGGGTCGGGTTACGTTACCGCAAATCCGTTGACGAATGCTGGTCTGGATCGGTCCGGTCCTTTGTGCGTGCGTGCGATCATCCCATTGTTTACATGCGCGCGTTGCTCCTTTGCTCCGTCCAATAATGTCTGACTTATCGGGACCTTTCGTGGATCCAATCCTTCGTTCAGTGTCGCTTTTGCTAACAAATGTATGGCGACTATCCAAACATTTATGGAGTCACCGAGAGACTAAACCGGGGAAACAATTCTACCTGCCAGACGCGCCGATTGTCATGAAATCACTGCTCCAGGATACTGCGTTTGGTTACTTTATTGCGATTTAAAAGCAGTTGATATAGTAACGTCATTAAAAGCAAATCACAGCTTGATTGGATATTGTGTAACGTGCGGTTAGCAAAGTATGACTTCCCCGTTCACTCCCTCATCATTTCAATACCTGAAACCCGCCGGTGAACAGCTGACTTTTACTCATACTACTACACCACGTGACCCATTTGTGAATGACGTGACCATAACAACCCGTCTTGTCTATACCTGTCACCAACAGTTTGGGGTAATTAGGGCTGTCAGTTTATCACGTTCATTAGATTAATTAATTACACAGCAAATTATCGTGTTATGAAAATGTATGCAAAATTAATAATAAAAAATTTTTTTTTAACACATTGAGTGCCACGCCCCTTCCGGGAAGTGACCTGGCCTTGCCGTCCACCAACCCCATGCAAACGTAGTTGTACTTTGTAGAGCTAAACCTATACTTTATAACATAGCCATGGGTCCAATAACGCCGTCGAGTCTCATTGAGACTCTTCCGGTCAACGTGCAAAAAACTGTACATCCGTACATTTCCGTTCCATACCGTTTTGAATATGAACATAGTCCGGCCGCTTCTGAGCAATTCCAGGGAAAATACACAAAAATGCTGTTTTTGTGTAATTCAATTAACACGTTGTCATTTTTCGCCTGATTATCGGATCTTCCTGAAATCCACGCTAGATTATCACTATTATCCACATAAAACACAGATAGCTTCAATAGCTGTAGAAATAAATATCAGATCAACGCAAGCTTTCATATATGGTGTCCTTACCTGGTCTCTGAAGTAATGCAAAAAAAATAATCCAATAATCTCATCGCCATTCCAGTTATCCACAGCGATCCTGTCCCCGACGTTGTTGGGCATTGCACTTCAACGGGCGGGCGGGGTCAGTAGTCCAAACCATCCCTACAAGCGTGTGTTTTGCCGGAGTGTTTAGGACCCGCCCCCATGCCGCAGCTCGGCAGAGAAAACAAACAAACCCGTTTCTAACGAGGTACAACAATGCCGGAAGGCGTTAGAGGGCGGTATAAGACCGTCTGCCAGCTCAGACACACTCAGAACAGTATGCACAAGGTGCCCTGCTGAATTATAAATGGCAATAGATAATAAAAGAAATACAGTGACAGAAACGTAGATCTACGTTTCCGGCACTCAAAGATCGGGCGACAGAAACGTAGATCTACGTGGTGAACGGCAATCAAATATGTGATATTAAAAAAAGATTATCTCATTCATTCCATAAGAACGTAGAATAAGCAGTTATATACTTTTTTTTTTAAATGTCCATTTGCATGTTCTTGGTATCTGATTCTAGGGACATCTATCTATCTCAGGGAATGTATTCCTAGTGTCAGAAATACTGTGTCTGTTACTAGGCGTGAGTAAATTGAGTAAATTGTAATGAACCACATGAGAATATCAATTCAATTATTATAATATTTTTTTTATCTTTGACTGTGAATAACACCATGCTAAAATTTACCAGACCTGAAAAATCTAAGCAAATGAATAAAGGGAAGATGATTAAGCAGAAGGTTTTGTAGATACAGTACTGAATTCTGCCATCCGGACACATGCAATTTGAAATATGATTATAGAATATAGAATATCAGGCCTAAAATGGTTATGCGATTAAAATGTGATTAATTAAATCCTGTAATTAATTAGATTAAAAAATGTAATCGCCTGACAGCACTAGGGGTAATATGTGATGCTTTAGCTAACAGAATAGTTTGGGGTAATATGTGATGCTTTACCTAAATTGATAGTTTGGGGTAATATGTGATGCTTTACCTAAATTGATAGTTTGGGGTAATATGTGATGCTTTACCTAAATTAATAGTTTGGGGTAATATGTGATGCTTTACCTAAATTGATAGTTTGGGGTAATATGTGATGCTTTACCTAAATTAATAGTTTGGGGTAATATGTGATGCTTTACCTAAATTGATAGTTTGGGGTAATATGTGATGCTTTACCTAAATTGATAGTTTGGGGTAATATGTGATGCTTTACCTAAATTAATAGTTTGGGGTAATATGTGATGCTTTACCTAAATTAATAGTTTGGGGTAATATGTGATGCTTTACCTAAATTAATAGTTTGGGTATGTGATGCTTTACCTAAATTGATAGTTTGGGGTAATATGTGATGCTTTACCTAAATTAATAGTTTGGGGTAATATGTGATGCTTTACCTAAATTAATAGTTTGGGGTAATATGTGATGCTTTACCTACATCAATAGTTATAATATGTAATATGTGATGCTTAACTTTTGTAGAATAATTGTATCTCCCCCTCCATCCCACTTGTGTCCCGTCCCCCCCCCCCCGACAGACAGCCTATTGTCCTCCAATACCAAAGTTCTGTCTACCCTCCCCCATTCACCCACCTTTTGTCGCACCACCAACCCCCCAATGTCTACCCCCCCCCCCTTCCTTACTTCACCCCTCCTCCTCCTAACCCCCCCCCCCCCCCCCTCCAATCCTGAACCTGGGCCAAGTCTACCCAGAATTCCCCTCTCTCCACTATAAAGACTGACGCCTCAGTACTAGAATCAGGGAGCTCAGCTCACCTGGGGACACAAGGCCGGTGTCACTGTTGGGTCATTCAGCTACAGTATATACTCTTGATAATAAACCTGTGTGTTAACCAAGTCTATCTTTGACTACACTCATTGATCAGGGTTCAATTCCCTCATACTTCACCTAACAGAATGGTTTGGGGTAAATGGTGCATTTATATAGTGCTTTTATCCAAAGCGCTTTACAATTTTGTTCCTCACCTTCACTTACTCACTCACACATTCCCACTCCGACGGCGGAGGAAACCATGCAAGGTGCCAACCTGCTCATCGGGAGAAATTAGAGGTTAGATACGTAGATGTCTTGGCTCAAGGACACTTTGACGCGCTGCCCGGGGAGGAGCGGGACTCAAACCAGGAACCTTCTGATTACCAGACGACTGCTCTACCTCCTGAGCCACTGTCGTAATATGTGATGCTTTACCTAACAGAATAGTTTGGGGTAATATGTGATGCTTTACCTCATAGAAGGGTTTGGGGTCGGCCCAGTGGTGGCTCTCTGCATCGTGAAGGATGCTGGTGGAGCACACCTGGACACAGTAGCTGGTCAGCTGATCTCTCAGGGCCTCCACTGCATCCTGGTACTTCTGGATGGGTAGAAGGGTCAGGGGCCTGTCCAAGGACATACACATGGAGTTGATTATAACATCCGAAAACAGATACTATGATAAATATGAAATTATGTAGAGAGAGTAATGTCTAAAAACGAATTGCAATGTCTGAGGTCTGTGGATGGAATGGAAATAACTTTGGGCTTACTGATTTGGTAGAATAAGAAATAGTGTGTTTTTCCTGTTTTCACATCATTTTCACAATCGGCGAATGATTGACAGTTCTAGAGCCTCGGGAGTCAGGGGTGGTAATCTGACACTCGCGTGTACAAAGTCGCACACCTGACATAGCGGCATGTAACTCGAGAACCGCTGAACGGATTTAGGGCTTTAATTCTATATATTATATGTTTTATAAAAAAAAATGCAGACCTTAGCCACTAGCAAAGTGCCGTGTCGCACCGATGGGCACATCGTCCTAAAGAGGGCCCGTATATGGGCCGTTGCATGTTAACTGATTAAAGGTGGGATAGGCAATTTCAGAGAAATTAGCAAGAGAAAAGTTACCTGTCCAGCAGGAATAGAGCTCTGCATCACTTCTCAAGCACAGTGCCGTGCGCTGTGCATGTGCAACAAAGGTTGTCCACAGATTCCCAGAGACACCAGCAGATTGTTTTTTTTTATAATACTAAATATCTCCAAGCCTCTGACCGGCAGCTGGTTTTGCACACTGAACCTCTCGACGAGGTGGTGTTCGTTTTCCGATGTGACCGTGGGAACACCACTTGGCCGGGCCAAAGAATCGTATCGGTTGATTTAGACCACCATCACATTCCTCGTCAAAAAGTCCACATCCTGTGGAAGACTGCCTGCTGATCAGAGGCTGGGAAATATTTCTTATAATTTTTTTTTAATCCAGTTTAAAGCTGATACCTCTGGGAGTCTGTGGGAAAACCTTTGTCGCGCGCATGCATAGCACAAAGCGCCAGACTTGAAAAGTGATGCTGAGCTGGCTCTATTTCCACTGGACATGTAAGCTCACTCTTGCTCATTTGTCTGAAATGGCCTACACCGCCTTTAATCTATTGTAAATAGTACATAGGCCTACACTTACATGTCATGTCATACATTGTATTGCAATACAATACATTACATATTATATAACGGCTAAGAGGACAAAGATATAATCTATAGTAGGTTGTATACTCTAAGACACTAAGAGTGGTCGGTGGAGAGAGGTAGAGGAGGTTTAATTAAGAGCAGGAGAACTGGTCGGTGGAGAGAGGTAGAGGAGGTTTAATTAAGAGCAGGAGAACTGGTCGGTGGAGAGAGGTAGAGGAGGTTTAATTAAGAGCAGGAGAACTGGTCGGTGGAGAGAGGTAGAGGAGGTTTAATTAAGAGCAGGAGAACTGGTCGGTGGAGAGAGGTAGAGGAGGTTTAATTAAGAGCAGGAGAACTGGTCGGTGGAGAGAGGTAGAGGAGGTTTAATTAAGAGCAGGAGAACTGGTCGGTGGAGAGAGGTAGAGGAGGTTTAATTAAGAGCAGGAGAACTGGTCGGTGGAGAGAGGTAGAGGAGGTTTAATTAAGAGCAGGAGAACTGGTCGGTGGAGAGAGGTAGAGGAGGTTTAATTAAGAGCAGGAGAACTGGTCGGTGGAGAGAGGTAGAGGAGGTTTAATTAAGAGCAGGAGAACTGGTCGGTGGAGAGAGGTAGAGGAGGTTTAATTAAGAGCAGAAGAACTGGTCGGTGGAGAGAGGTAGAGGAGGTTTAATTAAGAGCAGGAGAACTGGTCGGTGGAGAGAGGTAGAGGAGGTTTAAGAGCAGGAGAACTGGTTAATGTAGAGAGGGAGGAAGTGGTTTATGGCTGAAGGCGTCAAGAGTGCAGGTGCAGGTTGAGGGGCCACGGAGGGGCCAGAGGTGGAGCAACAAGGGGCAGCGGGGGCAGAAGGGGCACCACAAATACCTTTAGAGGGGATCTGCAGAGAGCAAAGGTTAAAGGGGTATTACGGGGTAGATCAAGTCAGCAGATGTAGACACAATATGGATGTCATTATCACCCGTCAATCATTTATACTCACTCTCTAGCCAAGCCCCTCCTCCTAATTCCAAAACCTAAATTCCACCCTTTTTTTTTTATTTTTTTTTCATCTTCTTCCCATTTCACAAAACATGAACTTGGAATAGAACACTCCACTCTCACCAAGTCCTTCACTCTTTAAATTTTTTTTGTGTGTATTCACCCTTTGGAGAGGGGAGCGTGACATCTGCTTCTCCACACGCTTATCTCCACCTTTCCTGCTGAACAGGCCAGCCAGTCGGAATCACTCACAGGGACAGGCATGCGGTCTTTACAGCTCAATTATGGTGTTTTAGTACTGCCGGCAAAGCAACCTCAACCTCCCCCGACTTGGGAGTTGTGTCGGGGGGACACCTATAAATCCCACAAATAACTAATTGGAGGAAAAGCACAGGTGCCTCCATTGTTTCATTTGTGTCACTCGAACGTGTAAATCTTTGTGATGATATTTAATACGGTATGTCACAGCGATGCGTTATCTTCTTCCCCCATTTCACACGACATAAACTTGGGATGTAATAACGCTCCTCTCTCACCAAACTCCTTCACTCTCTTTTTCTGATGCGCCTCAGCGTTGGCACCTGGCCAGCTAGTGAGACATCTAACGGCCTTTACAGCAAGCGGTGAGGAGACATCTAACTGTTACCAAATAGTAAAGGATGTTACGACATACCTGTACCCCCCATGCCGCTATGACGAATTTACCCAAAGGGATCAATAAAGGAATATCTTATCTTATCTTAGGCCTTCATGGCAAGTGGCTAGGCTAGAAAACAAGGCTCACCTACTCGTCTGTTGCGGGCCACATTCGGGCGTTGTCATGCTTCAAATCCAAGTTGCTTCAGTATCAAAGTATCAATTACTCTCCCATGGATATAGGCAAATGCACCGGCACATGTGAACAGTAAACACATTTTATGATAAATCATGGTCAATGTTCATTGTTAGTTGTGCCGTTGCGAAGGAGACAATCTAACTGGTGCTCTGGTCAATGTGGAGTTATTTTTATTACCGGGGCAACTTTCTTGGCAAGGATGGATGGATTTAACATATCATGCATCACGGGCAGCCCCATGGGAAAAGGCTAGAAGAAGGCTAACATTAACAGGTAAGACAAATGTCTTATCTGTGGTTGTATCTGTGTCCTGAGCTCTGACTCATGTCTTATCTGTGGTTGTAGCTCTGACTCATGTCTTATCTGTGGTTGTAGCTCTGACTCATGTCTTATCTGTGGTTGTATCTGTAGCTGTGTCCTTAGCTGATTGATTGATTGATTGAAAACTTTATTAACAGATTGCAGAATGGGTACAGTACAGTACAGCTCAATACACACAATTGTTAAGGGGATGCAGACCAGAGAAAGACTTTCGTCTTGTTTACATCAGGGTCCCCCATTTTCAATTCATCATAATTATATGACATACATGACATACAGATAGACAGTACTGCTACATCTATACATTTATGACATATCAGATTTGCAAATACAGTACTGTTTGTGATACAAAAAGAGTCCAGAAAAGAGAGTATATACATTTGAAGTAGAAACTGTACATTGGAGGAGGTTGGGTAGGTGGGGGGGGGTTGGGTAGTAGGGGTGGGTGGGGGACACTGTACAACTGTACAAGCAAAACTGTACATTGGAATATTGACAAAACCATACTTGGTCATTTACTGTACATTGGAGGGGGTTGGGTTAGGACATTTACTGGAGATTTACAGGGGCCAGTTTTTTTCAACCTGTAACTTGTTCTTGTCAGAGACCAGCAGGGCTGAGTCGTCCGCAAACAGGAACAAGTTGCAGTCACAAGCTGACGACATGTCATTTGCATAAATTAGGAACAGTAGCGGTCCTAGTATGCTTGACTCATGTTTTATCTGTGGTTGTAGCTGTGTCTTTAGCTCTGACTCATGTTTTATCTGTGATTGTAGCTTTGACTCATGTTTTATCTGTGGTTGTAGCTCTGACTCATGTTTTATCTGTGGTTGTAGCTGTGTCTTTAGCTCTGACTCATGTGTTATCTGTGGTTGTAGCTCTGACTCATGTCTTATCTGTGTCCTTAGCTCTGACTCATGTTTTATCTGTGTCCTTAGCTCTGACTCATGTTTTATCTGTGAGTGTAGCTCTGACTCATGTTTTATCTGTGGAAAATCGCATTGGCGTAATTCGACAACATTGGGTCTAGGTTTTATTCACCCTTTGAGCAGTTTGCTGGAGATGGGGACATCTGCTTTTCCACAAGATTATCTCCACCTTTCCTGCTGAACAGGCCAGCCAGTCAGAATCACTCACAGGGACAGGCATGCAGTCTTTACAGCTCAATTATAGTGTTTTAGTACTCCTGGCAAAGCAACCTCGATCTTCCCCGACTTGGGAGTTGTGTCGGGACACCTATAAATCCCACAAATAATGAAATGGAGGAAAAGCACAGGTGCCTCCATTGCTGCATTTGTGTCATTTGAAAGTGTAAATCTTTGTGACTGTATAGAGGTGATGATAATGTTATACAGTATGTCACAGCAATGCATTGTTGCAGAGCATTTATGTTTGGTATGAGAACATGTGGTTTTACGTGAAGAAAGGTAGTGAGATGTAAGGTAAGTAAGGAGGTTTGCTAGTTGATCTGAGACACTCAAACTGAAAGAAGATGTATTCAAACTAGACAGACCTAGGGAAAATAATGTTTCATAAAACAACTCAGTAATACTAATTTCTAGGGCCTTTTGGGAAAGGATACCTGACAAAATGTACTTTAAACTGTATCCTAGGGCCGATTTCAATTAATTGGAATTAGTGAAATGATGCATGATTCATATACACAAGAATCCTGGGGTTTTCTGGGCCTTTGTTCTGGAATCCCTGATGGGCCCTGGGCATCCAGGCATGACACACAATAAAGACTGTAACTCCATTATGTCACCCTCAACAACCACAAGAACAAACCACACCACCAGCTCTCATTCACCCACACCAGGACTCACACTCTAGCCACGGAGTTATTGGTCTCTCTCAGCCTGGTGTGGTAATGCACCAGTCGTTGATGCACATAGATACAGGTGGCCAGCAGAGAAGGCAGGTCCTTCATGGGGGCGGAGGACGGCACCTCCAGGGACCTCTCCTCCAGCCTGGCCAGCATGGCGGATGTCACCCTGGCACACACCTCCACGAAGCTGCACTGCACCTCCAGGAGAGGACCCTCCCTGCAGGCCAGCGCCAGGGGCAGTAGGACATCTAGCTCTGCCATGATGGAGCCACAGAACTGAGCGAAGAAAGAGAAGGAGAAGGAGATGGTTGAATCCAGGTGATACGTAAAAATGTCCGGCATTGGAGATATAATCATATCTATTAATTCAATTCAGTTAAACTAAAATAGGCTGTATTGGCATGAACATATACAAGTAATCTAAATGATTATAACATTGCTAATGGCACAATCCAAACAAAAACAAGTCAGTAAAATAATCAACTAAATTCATCAAAATGCAAATAATAATCATTAAATCCATGCATCTGATGACAAGGTTATTGTCAAGCTTTCTTTGTCTCTAGTCTTGAATTATCACAGGTAGAGACATATCTAGCAGCTAACGTATAGTACTATGTGGCAATAGATACAATAGATAGGAATAGATACAATAAAACAATGTATTAGATATAAACTAGACGTGTGCTCAACTGAATGGCCTAGGAGGAGTAGGGGAAAAAACAACTATTTGAATAAAAGCTATTCGGGTCATCCATAATAACTGAAGGAATATTGGTGAAGAGTCAGCTGAAAGCTAGGGATGTAGTATTGAGAGGTATATCAACTATATATCCCTCTGTCAGCAGAAGCGTCAACAGTAGAGGTGAAGAAACACATGAACTGGCCTTCTCATGAACTCACCTGCTGCTGCACACAAAGAAATAATACACCACAGCTACGCCATGTGTTGAAGCTCAAATCACAACCTGTTTCCATTGGAGGGAAAAAGGCAGTACCTCCCTAGCTTTACAACAGGCAAGTATACACACACACACACACACACACACAAATACACACACACACACACACACACACACCACACACCACACACACACACACACATGGTCATGCTGGACCTACAAAAGGCCTTCGACACTGTCAATCACTCCATTCTAATGGACAAGCTAAAAGCAATTGGTTTTGATAGCTTATCAGTGAGCTGGATGCAATCCTACCTGGAGGGGAGAGAACAGATGGTAGAGGTAAACGGTACTCTATCCCCCCCCCTCACAGTGAGCTGTGGTGTTCCACAAGGAAGCATACTAGGACCGCTACTCTTCCTAATTTATGCAAATGACATGTCGTCAGCCTGTGACTGCAACTTGTTCCTGTTTGCGGACGACTCAGCCCTGCTGGTCTCTGACAAGAACAAGTTGCAGGTTGAAAAAACCCTCAGCACGGAACTAGGCAAAATCTGCATATGGCTCGCTGATAACAAACTATCATTACACATGGGCAAAACAGAGTCCATTCTCTTCGGTTCAAATAACAAACTCAGCAAGACCGACGGCTTCTCAGTTACAGTGGGTGACAATATTGTCACAAGGAAAGACGAAATTACCTACCTGGGTTCCATCCTAGAGGCAAATCTTTCCTGTGACAAAATGGCATCCAATGTAATAAAAAAAGTCAACCAACGAACTAGATTCTTGTACCGGATCTCCTCTCTGGTAAACAAGAATACCCTGAAGACTCTGGCAGGAGCACTCATTCAAGGGTACTATGACTATGCGTGCACCTCATGGTACCAAAGCACCTCAAAGGCGCTTAAAACAAAATTACAAACATCACAAAACAAACTGGTCAGACTACTACTTGACCTGAACCCCAGAACCCACCTCACCCCTGCCCACTTTGACAACCTAGGATGGCTTAGAGTAGACGACAGAGTACAGCAACTTGCAATGGGCCTGGTCTACAAGATACACTATACGACCGGGGTGCCCATGTACATGTCAAAATACTTCCCAAAGGTCAGTGAATACCACAACCACTACACCAGAGGAAGCTCAACAAATCATGTTAAACCCAGATTCGGCTCAAACAAGGGACTAAACACGTTTCGCAATTATGCCACAACAATGTGGAACGCCCTACCCAAAGCTGTAAAGGAATGTGAATCCCTGCCCACATTCAAAACCGCTCTTAAAGAGCACCTACGGGAGGCTGCAATTCGAAACTGGCCACCGTAAATGCCCAAAACCCCCACCACCTCCTAATAGACAGTCTCCTCCCCACCGCATGTATATATTCCCTCCCCGCCGTATGTATATTTCCCTCCCACCCCGACAAATGTTCTGATATCATACTCTGACAGCATGCCTATGATCAACAAAAACGCGAACTTGAATCCCATCATATACATAGTCTGTCCACTATCTGGTGTCATTGCAATGCGTTTTCTATTCTTTCTTATACAGTAAAAAGGGGGAAGAACACTATATTCATATGACTTGTATTCTGCTTACAGCTTCGAAATTCCACTTGTTTCGTTTAACGTAAAGCCTTTTAAATATAATCAAAACGTTCCCGTGTTTCTGCGGTCTGCGCAACATAATAACGAGTTGAGCTTTATGATTTATGATGAATTGACAATGGGGGACCCTGATGTAAACAATACGAAAGTCTTTCTCTGGTCTGCATCCCCAATTAACAATTGTATGTACTGAGCTGTACTGTACCCATTCTGCAATCTGTTAATAAACTTTTCAATCAATCAATCAATCAAGCTACGCGGAGCGCAGTCAGTCAGTAGCCTACACCCCGTATATTCCGATAACGCTATATAAACCATGCTGCATTCATTCTGAGAGAAAGATCTATTATTCCAAATGCTATTTATAGGGTTTTGACCATAATTACACTACTGTTGCTATTTTACAATGAACTATAATGAACTACGGTTCGTACAGAACATGCCAGTGTTATTATGCACAGAAGCTCATTTCCTTGTTGTAATAATATATTCTACCACTGGGCGCCAGGTACGCCTGGTCTGACCTGTGCGTAGATGTAAGCACGGAGTCAAGTTCAAATCGAAATTGATGAATCCCACTCTTTGCTTAGAAATGATCGTACGCACAGGGTAAGCACAGATCTGTGCGTAGAACACGTTGATGAATGAGGGCCCTGGAGTTTAGGAGATTTTTGAAAACGGAGCAGAGCACACAAAAGACCTCTTCCCAAACTCAGTGCGAACTCGTGGGACTGAGGTGGATAGAAAGTCCAGAGAAAGCAAGCTGTAGGAACTAGGAAGAGTTTGACGCAACGGTAAGGTGTGTAGAGATATAAAGGTACAACAGTCCAAGTAATGCTTTATAGAGGGAGATGTACCAATGATGAAGTCTACGAGCAGGCAGGGACAGCCAACCTACCTTCTTGTACACAATGCAGAGATGAGTGAGAGATCTACAGCCAGTAATGAATCTTAGCGCACAATGATAAGTGGCATCCAGAATAAGCAACGAGGTAGAACAGGCATTCATGTACAACACGTAATTGACTAGATTTGTTCATACTGTATATGTATTGTATACCCAGTTTAATCAAATGTACATTGTATATCACTATTGTACTTTACTGTTACATTTCTCAATGCAGCCTGAATATTCTACAAAGTATTCAGAAATGCTAACTAACTTACTTTCCCTGTGTGGGTATAACGTGTGATTAACAGTGTTCCTTTGGATAGCTTAACAGTGTTCCTTTGGATAGCTCGCCCAGTCTAACGACGAGGTGAGGTGCTACTCTTCTCCGGCTGCAGTATGGATTACTAACAATAACATTGAGCCCTTTTTCCCTTTCTGGAGCGGTCCTTGAGTGGGACCAGTGGAGGTTGCCAGCAGGGGGCGGAGTGGCAGTGGTGGCAGGTGGAGCGGTGGAGAGAGGAAAGCAACGAGGAAGAGGGAGTTACCTGGGAGCGAGAGTACCAGGAAGCTCTCTTCGGCATTGGACTTGGCCGTGAACAGTCGCAGTCACAGCGGGCATGTGCTTTGGAATAGCCCCGTTGAAGAAGTTATGAAGGAGAGCCCCGTTGGAACGAGCAGCGGGTGATGAGAAGTACTTGCTAGTGACGGGTTATCCTAGAAGTATCAGCGATAGTGTGTGAGTAAGAGATACAGAACCGAAGGACTAACGTCTAGAGTTAACGAGACTAACGTCTAACGTTAGCGGGTTATAGTAGTTACTGTGTGCGGTGTATTAGTATGCTGCTAGCGGCTCCGTCTGACTTGAGTAGACTACCGTGCGCGCGGCGCTGAAGAACCGGTGGTATAGCCAGCCACGTTGCGTTAGTAGCACAACCGATATAGCAGGAGGGTGCATCCAGACCCGAAGCTTAGCTGTGTTTAGGGTAGCAACAGTATTAGATCGCGCGACAGCAGCAAGCCAGCAACAGCCAGCGGTGGACGTCTCCCAGACGGTACAGAGGACGCCTCTTCCCACCAGCAGAGGACGCCATCCAGCACGTTCCTCCAGCTAACCACTGCCTATGCTGTTCGCCCAGCCTGCTGGCTGTGCTCGCGGGATCGCCAACGCCATCTTGTCACCGGGACGAGTGGTGACAAGGGTGGGTCCGCCATCTTGGCTAAGTACTAACGGTACCACGTGTATCAACAGCAACGTCCATTCAAGTGAACGCTAACAATCAGTGTCTAAGGGGTACCCCGAACAATTTAAGCCGGCTTAGGTTAGGTTTTCTTTTGGTAACGTGGGCCCACATTTACTTGGTTTTATTTTGTTATTTGATTATTTGATTATTTGGTTATTTGAATTCCCAATGTTTCTCTACTTTATGCCTGGGTTCCCCTAGTACAAGCGGGGTGTTTTAATGTATTGAGCATGCGGTGCCTATGGTGGGAAGAGCTTCCCCTACATTATAACAGTGAGAGCACCCGGTGCCATGTATGAATAAATGACAGTGTTAATTGTAATGGATAACATGCCCAGGCTTCAGTAAAAGTAGACCTCATTGGGAGCATTGTCTGTGTGTCGGTTTATTCCATTTTCCATTTGCTATTCTAACCCCTGGGTAAATATTGTGACTGCATAATTATTTAACCCTTACACCCCATTCACAGAATAGCATTTGAAGGGTCTATACAGGTGGTCAAGGAAGGGTACTGCTTAAAGGGAAGCCCAATAATACTATTAAACTGACAGTCACTGGGTGTGGGAGGGCTGTCGGAGGTACTGGGGGAAGTGAGGGTGTGTGGGGAGCTACTGCTGACCGCCTTGGAAGGCGAGGGAGACCAGAGTACCAGTCCCCAGGTTAGTAAATCCTGGGCCCCATCCACTCCAGCTGCAAGCCCTCCAGAACGACGTTCCGGGCCCACCCCCCCCTCCCTCATCTTTCTCTGCCGAAGACTTTGCGATCTTCTTTGAGGAAAAAGTGGAGAACATCCGCAGCTCCTTCTCCCAACCCCCACCCATTCCAAATGCTGAATCGAGAACCTCATCCTTCACTCTGTCATCTTTCTCTCCCATTACAGAAGCCGAGACCCTGACACTGGTAACGTCGAACCGTCCGACTACATGCCAGCTGGACCGGCTACCTTCCCCACTCCTCCAGTCCATAGCACCAGACATCCTCCCATTCCTAACTGCAACCATCAACTCCTCACTCAACTCGGGGGTGGTCCCCACCTCCCTAAAACAAGCCAGAGTCACGCCCCTCATAAAAAAACCATCCCTGAACCCTACCGTCATAGGCAACTACCGTCCTGTCTCTCTTCTCTCCTTCCTTTCTAAAACACTTGAACGTGCTGTATCCAACCAACTTACTGCTTATCTTACAGAATGACCTCCTAGACCCTAATCAGTCAGGCTTCAGGACTGGTCACTCCACAGAGACAGCCCTCATTGCGGTCACAGAGGCACTTCACTTAGCAAAAGCGAAAGGCCTCTCCTCTGTCCTGATTCTCCTAGATCTATCTGCAGCCTTCGACACAGTCAACCACCAGATCCTCCTCGCGGCCCTCGCAGGAATGGGAGTGGCTGGCTCTGCGCTGACATGGTTGTCATCATACCTCAATGACCGCTCCTACCAAGTGTCATGGAGAGGGACCCTGTCGGCCACCCGCCCCCTGCGGACGGGTGTCCCCCAGGGCTCGGTTTTAGGACCCCTTCTCTTCTCCCTCTACACTAAATCACTGGGTAACATTATCACGTCTCATGGCTTCTCCTACCACTGTTATGCCGACGATACTCAACTCTTCCTCTCCTTCCCTCCCTCAGATATCCACGTCTCTGAGCGGATCTCGGCCTGTCTGTCCGACATCTCCGCCTGGATGACGACCAACCACCTCAAACTGAACCTAAGCAAAACAGAATTGCTCCACCTGCCGGCCAAATCCTCCCCCCTGACCGACCTTTCCATCACAGTCGAGAATGCAGCTGTGACCGCGTCCCCGACCGCCAAGAACCTTGGTGTTGTCCTCGACGACCAGTTGAACTTCTCTGCTCACATCGCAGCGACAACCAGAACCTGCCGATTCCTCCTGAGCAACGTCAGAAGGATACGCCCCTTCCTGACAAAAGAAGCCACCCAACTCCTCGTCCAATCAACAGTCATCTCCCGCCTCGACTACTGCAACGCACTGCTCGCTGGCCTCCCGGCCACTGCCACTAAGCCTCTTCAACTCATTCAGAACGCAGCGGCCCGCCTGATCTCAAACCTACCGAAGTCGGCCCATGTCACCCCACTTCTTAGGGACCTGCACTGGCTCCCCATTGCTGCACGAATCCGCTTCAAGGCCCTTGACCTAGCATACCGTGCGGCAAAGGGAACTGCTCCCGCCTACCTCCGGTCAATGGTCTCTAACTACACACCCTCAAGACCCCTACGCTCTGCATCTTCTGGCCGCCTCAGACCTACTCCTATCCAAGCTCCGGGAGGGTCATCAAAGAGAAGTCGCCTATTCTCAGTCCTTGCCCCACAATGGTGGAATGAACTACCCACCCCAGTTAGGACAGCCGAAACACGTCCAATCTTTCGCCGTCGACTAAAGACTCACTTCTTCAACCATTATCTGAATAATAATAAAAAAAAAAAAAAAAAAATCTAACCCTAACTAACCATACTGTCATGCACTTGTCCTAATAAACTAACCTACACTGTAGCACTCAACACTTTGATGAACATTGTTACTCAGCTGATAGAGTTGTGCTCTTCCTGATGGCTTGTCGTACAGAACTTGTAAGTCGCTTTGGATAAAAGCGTCAGCTAAATGACTAAATGTAAATGTAAATGTAAAGACGGGGGTACATATAGGTCCAATAGTATAGTATCCTACTACTCAGTGTCTGTGTACTACTACTCCCACAAGCAGGGATAATCCACCCTTCTACACATACATACCAGGGCATACAGTGAAATGCGGGTGGTCATGCCTGCATTGATTGTGCAAAATACAATAATAAAATAGGCATAGAAAAAAAACATAGAAATAAAATAGGTAAGACACAAGATGTGCATGGTAAAAAATAATAAATAAAAAAAACATGCTGAGTTCCTGAGAAACTATACTATACTATATACAATTTACAATTTTAACTCTTAATGTATCTAAACTATACTTTAAAGTGACTTTCTATTTTTATAAAGTGACATTTTGTTTAAGTGATAGTGTGGTAACATTGACTGTGCATTTCATAACTAATGTATCTATGTGAAGTGACCATATGCAGGGTCATAGTATAAGGCTCTTTTAAAAGCAAAGTGGTTTCAACCAACCCCCATTGTGCTGAGCTGTTTGTGACACATTCTGGGAGAGCCTTTAGACAACCCCCCACTCAAGCAACTGTGAGAACAAACAACACCTTTCTAGGGGGTGACGGTTGCACCGGGGAGAAAGAGGCTAAATTAAGCTGATATGCCTCTGGGAAACAAGACCAATGTGTAAAACTGTTTGAATCCATACAATTACAGAAAAAGAGACAACCAGACTGTTAAATCATCACGGAAACTGTAAATATCTATTATAATAGCTAATTCAAGGAATGCCTTAAGTACATCTATAATATGTATCACTGAATAGATTACAGGCAGAGAACAGTTGGTCTGACACAGACCTGACTTGCCTTTGAGAATAAGCTCAAGGTTTATGGAAATTGTCACAAACAAGATCATATTAATTTAACTGACTTATTAGATAAAAGGATATTTGAAAGTCATTTAGAATGTTAACTGGTTATGAAAGTAATAGAGTGTAATTTCACTCTTGGTGTAAAACTTTATATGATGTAAATCTTAGAACCATTAATTCAGGCTGGCAAATCCAGGATTGGTGCTAACTCCTATGGACTATTTGGTATTAACCTAGAAGCAACGACTGTACTGGGTTGATACTAGATATTTATAATTCATTGCACGAACCATGGATATAGGAAAATCAAATAATATACAAGGAATGTTAAAATGTCTGATTCATCCAGAGGGGAGAAAATGAGCCTTTCCCTGAATAGCAGCAAAGGAGGGGGCCACAGGCTCTGTTGCTGCAGGAAAACCACACGACGAGGAGACAGGGGCAGACCGCCCCCACAGAAGCAACCAATTGGAACAGAACTCCATATATAGAAGAAAACTGATTGGCTATGAACCAAGTCAAATTATGACATCATTCTGAGTATAAAGATGAGAACGCATTGTTAGAAGGTAGACCAGACAGATACCCGAAACCCCAGGGGGTTCTGAGCCTCCCTGCTCCACAGAAAATGCTGTTTGCCATGACGTAAGTAAACCATAGAGCCACTGTTGGTGATGTTTAGTTTAAAGGTAAGGTCCCTAGTTGGGACCAGGTTTAACTATGTGATGGCAAAGGTATATTCTATTTCATTGACGTAACATGACTATGTTTTATGTACAGACTTGTTTGATGTGAGAAAGCCACTTTGAATGGGCTCTAATTATGTACACCTCAACAATCATTTGTACAGCATGTTTTAATATGAAATAATCCCTGTATGTAAATGCTATATTCACCTCTTTGAGCCCCGCGGCAATAAATCAGAGTTGAACTATAGTTCTGTTTGTCCTGACTACACCGTTATTCTCTACTGGCTATTTTGGAGTCAGATGAGGACCTGTTTCTATCATTCTGTCATTTCCCCCTCCAGTTAGCAACCTCAATGCACTGTGATTAACCTTAGGTATTGACTAAATATACCACAATAGTTTTAGCAGTTGCCGCATGAGTGTATGTGTGTGTGTGTGTGTGTGTGTGTGTGTGTGTGTGTGTGTGTGTGTGTGTGTGTGTGTGTGTGTGTGTGTGTGTGTGTGTGTGTGTGTGTGTGTGTGTACTTGTGAGTGGAGAGTTCAGTGTTCAGTGTTCTGATGGCCTGGGGGAAGAAGCTGAGCCCGAGTCTCTTCCTTCACCTCCACCTTCCTTCACCTCTTCACCTATAGTCTGACATGAAATCTTTGGAAAGGCATTATTAGTGTGCTTCAACAGAATGTAGGCAACTGCATAGGGATTCATTATTATAATTTTTTCAGTCTTTCTTTGCTCCCGTGTCCCCAATTTAATTGTCACGCCAATTCCCCTCTGTCGTTCTGGGGAGGGTGTGGACGACCACATGGCTTCTCCAGCCACTTAGGAGTTTCACTGGAAGAGCTTGACACCATCTCCATCAGACAGTGACGTGCACAGATAGGTCCGAAGGGGGCTTGAGCCCCTGCCCCTTTACCCCAAGTGCCCATCGAAAATATATGTCACGGAGGGCTAGGCGTATTGAACCCAATATGCAGACAAAGAGACAGGCAGACAGGTCTTGTTAAAACCGAGTATGGGTATATTTAATAAGAAGGAGTAGTCAGGTATCCAGGCAGGGGTCAGTAATCTAACGGGTGAGAGAGAGAGAGAGAGAGAGAGAGAGAGAGAGAGAGAGAGAGAGAGAGAGAGAGAGAGAGAGAGAGAGAGAGAGAGAGAGCGAGAGAGAGAGAGCAGCCAAACTGTGACAATATATATATTTTAGTTATACAATATAGTTATTATTACATGGCGTTTTAACATTCGCCGAAATGCTTGATTGTGATTGGTCAATAGCGCTCGTCAGAGGTCCGTTATTACTCGATAACGGACCTCTGCCGAGCAATAATGATCGCTGTTTGCAGCTGAGCAATCAAGTCCACTGACACACACTGCATCAGTGCAGCCAATCAGACACACCTGCCGGCTGCTGGCGAAGCTGCCGGCGATGACAGCGCGAAGCTGCCGGCGATGACAGCGCGGAGCGACAGAACAGAACTGCGTCTGCATTTGATCTCGTCTTGTCGATGGTGTAAAATGAATTAGGTATATTGTTAGTAAGTTAGCCATGTAATAAGCGGGATAATGTATAGCTATACTCGGTCATTGTCGCAAAATAATTGACCTTCACTGATGTTTAGAACACCTCGGCGAGGCGCCTCGGTATTCTAAACTCTGTGTCGGTCAATTATTTTGCGACAATGACCTCGTTACATTATCCCTTACATATATTTTTTTTAAATAATTTTGTCAAATATGAACACTGGGTTAAGTGCCATTTTTGTAGCTTGAGCCCCTGCCCCCCAAATTGTCTGTGCATGCCCCTGTTGAACAGGACCAGTAGGAGTCGTTATTGCAACAACCAGGACTCATACCCCCACCCAGGGACATGCACAGGACTTTAGAGGGGCAGGTGCTCAAAGGCTGAAAAGAGCACTGGGCCTGTGCTATTTTTGGGGGCCCTTTTTGGGCAGGGAGGGGCCTTTTTATGCTTTTTAGGGTTTTTTGGTGATCAAATATTGAATATTGAACTATAATAATCAGTGCAGCAGCTCACTTATCCTTGAAAGACACTTTTATCACTGACTTAAAAGGCCCATACATCTCCATAAATGTTCAGGGTGGAGGGAATAAGTGCTTACCCTACAGACCCCAAGTCTGTTAGGACAGCACTGCTCAAAACTTACCTTTTTAAAATAGCTTTTAAAAGAATTATTATCTTTATTTCATTGTCTTATTTTTCTTTATTTCAATACATTTTACTTAAATATTTTATTATAATTTGTATCATTGTTTTATGTAGTTTTTTTTATCATTTTATTTGTTCTTTTTTAATGTCAACATATTATTTAAATTATTCAAATGGTTCTGTCATAATCAAACATTCTAGAACATTTGTGATGTCACAGTATTATGTCATAATCAAACATTCTAGAACATTTGTGATGTCACAGTATGATGTCATAATCAAACATCTAGAACATTTGTGATGGCACAGTATCAAACATTCTAGAACATTTGTGATGTCACAGTATAATGTCATAAATCAAACATACTAGAACATTTGTGATGTCACAGTATGATGTCATAATAGGACATTCTAGAACATTTGTGATATCACAGTATGATGTCATAATAGTACATTCTAGAACATTTGTGTACAGTATATATTCAACAATTCTCTCAGAAGATCTCACATCTCAGAAGACAAGTGAAGATCTCACTTGTTGTTTCCGGCTATTTGTCTGTAAGCTTGAATATATCCTGTAGATACAATTTAAAATCGCCACATGGAAAAGGAAACAATGTCCTGTACAATCCTTAATGAGCTGCGTCTGGAGGGAAGGTTCTGTGATGTGGTTATTAAAGTCAACAGCACTAATTTGAATGCCCACAAGGCCCTCCTGTGTGACTGCAGTGACTATTTCAGGTAAGTTTAGCTTGGTTCAGGTTAGCTTGGTTCAGGTTAGCTTGGTTCAGGTTAACTTGGTTAGTAAACAGATACCATACTGTACTTTTACTGTAAACAGATACTATACTGATACTGTAAACAGATACTATACTGTACTTCTACTGTAAACATATAATATACTGTACTTCTACTGTAAACCGATACTATACTGTACTTCTACTGTAAACATATACTATACTGTACTTCTACTGTAAACATATACTATACTTCTACTGTAAACAGATACTATACTGTACTTATACTGTACTTCTACTGTAAACAGATACTATACTGTACTTCTACTGTAAACAGATACTATACTGCACTTCTACTGTAAAAATATACTATACTGCACTTCTACTCTAAACAGATACTATACTGTACTTCTACTGTAAACAGATACTATACTTCTACTGTGCTAAGACCCTAACTTCTACAGTGAAAATATATTACTACACAAGACAGAATGTTGCTTACTGTTTACTCATCAGATATCTCTATACTCTGCGTCCCACAGAGCCCTCTTCACTCGCTGGAGCGACTCAGAGAAAGCAGTCTACACTATCCCTGGGGTGTCCCCGGGTATGATGCAGCTCATCATAGAGTACTCCTACACACGCTTTGTGCCGGTGACAGCAGAGAACGTGGGAGAGCTTCTGGTGGCTGCAGACCAGCTTCGCGTCACTGGCATAGTAGGAGCGTGCTCTGACTTCCTAGAAGGCCAGCTGTCTCTGGAAAACTGTGTCGGCATCTGGATGTTCGTGGACATCTACTGCTGCCCTGAACTGAGGCGCAAGGCCCATCTCTTCATCGTGTGCCACTTTGAGGAGATGTTGCACGTCTCACAGGAGTTTGTGGAGCTGTCCCCGCAGCAACTGGTGGACATCATCGAGAGGGATGACCTGAACGTGAAGAGCGAGGAGACGGTGTTCGAGGCCGTCCTCCGTTGGATCGACCACTCCCGTGAGGAGCGTAAAACACACATCCCTTTGCTGCTGCGCAAGGTAACTAATTGTATTACTGTGCATTACATTAAAACAACACTAGGTCCCCTAGTACAGTGGTTCTCAAACATTTGGGTCCAAACTGTTCCCTAGCAACAGAAACCGTCTACAACCAATGTCTAAGTTGTACCCGCTGTCTGCTTGTCTCTTCCCAGGTTCGCATGGGCTTGATGAGGCCTGACTACTTGCTGAACAACGTCCAGAACAACACTGTGGTGAGGGACAGCCACGACTGCAGGCCCCTCATCCTCAGCGTCCTGAACCCCCCTGGCTCCGACAGGCTCCCAAACCCCCTGATGCGTCCACGCCTGCCCCAGGAGGTCCTATTGGCCATCGGAGGCTGGAATCGCGGCATCCTGGCCAATGGCATGGAGGCTTACGATATCCGAGCCGGTGGATGGATGGACGTGAGCGTTGAGGCGGAGAGTCCCCGGGCCTTCCACAGCACCGCTTATCTCCACGGTCTGGTCTACTGCGTCGGCGGCCGGGACGGCGTAGAGTATCTCAGCAGTGTGCGCAGGTTCAACCCCGTCACTCGCAGCTGGCTGCAGGTGGCTCCCATACACTCACGCCGCTGTTACGTCAGCGTGGTCGCGTTGGGCGGCTGTATCTACGCCATGGGAGGGCGTGACGCCGGACAAGTGCATTTGAACACTGCCGAGCGCTACGAGCCTGAAACCAACCAGTGGACAGTGATCCCACCCATGCTGGAGCACAGGAGCTCCGCCGGGGCAGCAGCCCTTCAGGGCAAGGTGGGTGGAACTGAGGGACACAGGGTGCTAGATGAACACAAGGAACGTTAGATCAGAAATCATAAATGTCTTTATTGCCAAGTAAGCTTGCACATACAAAAGATGTGTCTGGGTCCTTTGGTGCATCAACATTAACAGACAATTAAAGTAGAATGAAATCAAATGGAATATATAAACTAAATTAGAATATTCTTTCTTATTACAGGTTTACATCTGTGGTGGCTGCAACTGGACGCATCTGCTCACAGCTGAGTGCTACAGCCCAGACACCGACCAGTGGACTCTGATCGCCCCCATGAGCAGCAGGCGTGTCGGAGTGGGAGTCGCTGCGTACGGAGGACACGTCTATGTGGTAGGTGCACACAGAGACAAATGCTTTATACTAGATATTTTTATAGATATGTATCATTTGACTTTCAATGCTTCTGTGATGCCCTCATTTCCCTAAGTGGATTAATACAGTGTCTGCCTGGCTGCCTGCCTTAACCACACACTAAAACATTCCTCTCATGTGTCCTGTCCTCAGGTGGGAGGGTTTGACGGTGTAAATGTCCTGTGTAGCGCGGAGGCCTACAGCCCCTTGACTGACTCCTGGAGTGCCCTGCCCGACATGCTCACCCCCCGCTGCCACTTTGGCATCGCAGTGCTGGATGACCTGCTCTTCGTGGTCGGAGGCAACAAGGGCTTTAACACCATCTCCAACGTGGAGCGCTACGACCAGAGCAGCGACAGGTGGACTGTAGCCGAGGACATGAAGATCGAGCGCTCTGGCCTAAGCTGCTGCATAATGCATGGCCTGCCTAACATGAGCCAGTACGCTGCTCCCCGTGGAGGAGGAGGAGGAGGAGCAGGAGGAGGAGCAGGAGGAGGAGGAGGAGGAGGAAGAGGAGGAGGAGGAAGAGGAGGAGCAGGAGGAGGAAGAGGAGGATTAGGAGCAGGAGGAGGAGGAGGAGCAGGAGGAGGAGCAGGAGGAGGAGGAGGAGGAGGAAGAGGAAGAGGAGGAAGAGGAGGAGCAGGAGGAGGAAGAGGAGGATTAGGAGCAGGAGGAGGAGGAGAAGGAAGAGGAGGATTAGGAGGAGGAAGAGAAAGAGGAGGAAGAGGAGGAGGAAGATGAGGAAGAGTAGGAGGAGGAGGAGGAAGAGGAAGAGAAGGTGGAGGAAGAGGAGGAGGAGGCAGCAGGGGATCCATCTAAGAACCTTAAACATTTATTAGACCAAAAGAAATCCTAAGAAATTAATAAATTACTATCAGCCAAAGGTGGTGCATTTCTTTCTTCTAGTAATTCAGACAATATCGGTTTTTAGTTTGTGTAATGTAATATCTGTTTTTAGTTTGTGTAATGTAATGTAATATCTGTTTTAGTTTGTGTAATGTAATGTAATATCTGTTTTTAGTTTGTGTAATGCACATAATATGGGAACTTTTATCCATATGGTTGAGCCTGTTAGGAATTGCACCCCCAACCCAAGCAGATTGCAGATCACTCTCTCTATATGGAGGTAAAAAAGAAAATATGGTAAAAATAATTGGCATAAAAAGGGCACTTTTTTATGAGGCACAAAAGGGCAGGTGCTTGTGCACCTGTTGGGCTCTATGTGTGCACGTGCCTGCTAGCTGTGTATATGCGAAAGTTTCGTTTTCACTTCTAATTTGAAGATAAGGATCTATATAACAATTTTGGCTTAAGTGTGAAGAAACCAGTTGAATTTAATAAAAATGTATCCAAAATGGCCACAATAGAAACGTCTGTATTTATTTCAAATTACGCTTCAACTTTTATTCTATTGAACCTAGAATGGTGATGTTGGTGCCTGTACCTAGGTTTTCATGAATGAGTAATTGAATAAAAATAAAATAAACATGATTGGAGCATATATTATATGATATTTCACACAAATGAGACAATAAATATGTGGAGAACTAGAGTTAGATATGAGAACTGTAAACAACAGTTGATTGTGAAGAACAAACAATGATTGTGAAGAACGTCCTCATCACAAGAAAGGATCTGCATCTCAGCACCAATGTCAACGCCATGCCAAAGACCTGATGGAGGTGTTGCTGAGCAATGGGAATCCCTTTGAGGAGGGCAGTAAAGACCTGGTTACATTAGACCAGTGGTTCTCAAACTGTGGTACGCGTACCACTAGTGGTACTTGGTGGTACTGCTGGTGGTACTTGAAAACATTTCCAAAAAAGCACCAACATTTTTTTTAATTTTTTTTTCTCAGGCCACTGAACTTAGAAGCAGGCCAGGCCAGTGTTTCTGGTTGCGGCGGCGCGATAGTTAGATAACCTAAGTGGGGAACAACCAGGAGATCACTGTGACAGAGAGTAATGCAGTCTAAACAGTCATACATCTTTAATTCAACTTCAGCCCTGATCATAACCATTTATTTTTAGATTTTTTTGTAATGTCAGATAAAAAATGAAGTACTCCCACTTTTCTGAAAAGAGTTGGTGTTAAATCTGACATTACAAATAAATCTAAAAATAAATGGTTATGATCAGGGCTGAAGTTGTGTTGCTGCTAATAATTGACACATGCCTAGCCTGTAATAATCCCCCCCAGAAAAATGTACTTTGCATTTGATATATTGAATATATTTTACTTTTTTGTGTTTTTTTTAACAATAATTTGTGATGCCATCACACAAACTGGCATTTAAAGGGTAAACATTCAAAAATGTATTGAATATGTGTTTTCTTTTCTTTTTTACAATAATTTGTGATGCCCATCACAAACACTGGCATTTAAAGGGCAAAAATTCAAAAATTTCTGCACCAGAATGCAGGAAATTAAGTTTTTGTAACAAAATAATTGTGTGTGTGTGTGTGTGTGTGTGTGTGTGTGTGTGTGTGTGTGTGTGTGTGTGTGTGTGTGTGTGTGTGTGTGTGTGTGTGTGTGTGTGTGTGTGTGAGAGAGAGAATGACGGACAATTGCTTGCTGTGTGAGAGAGAGAGAGAGATAGAGATAGAGAGAGAATTAAGTACATTTGCTGAAATACAGTTGTTCTTAATTTTCTCACTTGCTATGTGAGAATGTTAGTTATTATGTTCTCAATGCCCCTTGCATTGTATGAGTTGTGTGGAAGCGTTTGCTAGTTCTAGTGCTATCCCTTTGTACATTGTGGCTGTGTCTGACAAAAGTTAACAATAAATAATGGTATTAGGAATACATTTGCCTCCTGCGTGAACTGTGCATAGCTGAATAGACTGTATTTTAACACCGGTCATATGGTGGTACTTGGAGAGCCAGCTACTGTACGTTCTCAGGTGGTACTTGGTGTAAAAAGTTTGAGAACCACTGCTTTAGACTGATGCAGGGGGAGTGGTCAGTTTCATTTATTTGTATTCATCTAAAAATGTTTGGACCTTATGGTGTTCTTGTTCTGTTCTTGACTTATTGTTATGTTTTCTTCTTGACTTGTTTAAAGAAGATCTGTACGGCCCATGGGGACATTAACGTGTGTTGTCGGGCCCTATAAATAAATTTGATTTGATTTGATTTGATTTCCTCATTTTACTTTTCCGTCAGGCCAACTGAAGAGACCAAGTGATCGCCGGCCATCAGAACAGTGTGGATTATGTATTTACAGTATCAACACTGTAATCAATAAGCGTGATCGATATTTGGAATGGCGATCAGGAATTGGAATAATCTTTTTGGATAACATCTGATCTCAGGTAAGGCATTTATTTGACCAGTCTTAGGATAATCAGACCTGTTTTCACGGAGATATAAGCTTTTGCCCTATGCGTGTGTTATTCGCGTGTAATATATTTTTCAGCCCGCCTCTATAGCGTGCATAAGTACACATATACTATCGATAATCTAGCGTTTATTTGAAAACGATTCATAAATAGGCCGAAAAATGACAACGTTTTTGTGTATTGTAGTGATCCCGGACGAGCCCCCAAATGTAGTGGAAAATGTATGGTTTATATGATATTAGATCAGAATTACATCGTTGCGATCGATCTCAGCCCTTCCACAGTATTCTGTAAAATATTAACTTTGACAGGCCTCTGTGAAGGGCTGTGTTTGTCTACACCAAACAAAGGCATAATGACAGGTCAGGATGGATGCTCATATGGTATGATGTTAGGGAGAAGATACGCCTGTTTAAGCCTGTCATGCTGTCATGTGATCAACTGTTCTAGAATGTCTATAAAGGTCAATGTAAGGGGAGGGACCGGTCTCTTCTTCTCCTTCCTCCTTTCTGACCGGCGCCGGGTTTCACATCCATTTGGTTCTGTATTACTTCTGTATTACTCCTGTTCTGTTCTAAATCAATTCTGTATTCTCAAACCAATGCTTTAAGTTGAATAAACTTTCAATTGATACGCGATTAAGACCAGCCTCGTCTGCTTTTCCTTTAAGAAGCCCATTCTCCTTCAGTATTCCAGAATATTCCAGTAAATGCCGTTTATCACGGAATCTATATATTTTCCTTGAAAACGAGGGCTTTTCAAAATGCTATAAAACGAAAATGAACCGATAAAAAACAATCCGTTTCGACAATGTTGACTGCAAACAAGTCATTGATAAGCGACAGGCAGATTAGACACATAGCCATAATTTAAGACAGAGGATATGCGTTCACAACGCTATCATTGAAGTGGGTGTTGGCATTCAACAGGGTTTCCAATATTAAATGGCTGGCACTCAAACTGTTAACAAAATCCAAAACAAACTCAAACTCAAGTTGCTAGCTAGTTAGCAAGATTGCACTGCTTACTAACTAACGTTGATAAACCCAGGTTTATCACACAGTTAAAACACAGCTACAGTACTTACATTTGAGGATAAACTTGCATAAGAGGTTTCACTCATTCAAGGGTACTATGACTATGCATGCACCTCATGGTACCAAAGCACCTCAAAGGCGCTTAAAACAAAATTACAAACATCACAAAACAAACTGGTCAGACTACTACTTGACCTGAACCCCAGAACCCACCTCACCCCTGCCCACTTTGACAACCTAGGATGGCTTAGAGTAGACGACAGAGTACAGCAACTTGCAATGGGCCTGGTCTACATACAAGATACACTATATGACCGGGGTGCCCATGTACATGTCAAAATACTTCCCAAAGGTCAGTGAATACCACAACCACTACACCAGAGGAAGCTCAACAAATCATGTTAAACCCAGATTCGGCTCAAACAAGGGACTAAACACGTTTCGCAATTATGCCACAACAATGTGGAACGCCCTACCCAAAGCTGTAAAGGAATGAGAATCCCTGCCCACATTCAAAACCGCTCTTAAAGAGCACCTACGGGAGGCTGCAATTCGAAACTGGCCACCGTAAATGCCCAAAACCCCCACCACCTCCTAATAGACAGTCTCCTCCCCACCGCATGTATATATTCCCTCCCCGCCGTATGTATATTTCTCTCCCACCCACCCACCCCCTCCTAATGTACAGTCCCCTCCCCATCATATGTATATACTCTGTCAGGATCTAGGGGTAACAGTACTGTATATTTGAATACCGTTTATGTCACAAATGTATCAGTACTAAATACCTATATGTCCCTATGCCATAAATGTCATGTATGTTGTGTATGTCATAAATGTCTATATGAATTGAAAATGGGGGACCCTGATGGAAACAAGACAAACGTCTTTCTCAGGTCTGCATCCCCTTAACAATTGTATGTATTGAGACGTACTGTATTGTACCCATTCTGCAATCTGTTAAATAAAGTTTTCATTCATTCATTCATTCATTCATTCATTCATTCATTCATTCATTCATTCATTCATTCATTCATTCATTCATTCATTCATTCATTCATTCATTCATTCATTCATTCACACACACACACACACAAACACTAGGACTGCCCCCAAATAGTTGACCAAACGTTGTTCAACCAAGTTTTCATTTGGTTGCAGGAAAAATTGAAACTAAATTAGGTCAGTATATGGCTGGTGTATGAAATGCTAGAGGACTTCTGATTTGAAACAACGGACACAGGTAGTGGGTGGCAACACTCATTCAGGGACAGACATTCACATTTACATGGCTGGTCCCTATAGTTATGATTAGATAGTTAGATACTTGTGAGTTAATTCAGTAGCATAGGGTTCAAAACAGAGACTTGGATCAAAATATCCCCTCGCCACGGATATGTCACACTGCAAACATGTGGCCATCTACAGAAGATTGGAGTACTTGAAATAAAAATGTCGCTTGGAAAAACAATACAACGTTGCCATGACATTAGCCCATAAACCCAAGGAAACTATAAAAGAAGGAAAGGTCACCACGTCAGAAGACCAGCGTTCTATGCTCTGCTTGGTGCCAGATCTTGGTGCCAGTTCTATTGAAGCGTATATTAAAATTATAAATATATTATCATCTGAGGAAATATACATCAACGGATGTTTCAAACGTTAGCTAGTTAACAATGCAACATGTCTGATGAATCTGACACCTGAGGTAATGACCTGTTTAAATGGCAGGCCGTAAACAAGCTTCAAGATTCAAGAGGTTTATTTGTCACATACATACCAGGGCATACAGTGAAATGCGGGTGACCATGCCCGCTTCGATTGTGCAATAATACAATAGTAAATCAAATAAGTAGAAGATAATAAAATAGACATAAAATAGACATGTTAAAAGTCCTGAGATAAATAGAGACCATTTAACTCAATGCCGGCCGAACTGAAAGTTCCCACACTTTGCACCAATGTGCATTCACACGCTACACAGTGACATAATGACCCTTCCTTCTTTTATAGTTTCCTTGCAGAAACCATGTTCTACAAATAACACTACTGCTGGGGCAAACTCAATTCTAAGATTGTCACGGTATCAGCTGCTTACCGGACAAACAAGATGTGAGTACTGCAGTAGAGAATGATTGCTCCGTGAATAATATGACTTTACCATGGACTCCAATTGCTAAGCTAATGTTAGCCAAACCCTGCCCTGAGCTGATAGACACTACACTAAGGCTAGTTCTGGACACAGCTAATGAATGAAATTTCTGTGTACCAGGGAAAGCTGTCGGTAGCGATACTGCATTTTGAAATGCACATGGGGTATCACAAAATAGTGATACCCAAAGTGGCAGAGAGAGCTTCTGAACACCCTGAGATTAGCACTACCGACTGACTTGCTCTGCTATCCAGTTCACCTCAAGCCCTGTGGCTAATAAAGAAAAGCCATGGACTTATGTTTATGTTTATTTAGGATCCCCATTAGCTTTCGCACTTGACAAAAGCTATTCTTCCTGGGGTCCGGCACAACAATATTCAAGACATTACATCATTATCAACATCAATTACATCATCAATTACATCATTAACAATCTCATCCTCAGTTAAGGATGACATTGTACAAGATACGTATTAAAGGAAGGAGGTATTGTATAGTATAGTTTAATTACATTAAGTATAAAAATTACAGAATTAAAATAGTAAATTGTATATTGTATAGTAGTGTACATAGGAACCATTTTCTCAGGAACTTAGCATGTCTTTTTTTATCATGCACATCCTGTGTCTTACCTATTTGATTTTTTTTTTTTTTTTTGTCTATTTTATTATTGTATTATTGCACAATCGTTGCGGGCATGCCCACCCGCATTTCACTGTATGCCCTGGTATGTATGTGACAAATAAACCTCTTGATTCTTGATTATTGATACTATTAGTATAAAGTATTAAAATAAAATAATTAAAATAAAATAAATAGTGCTTCCTGAGCCGCATTCACTGCCATCAACATAAATACAATTAACAAACAGTCAATTGGTTTTCACCGCTATGCCATAAGGGTTCAGTGCATGCTTGTTAGTAGATGGCATTAAAAAGAAATCTTGAAAGTGGTTTTGGATTATATTTCAGCGAAGTAGCTTGGCAATGAGTTCCATTCCATGATAGCTCTGTAAGTCACAGCAGATTTTAGTAGATTTGTCCTGGGTTTAGGTGCCAATAGATGGCCTGAGTAGATGGCCAGTAGATGTCACACAATCATCTAAAACATGTAAGTAGCCTAACATTAGCCACTTAGCATGGCCGCTCTAACGTTAGATAGCCTAGATAAATACATTGTCATATGTGCTATTAGGCTTAGCGTTATCCAAGAGTTTGTGGGGATTGGGAAAGCTAAATTACCTTGCTTACCGCATGTTAACTTAATGTGTATTTCTCTCTACAGTATATTCTCTCTCTCAGTTCTCTCTCCTTGTTGTTCCGACACATGCAGAATCATTACCGCTCTTGCCGGTGTCGTTAACAGGCAGCTCGCTTCATGCGTGGGCTTGTAAAAATTTATATTTGAATGGCTCATTATTACAGTTTTGTATTTCTCTGTAATGTAGCACAGTGTTAACAATGTTACTTATAACATTCCTTCTCAGCCCTGGAACCTGATGCCCCAAAAAAATATATATATATTATTCATTATTATTTATTTATATATTTATTCATTCAATTTGTATCATAAACATGTGACGACTAGTCGACTAATGGCTTGAATTGATGGTCATTGGTCGACCAGGAAAATCTTGGGCAACCCGACACACACACCCTTGCACATGGCATCCAATTTGTATTGGCATATCATATTCGATCAGATCTAGTTATCCACCTTCTTACTTAGATTGGATGGTGGTGTGGGTGGAGAGGGCTGAGAGAGACAGACAGAAGCACTGGATCATAAGGTGGCTAGAAAGCAGCTCACTGGAAGATTCAGGGGACTGTTGAGATGTCAGTGTCAGATGGGGGGGGGGGGGGGGGGTGCGTGTGTGCGTGTGTGCGTGTGTGTGTGTGTGTGTGTGTGAGAGAGAGAGAGAGAGAGATAGTGTGAAGGACGGGGAAACCAGAAGTGTCCTTGTGCGGACATTAGTCGTACCAAACAAGGACAAGGGTGTTATTTCAGGGGTTAGGTTGAGGATAGGGTAAGAGGTTAGGGTGATGATAGGGTAAGAGGTTAGGTTGAGGATAGGGTAAGGGGTTAGGGTGATGATAGGGTAAGATGTTGAGGATAGGGTAAGCTTTAGGGTGATGATAGGGTAAGGGGTTAGGTTGAGGATAGGGTAAGAGGTTAGGGTGATGATAGGGTAAG
>NC_140165.1:134997344-135014844 GCF_963971535.1 Notolepis coatsorum | reverse complement strand
GCCCTGTTTTCTTTTTTAAACCATTAAAACCAAACGAGACATGTTGTACAGTCAGGTACATTGATTAAAAATAATGTTCCATTACTCAAAGATCTTTCCCTGGATCCCTCACACTTCTAAATAAATTGTGTCCAATCAATGTCACATGGGGAAAATAAAGGCTCACAAAAACATCCCCTTCTACTATGTGGACTCAAAACAGTGTCACAAATCCAACTGAATGGAGTCCAATGTTAATCTCTTACCAATGTTTTACTGAATAATATAATTTTGTACAGTAAAACTGAAGTTCTCTCTCTCTCCCCCTCTCACACAGTACCATGTGACTGTTATGTTCATTGTCTGGACATATTGTTCAGAAGAAGCGAGCTGCCCTGACAATGTAAACAAGCTTGTCTGATTAACACATTCCCTGCCACGGTTCTATCCATCAATGTAGGCTCACTGCCACCACTCTAAGCCTATGGAGATGTTCACCTTCTGTGCAGGGCTATAACTTTTTAAATTGTATTGCTAAATTGACATTACTATGGCCCATTCAACATCGATTATCTATCGTTCAGGATGTAGGAACGTTATACTTTTTCATTCATAGATTCTTCCAAAAATAACTTCTAGAATATAAGTATGTTTTTATCGTTTTCTGCAGTAATTCCTAGAACGTGAGATATAGGCCTAAACGCATATATAGATTATCGATTGCCGTTTCTTTCCCATACACGCTATATTAAAAAATTCAACTGTACATGATCGTATACGTTATGCCTCATCATGCGAGGATGAAAGGGGGGGGGGGGGTCGTTTATAATTCCGTGATCGTCAGTAAATGCTTTATGTAGTATGGGTGATATATTGATCAGATCGGTTTGCAGTGAAAAGAATAAACAATCAAGCTGAAAGTAACGCTACTGTCCTCTTACCGTTCGCCGATGAGACTGGAGGAAAAAGATCCCACTTATTTGACGTCGATCTACTAGATCCATTTCCAGTTTGTATGGCGCGATAAACGCCCAAATCATATCGATTATTGAGTTATGGCAGGGATCCATATGCACGCCAGTGTTTGTCTGTAGTCCCGCAACGATATGTGACTGCCGGACGGATTTCCCAGATGCACCGATGGCCACTTCCGGTTGTAACTCGCCCGATCATCCACCAGGCGGCGGTATTGAGGCGTTGCACTATTGTGCAGGGTCCCACTGTATCACCAGAGGCTGGGTGGCGGAATTATGAATGCCATGGCGAAAAAATGAAATTATCTCAATATCGCTGTACAGCGTGGTTTGGCGGTGGATGTGTTAAGCAACTGTCTCAGGGCAAATAAATAGAAGTATAGGAGGAGGGGGAGACAGAGAGCGAGAGGAGGCACATGCACGCACACACACACACACACACACACACACACACACACACACACACACACACACACACACACACAAACACACACACACACAGGGAGAGAGGGGGGAGGCACACACAGAGGGAGAGAGAGGGGGAGAAATGGAGAAAGACAGAGAGAGGGACAGACACAGGCTACAGAGAGAAGGACAGACACACACACACACACACAGGAGAGAGAGATAGAGAGAGACACATACAAGGGGAGAGAGATAGGCTACAGGGAGAGGGACAGACACAGGCTACAGAGAGAGGGACACACACATACACATACATACAAGAAATGTTTGTCTGATGAAGTCTTTCACCAAACTGGTATGACTGAATGTTTGTATATTTACAATTCATAATAAAAATATTTTTTTATGTGCATTATGCATCAAAAACTTTTGTGGCACAGTTAACGTGTTGTTAATGCGTTGTTATATTATCGTACTTGGCCATCGCGTCCCGCTCTTAAGCCTATCGAGATATACCTCATCTCATGTACCTATTGTACTCCATCAACGAAAAAAACAAGTACACCCACACCTGCCGGGTCCCGCCCCTATGGAGGCGTAGCCTATAAGACAGTAGGCATGGTCACCAAACACTCTTCCTCTATTTTCGTTTCCATCATAACGGTCGCAGTGCACCTTATGTAACTAGTTGTTATGAAAAGATTATGAAAAATTGCGTAATGTTGAAAGTTTACCGGAGGTTTGCTTACCCCTGGAATCTTCGGGGCATGTTTCAGCGACACGTCGGGCCTATGTTGATGTTTCCTCGTCTGATGGCAGCAGACCAAGGATCAGCGTGCAAGGTTTGGCTATCGGGCCAGCTTGTACACAGGTAGGCCCTGTGTCATCAGGCATTGATGTTAGTGTTAGTAATGCTGGTTTGTTTTGTTACACAACCATGTTGTGTGTCGGCGCCAGGGGCGGGATGGTTTGGTGAACGGTTCACTGCAGTGGACGGGTTCCAAACGATCCTGGAAGCGTGCTGCTAAACAGCTAATGCTAACGCTACATGCTAATGCTATATGCTAACACTACTGCTACGCTGTTCTAATGTCTCCGCCGTGGGATTTTGCTGCTTTTCCCTCCTCTTGCCCGGTTCATCAATGAAGGTCAGTCGGTAGCTAATGTGGGGGTTTTGCTGAGTCTTATTTTACCCTTTTTACGGGTAAATGGGTTGTCAACAGGGTGTGCCATGACTAGGTAGGCCTAGCCAGGTAGCGTTAAACCTGTGCCCCGGCGGGGCTTTGAACGGGGTTTCCACCCGGAAGCCGATGCTTGAGGCTCGGCGGGTGGCAGTAGAGCTATACTACTGCAGGATGGGACTTAGCGGCGGCCCGTATTGTGGCTCAGCTGACTGTTTTCTGTCCATAGTAGCGTTGAAGACGCTATGCTATAGTAGTGTAGTGGGCTACTGTTTTGTTCTGTCTCTCCGCTACGAGAATGTCTGTCTATGCTACAGCTTTCTCTCCTCTCAACCATTCATGCTGACGGTCAATCGGTGTCTATTGGGAGAGTAGTGCGGGGGGGGGCTTTGTTTACCTTTTGGGTAAATGGGCTAAAGCTAGGGCTGGTGTGCTGTTGTGAATATTATGAATGAATGCGGGACTGGTTCTCTCTGGTCCGCCTCCCCTTAACGTTGTGTACATGGGCTTGCTCATTCTACAGTATTTTGTGGTGTTAGTTCTTTTATTCATTTAACCCCTTCATGGTGCACACCACAGTGGAGGTTGCTGTTTGCAACCACCAATGGTGCTCCGTGTTAACATCAGTCCTTTGCTTTTGACATATTGAAACAGTGCCCCGCCCGGCCGACGCCATGAGGTGGGTCGGCCTGGCGAGTGGCTGGTGGGCTGCTAAAGCCTGTACCGCCACGGTATGGAATTGGCAGCGATTAGTAACTGTGTTCGAATTGCTGTTTTTTCTATCAAAAAATTGTGTCTGGTGGCGGGGCCTTGAGGGCCAGCCGACGTCGACACATCGCGCGAGGTTGTTGACATTATTAGCTTTGACCTAGCCGCAAGCTATAACCGCTCAGGGTTCCCCTCTCCGCAGGGGATTTTGGTCTTCTGCTGGAGCGCGGGCAGTATTGTCCTAGGCCCCACACCGCCTCACACCGCGCAGCCAGAAGAAGAGAGAGCACGGCCTCGTCAGCGGCGATGACGAGGCCCTTGACAGGCGGCCATGTTTTCCCCCCCTGGAGGTATCCTGGGCGTTGAATCGACAGGTGTCCACAAGGCCGACAGCCTTGGCGGCCGAGGGATCGGCCATGTTGGATGGGCTCGGCTTGAACAACAAGCCGTCGACGTCCTGCCGCGAGCAGCCCACTCTCCGATCACTCCCTCCCCCAACACCAGTGGAAAAAGGGGGCTCTGATTGTTTCCTTTGGCTGCGGGCCGCGTGCCTTCGTTGAAGCGCGGGCGGCCCCACTTTTCGCTTCTCATGGGGACAGGGGCTGACACCCAGTTGATGGCTGAGCCTGGGTCTGTCCGTGAGAATGTTGTGCTGTCAAGCGGCTCCCACACCATAACCTGTGTTGGTTGAGCCTGGTGTTACGTCTGTCAACTATAAGTGTTGTCAGCAGGGGGGCTCGAAACCTTTTGAGGCACACAGTGCGGGCTTCCCCAACCTCGCCTTCGCCAGGCCAGGTATCATGTTGGTGCCTCCCACTCCTGAAAGATTGGCAGTGGTTTCGCAGGCGCGCGTGATTTGGGTGGTAGTAATATCACTGCAGGGCTACGATGTGTGGAACCCATGGGGTCCTCACGCCTTGCATGTCCGGCTGCAGAACAACTCCTCAGCATGTTCTGGAGGGGTCTTCAGTGGGGGGGCTTTTGTCACCTAGATTGATGTCAGCTTCCCCCGTATCAAACCGGCCCTTTCTGTCAGGGTCCCCCCTTGGGTGCGATTGCCTCGTGGGTAGTGTTAGGTTCCGACCCGACTCCACGGAACGCTCTGCTCGCAAGGGTCCAGGGTTGGCTACGCACAGCGGGTGGGACCGGGCCGACTATCTACAGTTCCTGGCGGCCTGCGCCACATGGCGGCGGGTGCATTGGGAGTGTCATCACATATGACTACGGCAGTACCATATGTCGAGGTGGATGGAGAGAACGCTGAGGCGGGGACTTGTGTTTACACAACCCCACCCGTTTTCGGGTTTGGTACAGACCCTATTGTCAGGGTCACCAGCAGTGACAGCTCTGGTCAACGAAATCCAATCTCTGTGGACGAAGCAAGCCATCGTTGTGGCGTTCTCCTTCCGGTGTTCTCTGGTGCCTGAGAAATCGGGAGGGGGGGGGGGGTGTCAGACCCATGCTGGACCTGTCCGCCTGGGATTCTTCCCCATACATCTGTTAGGTCAGTTGTTGGGACGGGTACGTTGAGGGGCGCGGGTTCTTGATCCTGATGGCGCCGGACCGGGGCGCAGCTGTGTGGTTCCCGGTCCTGATCCAGCTACTGGTAGTCTGGAGAGGATGGACCCTTCTGTGGTTGATACCATCCGGAATGCGCATGCTCCCTCCACTGTCGCGCTTTACGCGGGCAGATGGCGTATGTTCCAAGTGTGGTGTAAGGCGGGGGGCCGGGACCCAGTCTCCTGCCCCCTGGATGCTGTCCTTAGTTACCTCCAGTCTCTCCTTGATAGACTGTCGGCTTCGACGGTGAGGGTATATGCAGCAGCTATATCCTCCTATCATGAGGGATTTGAGGGGGATGTCTTGTTCAGCCACCCTCTTGTGAAGCGTTTCCTGCTTGGCGCTCGACGCGTTAAGCCGGTGCAACACTCTTTGGCTCCGAGTTGGGATCTTCAATTGGTCCTCGGTCAGTTGTCCTTGGCCCCGTTTGAGCCTCTTGAGCAAGCACCGTTGGAACAGCTGTCGTTCAAGACCGCGTTCTTGCTGGCCGTCACCTCCGCTGAACGCGTGGGTGTGCTTTGTGCTCTCTCGGTACGACCAGAGTGCCTGTCTTTCGTTCCGATCACTCTGTGGCCTAATCCTGCCTTCGTGCCTAAAAATATCCGGAGTTCTTCCGCTCCAGGGATATTGTGGTTCAGGCGTTTTCATCCGCCTCCTCACGCTAGTGAGTTCGATGCGGGCCTTCACCTGTCATGTCCGGGCTGTACTCAGGACCTCAGGGTCACCGATCAGCTTTTTGTCTGTCACGGTGGTTCTCGTGCTGGTAAGGCACTATCGAAACAGCGCCTGTCCCATTGGTTGTGCGAGGGCATTGCCCTCTGCTATACGTTGGCCGGGCTGGATCCCCCTGGGGGCGTCAGGGCGCACTCCACTCGTGGGGTGGCTGCCTCTGCCGCTCTCCTGGGTGGGGCCTCGGTGGAGGACATCTGTGCTGCAGCTTCATGGTCCTCCCCAGGCCCCTTTGTAAGGTTTTACCTCATGGACATGACCGGGGGTTCTGTCTCCCAGGCGGTTCTGGGGTCTGTGGCCTTTCCTGCTTCCCGTCCTTTGGTAGGGTAGCAGGAGTGTGTGGGTATGGGCCACAGTGTGTTAGGTCACACGTGGTTCCGCCTGTGCTGTGTGTTCAAGGGGTTCTAGTTCCCTCTTGCTCGCACTCAGGTGGAGTTGACTGCGCCCCCCCTTCATTAGGAAGGATGGGGTGACGGGGCTCCATTACCCCTTGATGTGGGCTTACGGGTCCTCAGGGGGTACATTTGTCGGGCCTCGCGTCCGCTCTACCCCATATCTCGATAGGCTTAAGAGCGGGACGCGATGGCCAAGTACGATAATATAACGTAAGGTTATGTATATAACCTAGTTATATGAGTACTGGCTAAGTGTCCCGCTCTTAAGTGGCCCTGAGTTCCCTTTTGAGGGATCTTTTACTGGAAACGGGATTTTTGGCGAGGAAGAGTGTTTGGTGACCATGCCTACTGTCTTATAGGCTACGCCTCCATAGGGGCGGGACCCGGCAGGTGTGGGTGTACTTGTTTTTTTCGTTGATGGAGTACAATAGGTACATGAGATGAGGTATATCTCGATAGGCTTAAGAGCGGGACGCTTAGCCAGTACTCATATAACTAGGTTATATACATAACCTTACGTTAATGCGTTTTTAGTGCATTATTAACATGTTAACTTTGACAGCCCTAATGTTTGTGTAACCATAATCATTATATTATTAGCACCACCTTAACTGATGGACTCACATACACAATATGAGGACGGCATACTGTATATGTGCAATATGTTCATAGTCTAGGGAGCACGTCACTCACAGGAAAGAAAAAAAGAAAAAATTAAAGAAAGAAATACAGACATAAAACGTGTGGGTTGATTTATGAATGCAGAATCCAATGTCATTCAATATACACCTTACGGCCAATAAAAGCTGAGCACCATCTAAACTAAAGTGATGGACGCACAGCGCTATAGCCTACCTATGTATGTTAATATAGTCAGTGGACTTGGAGCACAGGGAAAAAAAGAAGTAAGGATTGAAGTATGAACACATGAATATAAATGAGTGAAATATTGATCCATCATAATGCCTTTGAACTGGCCATATTTCATGCTCAGGTCTTGTATAGTAATTTGCTCTCTGCTCAAACGGCGCGGGGAATGTGGTGAAAAATATATATAATACCTAACAGTCTTGGATGTCTTGGATGTCTTGGATGTCTTGTCTGCACGGGGGCGCTCAGGAATGCAAATGCATGCATGTATAACCTTTGGGCTGAAAGGCTCTCATCTTTTAAGCGATGACCTACACATAAATATGGTGTACAGGTCCTGAGCGCAGACAAATTCTGACACTCGTTAGCGATGAGAGACACAAACGCTGTCAGTGTAAAAAGGGCTGGCGGAGAGGGGGAGGAGGAGGAGGGGGGGGGATGATATATGGGTACAAAGTAAGGGAGAGACGTGGGGAGAAGATAAGAAGAGGGGAGGAGGGGGAGCAGGAGAAGGAGGAGGAGATGAGGAGGAGGACTAGGAAGAGGAGTTGGGGAGGTGTAGGAGAAGAGAGGAGGATGAGTTGGGGAGGAGAGGAGGATATAAAGGGTATAAAGTAAGGGAAGGACGTGGTGAGAAGATAGGTAGAGGGGAGGGGGAGCAGGAGGAGGAGGAGATGAGGAGGACTGGGAAGAGGAGTTGGAGAGGAGGAGGAGTTGGGGAGGAGGATAGGAGGATATATGGGTATAAAGTAAGGGATATAGGAAATGGGGTAAAAGCTAAACGAGGAGGGGAGAGAGGAGAGGAGAGGAGAGGAGAGGAGAGGAGAGGAGAGGAGGGGAGGGAAGAGGAGAGGAGAGGAGAGGAGAGGAGAGGAGAGGAGAGGAGAGGAGAGGAGAGGAGAGGAGGGGTGCACCATTGGCAAATTAGGGAGAGGGATGAAGAGAAAGGGAGGGAGGACAGACAGCATGATGGAGGACAGACAGTATGATGGAGTCTGTGACGTAATTTCAGGGGGAGGAGCTTGAATATTCAATATTCAACTGACTTCCTAAACACCTACTGTCGAGCCTCCTATCGGCTTACGGTCATTCAATGACTACAGCCAATCACCATGTCTTACCTTTCTCTCATCCTCCAATCATATTCCTCCTCCCGCATAATTTTAACGGTGTCTGACAGCTCTGTATCCCAGCTATCTTCTTGCATCCCACTACCGCCCCATTCTCCTCCTAAGGTTTTAGATTTGTGTTGGGTTACTTGTAAATATTGAGTGTCTTGAAAGGCGCCTTATAAATAAAATGCATTATTATTATAATTATTATAAATAAACAACCAGAATGATGATAATAATAATAATAATAATAATAATAATAATTAAAAAAAGAAAAGGGTGGTATCAGCACAACCTAGATATCTAAGGCAGAGGGCTGATATCAGCCACTGGGTGTAAATGGTAAATGGACTGTTTTCCGGGGCCATCCACGTATATATAAGTGATTGGGAGCCAGCGCTTGACGGCCAATCGTGTATATATACGTGTTTAACTCGTTATTTCTTTTATTCGCTATTGCCATTCATAATTCATCAAGGCACCTTGTGCATACTGTTCTGAGTGTGTCTGCAGACGGTCAATATCGCCCCCTAACGCATTGTGGCAGCAACTGCACTACATTAGAAACGCTGTGGTTTGTTATCCGGGCCGAGCTGAGCCGTGCGGGCGGGGTTTAATACTCCGTCGAGGTAACCTGTTACAACGATACATCTGCGAGGCTGCCCCCCCCCCCACCCCCTCCATATGCAATGCTGGAGAACGTGGCACGGACCTCCGCGGCCAGTACTTCAAATGGCGATCAGATAATTGGATTTTTTTTGTGCATTACATCAGAGACAAGGTAAGAACACTATATATCAAATCTTTTTTTGTATTTTATTTTTTTATTCTTTTTTTAAACAAACATATAAACAAACATGACAACACACGATAAGATATACAAGCATTAATTAACAGTGCACATCCATTGAAATCACCAATTAGTTAAATGTCTTATACAGGATATACCCCTAATACCTGCTATCTATTACCCTACACACATATGCTCTAGCTCGTACCCCCCCTCCCGGACCCCCCATTGGATAATCCATCCATTATCCCTCGCTCCTAACCAGACACTACCATTATATGCTAGCTTTTATTCTCTCCACCACTTCTAACCACATTGTCATTTTGGATTCGTTGAGACCCAAAATTCTTGCTGTAGATATTTCTTGATAAATCGAGATATGTAATAATCCAGACCTTCCGGCACATTTTTTCCAGTTGAAACCATCGTGATGCTATCAGCTTTTTAGCCACTGTGATCCCAGATAAAACCAATCTCTTTAGCTGTGGGTGTACTGCACACTCAAAAACATCATTCAGCAGTAATACAGAGGGGTGTACAGGTATATTCAGAGTTAAGAGATTTGATAATTGCTGGGTCACTTCTTTCCAGAATATCTTAACTGGTGGGCAGTCCCAGTACATGTGCATAAATGTCCCCTCGTCCCCATTTGTACATAAGGAGCATTTGGAGTCTTGTTTAAGACCCATTCTGTTCAGTCTTATAGGAGTCAAGTATGTCCTGTGAATATAGTTAAGATTGATTTGTTGATGGTCCGGGTTCCTTGATTTTTTCCAGGTCTGGTATATCCCTCCTCCAGACTGAGTCTAGGTGGAGGGTTTCATACGAGGACGTTAGTAATTGATGATAAAAATCTGAAACAAAACCTCTCGATGTCTCTCTTTCATAGAAGAATTTGTGGTATCTGTGGTGTACAATTGATATCTTTAATGGAACACCGTGAGCCTTCAAACATAACAATAACTGTGCGTAAAAATAATATGTGGAATCGGTGAGATAAATCTTTTTGCGTATTTCTTCATAGCTACAAAAACCCTGTTTGTTGAAAACATCTCCTAATGAGTGTATGCCTTGCTTTTCCCATATAGGGAATCTTATAGGTCGTTTTCCAATCAAGAGTGCATTGTTATTGAATAAGGGAGTATGATTATGCCGATTATGCCATTTATGTGGGTTAGAATTTCTTTTTTTTGTTTCACGCCATATCCGGATCGCATTAGTAATTATGGGGCCAAATTTCCGTTCGCATTGCTTAATTGATAATTTGGTGTATGCTATGTCCTTCAGTCTATGTGGAGCTACTATATTTTCTTCTAAATTTCTCCAGGATACTAATGCTTGGGGATCAAACCATGTTGTCAGTGGTCTTAAAGTGTATGCCTTAAAATAGTGGAAAAAATCTGGAAATGCCATACCACCGTCTGCTTTGTTTCTCTGTGCGGTGGATCTTTTTATACGTGGTGGTTTGTTATTCCAAATAAATTTGTATGTGGAGGAGTGTAATTTTTTCCAGTAACCCTCTGGAGGGGGTAACGGTATCATTGAGCTGAAGAAGTTGATTCTAGGTAGGACGTCCATCTTAATTATTGATACCCGTGCCTGTACTGAGTTTTTAAGTTTTGACCACCTGTCAAGGTCGTCTTTGATTTTGTTTTGGATTTTTATGTAATTGTGCTTCACCGTTTGGCTTATGGTAGTGAATATTTAAACTCCCAAACATCTAAAGTGTTTTACCATAGGTATCTCTTCTGAGAGGGTTATATTTTTTTTGCAGTGGTGTTAAGTGGAAGGAAAGCCGACTTCGGCCAATTTATCTTAAATCCTGATAAATCTCCAAAGTCCTCAATCAACTTGAGCAGATGAGGCAATGTGGTGTTGGGGTTTTGCATGAACAGTATTACGTTGTCCGCATATAAACTAATTTTATGTTGTGTGCCCTTGATTACGATTGGTTCTATGGATTGGGATTGTCTTATATATTGTGCTAAAGGCTCTAATGATAGATCGAATAGTCCGGGACTAAGAGGGCAACCCTGTCTAGCTGAGCGTGATACCGGAAAGATTCCAGAGGTGATTATACCTGTTGTAATCATGGCCGATGGGTCTTTGTATAATACTTTAATCATATCAATGAAACCTTTTCCTAACCCCATCCTTTCTAATACTGCCCATAGATACGACCATTCCAACCTGTCAAAAGCTTTCATTGCATCCAGGGACAGCATCGCCTTAGGTGTGGTGTCGTCCTTGTTAGCATCTAGTATGTGTAGTAATCGTCTTATGTTATCAGTGATCAATGGTCGTTCATACTAATACACATTGGCCGTATTAGGGGGTGGGAAACTGATGGGTGGGGATCGGGCGTTGTGGACAGCGACTCCTACAGGTCGGTTGGTGCGCCTGCGCAGTAGAATCAGGAAGTGTCGGGGGCAGCGTGAGCCTCCCACGCGTTACTCCTCGCCACTGAGAGATCGAGCTGCGCAGGTGAAAAGATGCGACTGCTGTTACCTCAAGTATCGGAGGGGACTTGTGCTATGTATGACTTAGTCCACATTGCAGCCGGCTTGTGGGAGGCAAGAAACAGCGTTCGTGACAGGGGAGGGTTGAATTGGATGATACAAAATTGGGATGGGAGAAAATATAGAAAAATGGGAGAAAAAGTGGATAAAAAAAAAATGTTATCAGTGATCAAGCGGCCTCTTATGAAGCCAGTTTGGTCTGGATGAACTAAAGACGTCATATGCTTTTGTAGTCTGATGGCTAATACTTAGAGTACAGTTTGATATCAGTTCCGAGGAGGCTTAAGGGTCTATAACTACCACACTCGGTGGGGTCTTTGTCTTTTTTAAGGAGGACTGTTATGAGTGCAATATTGTCGTTCTTATGGAAGTTCCCCTCCTTGACTGAGTATAAAATCATATTTAGTAATAAGGGTCCAATTATGTCCCAACAAGAGAGGTACATTTCTGGTGGGATACCGTCTCTTCCAGGAGCCCTACCACTTTGCATTTCGGATATGGCCTTCTTGAGTTCCTCTAGTGTGATCGGTGTTTCTAACTGTTTAGCGTCATCCTCTGAAAGTTTAGGGAGGTTAATTTGATTGAGATATGTGTCCATTTTGTTTTGATCGAAGGTCGTTTCTGATTTATACAAGTTGGAGTAGAATTCTTTGAATGTCGCGTTTATTTTTTTTGGGTCTGTAACAAGTCCTTGTTGTGCTTTAATGGTAGTTATATCTGCAAATTTTGCGTTAACTCTTAATCGCATAGCTAATAGGTGACTTGGTTTGGAACCTTGAGAGTACTGCTGTTGTCTTGCGCTGCGTATTTGTATTTCAGATTGTTGTCTGTATATGGCGTTAATCTCTTTTTTTAGTACATTAACTTGATTTTCCAGTCGAACCGAGTTGTTGCATTGTAGAGAATTAAATAACGTTGAATAAAGCGTTTCCAGTTCAGCCAGTTTTGAGCATCGATTCTTGCGTATTTTGGAGGAAAAGCTATCAGTGAAATCCTTGATCATTCCCTTTACCGACATCCATAATATTCTAGGGTCCTGCACCGAGTTCGCGTTCCTCCGTAGGAATACTGTAAGAGCTTCTTTGATTTGTGTAATGAATTCCTTGTTATTAAGCAGCATCGAGTTAAATCGCCATCTTGGGGCTCGGGATGATAGTATACCAAATGTTCCTTTTAGGAGTAAATAACAGTGATCTGATAATGCATTGGGTATCATTTCCACATCATAGTTATCAAATAGTCTCGGGGATGCAAAAACATAATCTATTCTGGATAATGTGTTATGTCTCGCAGATCGACAAGAGTACTTCCGGGTCGTGGGGTTGAGTGATCGCCATAAGTCATTTACACCTGTAATCTTCGACCAATCCTTTAAAGCATTAGATGCATTTTTTTGTTCGTTGGAAAAGGAGGGGTAAGATTTGTCCATCCTTGGATTCCAAATGGCATTAAAATCCGCACCAATTATAAATGAGTATTCGGGAAGGTCTAACATTGCTCTGGTAAGTGTAGTGAAGAAACTAACTTCGTACAAATTTGGGGCGTATACCGCTACCAACGCTATTTTCCTGTTCTTGTGTACAATCTTAGCTATAGTTATCCGACCATCTGCATCAGACCATACTCCCTTCAATTCAATATTCAACTTCCGTCTAACGACTATGGCAACTCCACGAGTTCTCGTTCCAAAGGAAGAGTGACTAATGTTATGATATGTGTTGTCCGCTAACGTATCTATGTCTTTCTCTAAAATGTGCGTTTCGCTTAGCAGAGCCATGTCAACCTGTTCTTTTTTCATCAGTGTGAGCACGCTTTTGCGTTTGTGTTGATTATTTATTCCCCCAGTGTTCCAGATCATTATATTCAAACTAGCCATAATCTATACATGTTGTTGTGTAGTTGTTGGTAATGCTTCTGGAGTGCGAAGCTACAATAGATATACATCCAACTATTGAGGTCCCGTTGAGAGCCGAGTTTAAAAACATACATATATACAAATAATAATCCCCTAATTCCCCCTCCCTCCGGGAGTCGTACAGGACTGTGTTCCATAGACACATCCTACGCGTATGACTCCCTCCCTTAAGCCACCGGGTTGCCCAAATTGAGCTTAATAACCCTTATCTTCCTATGCTAATTGCCATAGGATCTAAAACTTTCATTCTAATTCAATAGAATGTCACTTTTGGTCTTGCGCCATCCCATTAATGTAATAACAATAGTGTGAAAAATGAAAAATATACCTTCATTGATATATTCATTTGAACCTTCTACTAACTTATGTTGGAACCATCAGAAAAAAGAAAAGAGTGGAGAAAAATACTAACACCATAAAACAAGTGAGAATTAAAATAAAACTCAACAGAGAAAAAATAAGTAAGAAAGAAATAAAAAAAAAAAGATTTTTAGAGCTAAATTATGCAAATCCCTAAAGCAGTAAAGTAATTGTTTAAAATATTAGAATAACCTTGTCATGCTTATACCTTTAGATGTGGCTGATGTTTTTTAAAACCTTATTGAGCTTCCGTCACTGGATCATATGCATATAAATACCGGATGTTAAAGTTACAGGCCTTCATTGTATGATTGCAGTATATTCTAGAAGGTTGTAGAATACCCTTGTAAATCCGTAAACACTGCTGTTATGTTCCAGAATAATCTTCCTACCCAGGAGTTGTGACCTACTAGTGTTTTCCAGCATATTCCATTGTGCCCCGGGTAGTCGAGAGAAGAGTCCAGAATATTCCAGAGTGTTCCCAATGTCAATATTGGATTATTGCCTCCTCAGAGACCAGAAGTCTATAAATATAATGTCTATCGATCCGTATTAAACACTTTGTGCCTCAGTGTTGCCAACATGCATAACAGCTGTTGCTTTTGTTGAGCCGTGGTAAAGTCATTCTAATAAAAATAATAAAATACAATGAGTAAAAAAATTGAGAAAAAGAGAGAGATGATTAGGCTTATCTTCTGATTCGAGCCTATGTTGCGACCGGCCCCGGGGAACCAGTTTCGTGTTTCTTCATGTATTCATCGGCGTCTTTAGGCGAGTGTAATCCGAGCCTATTACCATTTTCCCCCAAGATGGATAGGAGGGCCGGGTACCTAAGGCTTGGCTTAAGATTTCTCTTGTATAATCTCTGCAGCACATCCTTGTAGGGGACACGTAGAGCAATGGCCTCCTTGCATAGATCCTCGTAGAAAAACACTGGTTTGTCACCATATTTCCCTGGTTTCATTGGTTTCCCCCATTGATTGCGTGCCCCTCTGATGATCGCATCTCTTATTTCTGTCTTGCGCAGAGTAGCAATGATAACCCTCGGCCCGTTGCCTTTTTGGTCTCGTGTACCGACTCTGTAACATTGGTCCACTAACGGCGCTGTGGGTAGGATATGTGTACCTAGAATTCCTGCTAACACAGTTGGAAATAAGTCATCTGTGCAATTGACTGATTGAACTATATCCACAATACGGATATTATTTCTACGGTAGTAGCGTTCAATCTCGAGCCGCCTCTCCATTGCTTCCTTTTCGATGTCTTGTATTTTCTTCAGAAGCGCTTTTTCCACTTGTTTTATCTCCTCCGCTACCTCTGTGAATCCATCGTTAACAGTTTTCTCGTTCTCTTGTACTTTCAATGTAATTCCTTGCACCGTGTTCTCCACTGCAGTGATTCGCCCGGCCTGTTCCGCGGCCGCTTTTTTAACCTCTTCGAATTTAGCATCGATGTGTACTTTGAATTCGTCGATGTGTAATTTGAAAGCGTTCATCTGATCCTTTATCAGGCTAGTCAGAGACCTGAAATCGGGTTGTGTAACTTCCCTGTTTGTATCAGTTGAGGTTGTAGGAGCATTGGGGAATTCAACTGCTTTCTCTCTCACGGTGTTTGCCCCCGTCGTTACCGTTATATCGTCGACTGCTGTCACCCTCTCGGGGCTAGTCGTCTTCGGTCCCGGTATGTTATCCGCTACTGTCTCCCCGACGGGGCTAATCAACAACGGTGCTGTTGTACTGGCGGCTGCTGTATCATGAGAGCGTGTCATGACTTGCGCCGTTGTGCTGTCTGTTCCGAGTTTCTTTCCACTCTTTTTCTTGTCCTTAGGTTCCATGTTGAATCTTTATTTCTTTTGATATAGTTAGTAGAAGGTCTTATTTAATATATACGATGTGGTTTCATTTCATTAGTGTTGTTCAAATAAGGTTTTTAAACGAAATGAACGTTGACGGGAGCTGAGCTGTAACCAAACGCGCCTGCTACATATTGCTGTCAAACCGGAAGTTTATATATCAAATCTTGCGTTGATCTATACATCAAATCTTGCGTTGATCTATATATCAAATCTTGCGTTGATCTGATATTTCTTTCTCCCGCGATTGAAGCTGTGTGTGTGGACTGTGTTGTGCTTTTACCGTTGGCTGCGGTGGGGGGGGGGGGGGGGGGGGTGCGAGCGCCGCGCTCCAGGGCCCATTTGTTCTTGCATGAGGAAGGATAATAACGATAATCTAGCGTTGATTTCAGGATGATTAGATAATCAGGCGAAAAATGACAACGTGATAAGTGGATTTCACTAAAACGCTATTATCGCGTCTTTTCCTGGGATTACTAAGAATCACCAAAACTATACTCATATTCAAAATGGTATAAAACGGAAATGTACAGATGGAAAAACAATCTGTTTTGTGCATGTTGACTGGAAGTAACTCACTGACAATCGACGGTGTTATTAGACCCATAGCTATAATATAAGATGTATTTTAAGCACTCGCAGGTGAACAAAGCGCCCCATTGACTTACAGCGCTGGCGTTCTATACAGGCGTGAATGTGTTAAACGTTATTTAAAGTGGTTTACAACTTATGCCTCTCGTTCACCCATTCATTCACACATTCACACACCGATGGCGGCGGTGACCATGCAAGGTGCCAACCTGCTCATCGGGAGCAGTTAGGGGTTAAGTGTCTTGCTCAAGGACACTTCGATATGAGAAACCAGAATCAAACCGGAAACCTTCCAATTACCAGACGACCGCTCTACCTCCTGAGCCACTGTCACTCCACAACCTTGTCAGCACAACCATGTCAGCACAACATTGGTATCAACAACCTTGGCTTGATATCACCCTGCTACATACAAGCCAAACAGTCTTTCACTTAATCCTACCTCAATGATCGTCATAATTATCATCATCCTTCATCATCAATCATCATCCATTCAAAAGACACACATTAGGGCGGCTAGGTGGTGCAGTGGGCAAGGCACTCACCACCAATGCTGGAGACGCTGGGTTCGAGCCCAGCTCTCCACATTGTTTTCAGTTTGTCTGGTCGTCCGTACTAATACAATTGGCAGTATTAGGGGGAGGGAAAACTGAGGGGGGGGGGATCGGACGTTGTGGACAGCGACTCCTACAGGTCGGTTGGTGCGCCTGCGCAGTAGAATCAAGAAGTGATAGGGGCGGCGCCCCTCCAAAGCGCAGACCCCTGACGCTGAAAGATCGCGGCGCGCAGGTGAAAAGATGCGACGGCTGCTACCTCGAGTATCGGAGGGGACTCGTGCTATGTATGGCTTCGTCCACATTGCAGCCGGCTTGTGGGAGGCAAGAAACAGCGTTCGAGACAGGGGAGGGTTGAATTGGACGATACGAAATTGGGATGGGAGAAAAATAGAAAAATGGGAGAAAAAGTGGATAGAAAAAAAAAAGACACACATTACACACAGTTGATAATAAGAAGCTCAAAGTGCCTCTGAAAGGCCGACACAGTGATGCAAACATAAACAAGGTACCCATGTACATGTCAAAATACTTCCCAAAGGTCAGTGAATACCACGATCACAACACCAGAGGGAGCTCCACAAATCATGTTAAAACCCAGATTCGGGTTTTATAAACATTGGAGTGAATTAGACCCATATTCTCCTTTATGATGGGTTAAGAATGTTCCAAAAAGCGTATTGAATACAACCCATATTATATGGTCAAAAAAGACGGATTGGGGCTTTAAGGTAAGAAACAGGGATGGTACGGTCTAAACCCAAACCGCCAAGAGCCTTTGTAGGGAGGCATGGTAAGCCTGGTCTGACTTCAGAGAAGACGGACATCTCCTCTGAGACTTTGCCGGTAATGGAACTATAGTGAACCACAGGTTCTCATCCACCTCGCCATGAATTCCCAGGCCCTCGGTCCTGAACCCTCTCTCTCTCCCTATCCCTCCATTTATCCTGGTCTGTACCTGACTCCGTCTCCTCTCTCTCTCTCATCCCCCTCTATTCCGCACTCT
>NC_140165.1:134931485-134994644 GCF_963971535.1 Notolepis coatsorum | reverse complement strand
AAAGTGCTGAGGAATGAACTAGTGAACTAGTGTGAACTAATTAACTAGTGAACTAGTACTAGAAGAGTGCTATAGAAGCGCAGCCGGCCATTATCAGCAAACCAAAAGAGAAACAATCGAATGCCAAGTATATGAATGCAATAAAAGGATATTATCTGCCAAGTAAATAGGTTAAAGAAAACACCAAATTGTGTGGGTCTATAGTGGCTGGCCACATTCAGGTTGTGTGTGTGCCCTAACAATGACAACAGTATAACCACAGTATAACAACAATAAACATCAAAAACAACAAAACAGAAGCTGCTAGTATTTCTGTTGGTCTCTCCTGTGGGCTCCAAACAACTGTTGTCACACACACACACACACACGCACACACACGCACACACACGCACACACACACACACACACACACACACACACACACATTTATCTTGACTGGCAGGGAACAGAGAGCGGTGGGGGGGGGGGGGGGGGGGGGGGGCGGTTGTGATGGTGCGGGGAATAGGCGATGGAAGGAGGGAAAGAGAGTCAAGAGAGAGAGGGAAGGGGAGGAGAGGAGAGGCGGATGGGAAGAGAGGCGGGGGGGGGGGGGGGGGGATAGTGGGGGAATTCCCTTAGCAGTTGTTATTGATTCCAGTGTTTACGGGCGGATAGTTTAGTGCCGTTTACAAAACAGAACAGATGCAGCCAGTGAGCAAAAAGGTAAACAATTGCTGTGTGGCGGCCTGCCAACTCCCCAGCCTGGTGTATTCAACTCAGACTGAAGAGCATGTCCCCTTTGGGCGGCACTTATTGCCACTTCATTTCCTCTTTGCTCACTCTCTCTTTCTTTCCCTCTCTCTCTCTCTCTCTCTCCATCTCTCTGTCTCTCTCCATCCATCTCCCGCTCCCCTTCATCCCAGTCTCTCTCTGTTCTCTTCAGTCCACTCGTTTGTCTGAGGCGGGGGAGAGAGAGGGGGGGGGGGGGGGGTTGGATGTACAGTAGGGGTACTTTTTGCCGTATGGTTATGTTCTGTCCTCTCTTAACCCAGGAGGGCCAGAGCTTCCTAACAGAGCCATTAGCGAGGGGAATTGCATGTGTCTGACATGGCCGAAAACCAATTATTAGACACTTTCTACCAAATGATGCCCAAGTCTTTGGGGAATGGGCAATCATGCAATAATTTAGCCACTGATTTAATTTTTCTCTAGCACAGCATCTCTCTCTCTCTTCTTCTCAGCCCCTCACTTTCCCTGTATCTCCATCCCTATCGTCCTCTCCCTTCGTCTATCTCGCTCTCTTTTCCTCTGCCCGCTTGTTTTCTCTCTCTCTCTCTCTCTCTCTCTCTCTCTCTCTCTCTCTCTCTCTCTCTCTCTCTCTCTCTCTCTCTCTCTCTCTCTGTATAGTGTAAATGAGACCATCAGGGGTAGTTCTCTGTCCAGCCTCACATCTAAACTCCTACCATCATATGCTCATAATAAACCAGGGCGACACAGACACGTGAAGGCAATTGTGTGTGCCTGTGTGTGTGTGTGTGTGTGTGTGTGTGTGTGTGTGTGTGTGTGTGTGTGTGTGTGTGTGTGTGTGTGTGTGTGTGTGTGTGTGCGTGCGTGCGTGCGTGTGTGTGTGTGTGTGTTAAAGGGGATCTTTTCAGATGACGCAAGCATTGGCTTCAGTATATACAGCGATAAACCAAAAGGTGGTTAAACTATGAACTCCAGTCAACAACCACAATAACACCAACAGACCATTCAGTAGGATTGCATTGCTAGGAAAACAGCTTGGGCCCAAGTGTATTTCCCTCCAGCTACTGATATTAGCAAAACACCACAGTGGAAAATACACATGGGCCCATTTAGAATGTGTATGTTGTCAAGAAAATGCTTATATACAATACAGCATTATCTATTCTCTCTCTATAGTATTCTCTATGGGGCTAGTATTCTCTCTCATTGTCTCTGAACAGTGTGTGTGTGTGTGTGTGTGTGTGTGTGTGTGTGTGTGGCATGTCTCTGTTATTGCCAAATCTCAGCTCCAATTTTCCAGACGGTTTGGAAAGGTTTCATGGGGCTTTTGTAAGAGGTGCAGAACAGACTGAGGCAGCAGTGAGGCTGCTAACGTTAATGTTAGCTAGCTCAGCCTCTTCATCTACACCTGTTGTAACGTTAATGTTAGCTAGCTCAGCCTCTTCATCTACACCTGTTGTAACGTTAATGTTAGCTAGCTCAGCCTCTTCATCTACACCTGTTGTAACGTTAATGTTAGCTAGCTCAGCCTCTTCATCTACACCTGTTGTAACGTTAATGTTAGCTAGCTCAGCCTCTTCATCTACACCTGTTGTAACGTTAATGTTAGCTAGCTCAGCTTCTTCATCTACACCTGTTGTAACGTTAATGTTAGCTAGCTCAGCCTCTTCATCTACACCTGCTGTAACGTTAATGTTAGCTAGCTCAGCCTCTTCATCTACACCTGTTGTAACGTTAATGTTAGCTAGCTCAGCTTCTTCATCTACACCTGTTGTAACGTTAATGTTAGCTAGCTCAGCTTCTTCATCTACACCTGTTGTAACGTTAATGTTAGCTAGCTCAGCCTCTTCATCTACACCTGTTGTAACGTTAATGTTAGCTAGCTCAGCCTCTTCATCTACACCTGTTGTAACGTTAATGTTAGCTAGCTCAGCTTCTTCATCTACACCTGTTGTAACGTTAATGTTAGCTAGCTCAGCTTCTTCATCTACACCTGTTGTAACGTTAATGTTAGCTAGCTCAGCTTCTTCATCTACACCTGTTGTAACGTTAATGTTAGCTAGCTCAGCTTCTTCATCTACACCTGTTGTAACGTTAATGTTAGCTAGCTCAGCTTCTTCATCTACACCTGTTGTAACGTTAATGTTAGCTAGCTCAGCTTCTTCATCTACACCTGTTGTAACGTTAATGTTAGCTAGCTCAGCTTCTTCATCTACACCTGTTGTAACGTTAATGTTAGCTAGCTCAGCTTCTTCATCTACACCTGTTGTAACGTTAATGTTAGCTAGCTCAGCCTCTTCATCTACACCTGTTGTAACGTTAATGTTAGCTAGCTCAGCCTCTTCATCTACACCTGTTGTAACGTTAATGTTAGCTAGTTCAGCCTCTTCATCTACACCTGTTGTAACGTTAATGTTAGCTAGCTCAGCCTCTTCATCTACACCTGTTGTAACGTTAATGTTAGCTAGCTCAGCCTCTTCATCTACACCTGTTGTAACGTTAATGTTAGCTAGCTCAGCTTCTTCATCTACACCTGTTGTAACGTTAATGTTAGCTAGCTCAGCTTCTTCATCTACACCTGTTGTAACGTTAATGTTAGCTAGCTCAGCTTCTTCATCTACACCTGTTGTAACGTTAATGTTAGCTAGCTCAGCCTCTTCATCTACACCTGTTGTAACGTTAATGTTAGCTAGCTCAGCCTCTTCATCTACACCTGTTGTAACGTTAATGTTAGCTAGCTCAGCTTCTTCATCTACACCTGTTGTAACGTTAATCGTTAATCTTAGCTAGCTCAGCTTCTTCATCTACACCTGTTGTAACGTTAATGTTAGCTAGCTCAGCTTCTTCATCTACACCTGTTGTAACGTTAATGTTAGCTAGCTCAGCTTCTTCATCTACACCTGTTGTAACATTAGCAATGTGTTGCTCCTCTGTGGAGTCTCTGTTTTATTAAAGGCAAACTTTCCTTAAAGTGGGTATTTTCCTTCTTTCTCTTATCTGCTCTACTTTGAAAATGCGCTGTGGTAATAAAGACAGTAACCTGTCTGATGGTAACTTGAATTGCTATGTCATTTGATTTGGCGCAAATGCTACATGCAAAGGTACAGGAAGGTCAAGGTGGGATGGTAAATTGTTCACCCAAATGTGAAATGTGGGTGATAATAAATATTGGCACATATAGATATTGAATTGGATAGGCCCACATGTAGATATATTTATTTGAATGTATTACAGATTATCATTAGTTTGGAGTGACAAGAAATTAAAAATAATAATAAAAAAAAGGAAACACAAATTCACAAGGTGCTTTGGTGGACTAGGCCCCAATCAATTGCCTACCTATGACGTATGGTAAAACTGCCTATTGTGTATGTCTGTGTGTGTGTCTGTGTGTCTGTGTGTGTGTGTGTGTCTGTGTGTGTGTGTGTGTGTGTGTGTGTGTGTGTGTGTGTGTGTGTGTGTGTGTGTGTGTGTGTGTGTGTGTGGGTGTGTGTGTGTGGTGTGTGTGTGTGTGTGCCTCTGCCTGTGTTAATCTCATATGGTGTCAGGCCGGGTCATATGGGTGCCCTGGGGTGTTTGTGTGTGCATGTGTGTGTGTGTGTGCATGTGTGCGTGTGTGCGTGTGTGTGTGTGTGTGTGTGTGTGTGTGTGTGTGTGTGCGTGTGTGTGTGTGTGTGTGTGTGTGTGTGTGTGTGTGAGTGAGAGAGAGAGGGGGTGAGGACTGCCCGCCAAGCCCCATGACAGCTGGGGTCCTCTCCGTCAGTTGCGGCCCACTGCTCACTCAGACAACCTTATTATGGGAGACCTCCTACTGTTTTCTCCTGTACAGTCACACACACACACACACACACACACACACACACACACACACACACACACACACACACACACACACACACACACACACACACACACACACACACACACACACACACACACACTACACACACACACACACACACACACACTCACACACACACACACACTCTCCCAGGATAGGTCTCCTGTGGCCTTGGCCCGAGGCACAGTCCAACCAGGCCTCAGCAGGGACCACCTGCCCTTCACAGAGGGGGAAAAGTAGCAGGATTTGATATCTCCATTAAGTTACTATGCATCTTGGGTGGTGGCGGTGCTTGTTGATGGTGATACTGAGGGTGTTGGTGGTGATGGTGGTGATGATGATAGTGGTGATGAGGAGGGCGATGGTGATGGTGGTGATGAGGAGGGCGATGGTGATGGTGGTGATGAGGAGGGCGATGGTGATGGTGATGGTGACTCACTCACTGTCTGTCTGTCTGTCTGTCTGTCTGTCTGTCTGTCTGTCTGTCTGTCTGTCTGTCTGCCCCTTCCCCCCAGTGTGTGCTTCAAACTGATTGGTCCCTCGAAATCTAACAAGCTATCTGTCTGTCAATCAAAGGCAGTCGGCCTCATTACAACTTTGCCAAATTTAAAATGAAACTTAACATGGATGGGATGTACACAAAAGAAAACAGCGAAAATGAACTGTGCAAAGATTCTATAGGAGCTATAGGAAATAACTTAATAAGCATGTAGATTAGTAATATAGGACATCAGCATGTAGATTATTACTATAGGAAATCAGCATGTAGATTAGTACTATAGGACATCAGCATGTAGATTAGTACTATAGGAAATCAGCATGTAGATTAGTACTATAGGACATCAGCATGTAGATTATTACTATAGGAAATCCGCATGCAGGTTATTACTATAGAAAATCAGCATGTAGAGTATTATTATAGGAAAATAGCCTATGTGTATTTGGGTCAAAATGTGAATATATAATATAAATAAAAGCAAGCTGTCTACAAGGAAAACGGTACGATAAACCAGCAAATTATAACAAATCCTTCAACAGACCTCTGCTAGTCTATCTCTCCTTCTTTCTTTCTCTCTCTCTTTCTCCTCCGTTGGTGAATGGTGTGACAATGATAAAGGGGGATAAGTCTACTGTCAGATTCAACCTTGTACTTGAGCCAAGAAGCGCGGATGAAGAAGGAAGACGACTCCATTGTCTGGATAGGAGTGTTCATTAAAAGCCCACTTGTTTAGGAGCTCTCATACACGCATTGTTGTCCTCAAAAGCCTTCTGCAAATCACACTGACTCTTCATCGCAAAGTGCTCGCTGGCTGCCCTCAATAATCCTGCTGTTTTGTCTACGCTTCTTTAATAATAAGATGTTGGGAAAACGAAGTGATTTGTTCACGTCCTTGAGGATTTCAAGAGTGATGGAACAAAAGCCATTGTGACCACTCGGAGGAAATGGGGATATATGGAGACCACGGAGAATACACATTCTCAAGAGCTGTGGACGCTAGCTGGCATTTCATTGGAGCCATGATTCAGAAACAAGACGCCTGCATGCACAGGGGTACGAGTGTGTGCAATACCATACATAGAACACACACACACACACACACACACGCACACACACTCTCAAACAAGGAGCAGAGACGAGCTGCATGAAAACAATAAACAGGAAGCTTCGCACACGCGCACACACGCACGCACGCAGACAGACACACACACACACACACACACACACACGCGCGCGCACGCATGCACACACACCCTCATCCGTAATTACACGGCAGCATGCGGGTGCACGTCCCCGGCTGACAGCATGTATAAACCCAGCCAGAGATATGATCTAGTGAGGAGCTGCTCTTATTAAATATTAACAAACGCCATTTCCCAAGTAGCCTCAATCCCCACAAGCACCTCCGATGCCAGTCACAGCCTCAGCCTAGCTATCTAGCGTCGCTACAGACGCTCTCTCCCCGCTGAATAGGCTGCCGCGCTTTCACTGAGCGAGAGAGAGAGAGAGAGGGAGAGAGAGAGAGAGTTCAAAGAGGCAGAAAGGGCGAGGGAGGGAGATGAGGGGAGGGGAAGGTGAATATGCTTACTATACATGTTCTAAGTCAATCCTTTTTCCTATCTATAGGGAACTGTACACGTCTTCATATGGGGAAATTAGTGGAAGCGGAATTCAAATCTATGCTATCAGAATGGCGATGTAGAGTGTTTTGAATAGAATTCATAACCCCAACTTCACCCCCGCGGCGAATTGTCGGGGAATAAATTGTACGTGTGTGTGTGTGTGTGGAGAAAGAAGTGGGGAATGAACGTTTTTTTTTATGTCGTACAAAAATATGTATCTCTTATGCATTAGTATGCAAATTATTAATGCTGTATGGAAATGTGATGGTAGTTATTTTTTCAATGATAAGTTATTGAATGATTTTGAATCACACAACTTTCCTCACTACTTATAGGTTCCGTCCACATCCTCAAATAACCATGTTCCCTAAAGAAGACTGTAACACATGATGATTAAGTCCACAGTATAAACATAAACATGCATACACACGCACACACACAGACACACACACACACACACACACACACACACACACTAGTGTGGGGTACATTTTTGAGACACAGAATCAAATAATTCTTAAGAGGGCTAAACCAAACCTAATCATTTATTAACCTAACTCAATGTGAGTGCTCACCCTCATCATCTTAGAAGTGGTCACATTAATGGTTTAGAATTTGATGTTTTGCGATTTCACTAATTTGTCTAAGATAAAAAAGTTATTTAATGCGATTCGGCAACATATGACCAATTTATGATCCATCCAACACAGCCATCTTTTTTTTGTATCCACTTTTTCTCCTCTTTTTTTTTTGTGACCAAATCTTTTCATTTTCATTTTTCAACAAGAAACAACACAGCACAATAATGACAATTATACTTACAGACATCCAAGAACACAAATAATTAACACAACAATAATTAGACAATAAATTAGACCTATTATATATTGCATATACAACCAGTCAAAATAATTTGAAACAATGTCAAAGGATAATAAAATAAAATATATACTATAAAAAACCCTTACCGAGCCCCCTCCAACTCCAGGTCCGGCAACCGCGAGCCACCACCCTGGAGGAGCCACCGCCCGGCCCCCCGCGAGCCAAAGCACCATGCCCCTTTAGCGCCCCGACCCGCAGAGACCCCGAACCGCGCCCCCCCCCCCCCCCCCCCAGCCAGAGCCCACGATCGCCAGACCAGACCAGAAGGGAGTCAGAAAATATACATAGGACCAATCAATATTGAGTGAAAAATAATAAATAAAACAAAAATACAAAAAACACCATGACCATCAACACACATGAATATTCGCTCGTTCTCCAACGCCCCCCCCCCCCCCCCCCCCCCCCCCCCTCTCGCCCCAGGACCCCAACGTGAGACATCAATATAACACCTTATTCAGTACTCATCTTCCAGAATCATATGCATTCTTTTAGTTTTTCCACAACTGCCCACCAGACCGCGATATTGGCCTCATTAACACCTAAGATACGTGCAGTGGAAATCTCCAAATAAATAACATCAAGATAGGTGAGAATCCATACCTTCGGACATAACTTATCTGGTTGTATCCAGCGTGAGGCAATCAGCTTTTTTGCAGCGGTTAGACCAGCCAAAATGAGTCTCTTTACTTGTGCAGAGGTCGGCAGTTGAGAAACATCATTTAACAACACAACTGAAGGCAAGGCCGGTATAGTTAGAGAGAAAATTTCTGACAGCTGAGTGGTGACATTTTCCCAAAAGCTTTCAACAGGTGGGCACTCCCAGTACATATGCATGTACGTTCCAATGGCACCGGCTGGACACAAGGTACATCGAGAGTCAGGCCTGAGACCCATCAGGTTCAATCGCCTGGGGGTCAAATAAGTCCTATGAACAAAATGTTGATGAATCTGTTGGTGATCTGGGTTGCGTGATGATAGCCTAATATTTTCCCATACCGCATCCCAGTCAAAATCTATATCCAACTCAGGGATATCCTTTCTCCAAATCGTATCTAAGGGTAGGTCTTTGTATGAGTAATTAAGTAGGTGCCGATAAAAGTCAGAGACGAAGCCTCTCGATGTCTCTCTGTCATAGAAGAATTTATGAAACCGGTGACGTTCTAGTGGAGCGTCCCATGGAACTCTGTGAGCCTTTAGTGCTGCCCTCATTTGTAAAAAAAAAAAAAAAAAAAAAAAAAAAGTGTTACCGGGGAGATCAAATTAGTTGGATAGGTCCTGAAAGGACCGGATACCAGAGTCATTGAACATATCCCTCAATACAGACACCTTTCCCCTCCCATCTGGGGAATCTAATGGGTCGTTGTCCAATGAGAAGCAAATTGTTATTAAATAGTGGGGAGTGCGTGTGCCATTTATGGCGGTTAGTGCGTGCTTTCTGGGTGTCACGCCAAATCTGGATCACATGTGAGATCAGAGGTCCAAATCGTAATTTGCATTGCTTAATTGAGATATTTTTATACACGATATCTTGAAGTCTGTGTGGGGATACTGTACCATCTCCTCCTCCAACGGGCGCCAGGAAACAGCCGCCTTAGCGTCAAACCAAGTGATAAGAGGTCTTAGTGAGTAAGCTTGGAAATAATACTTAAAGTCTGGAAATGCTAAACCCCCGTCGAGTTTACTCCTCTGTGCAGTGGATCTCTTTAGGCGTGGGCGTTTGTTATTCCAGACGAATTTATATGCAGCGGAGTGCAGTTTTTGCCAGTAACCAACAGGAGGGGACAACGGGAGCATGGAGCTGATAAAATTAATCCTAGGTAAGACATTCATCTTAATTATCGAGGCGCGGGCCTGTAAAGAATTCTTTAATTTGGACCACCTGTCAAAATCCTTCGTAAGCCTGTCACCCAAGCTGGAGTAGTTATACTTTACTATCTGGTTGACAGTTCGGAATATTTCAATTCCCAGGCATTTAAAGTGCTCTACCATGAGAATATTTGCTGGAAGGAGGGTCGCCTTCGCAGCCTCGTTGAGTGGAGTTTTGGCCAGTTGATCTTAAAACCAGATAGGCTGCCGAAGTCATCTATTACTTGTAGGAGGTAGGGCAGAGAGACGGCTGGGTTCTGCATAAATAGGAGTACATCATCCGCGTATAAGCTGATATGGTGGTGTGTGCCCTTAATTGACACAGGGGATATAACCCGGGATTGTCTTATGTAGTGAGCTAAAGGTTCGAGCGATAAAGCAAAGAGTCCTGGGCTAAGAGGACAACCCTGTCTAGAAGAGCGCGAGACCGAGAAGAGTGGTGAGCAGAGCTTCCCTGTCAAAATCATGGCAGAGGGATCTGTGTAGAGGACCTTGATCATGTGAATGAAACCCTCACCCAATCCCATCTTTCTAAGTACCGCCCATAAATGTGACCACTCCAATCTGTCAAAGGCCTTCATCGCGTCTAAGGACATGACAGCCGTAGGGGTTGCGACATCCTTACTGGCATCAATCACGTGCAGTAAACGTCTGATATTATCCGTGACCAGTTGGCCTCGTATAAAGCCGGTCTGATCGGGGTTCACCAGAAATGTCATATGCTTTTGGAGACGGATGGCTAGAACCTTAGCATATAGCTTGAGATCGGCTCCGAGGAGACTTAAGGGTCTATAGCTGCCACATTCAGTGGGGTCCTTATCTTTCTTGAGTAGAACAGATATAAGCGCCATATTGACATCCCTGGAAACATTACCCTCCTCGACTGAGTGTAAAATCATTGAGAGCAATAAGGGACCAAGTATATCCCAAAAAGCAGTGTATAGCTCCGGTGGGATGCCGTCCCAACCTGGAGCCTTGCCCCGCTGCATGTCCGCAATTGCTTCCCTGAGTTCCTCCAGTGTGATAGGTTCAGCTAACTGCTTTGCGTCCTCCTCTGAGACTTGTGGTAGATTAATTTGATTAAGATAGCCCTCCAGCTTGGCGTGATCAAGGACCACTTCTGACTCGTATAGGTTGGAATAAAATGAGCGGCCCGCTCGCTCCCTCCCGTCGGAGCGATCTTGCTGCTACTTCTGATGTATTCCTCCGCCTCGGTTGGAGATTTGAACAGCCGGTTGCATGATACTGCCCCCCGACCCGTCTTCACCTTTAGTATTGCTGGGAAAAGCAAAAACACCTCCACAGCTCGCTCCCGTGCCAGGGCCATAGCCCCCGCGAACGCCCTCCGTCGCGCCTAGCCGTGTGGTCGCTGAAGTCAGCGGAGAATCTCAGCGTGCATCCATTTACCACCGGGGGTTTCAGCCTGGCCTCCCTCAGTATTTGCTGCCTCGTCTGGAACCTCAGGCAGCAGAAAATGAACGTGCGGGGATACGCCCGTCCGCCCTTCATCTGGGTAGCGGGCCTGAAGATTCTGTGTGCCCGTTCGATCTCCGGACGAGCTATCTTGGGGAACCATTTTGGAACCATTCTTTCCAAATACCCAATCGGGTCATCATCTTCCGTCTCGTCCGGTAGACCGTAAACCCTCATGTTGCACCTCCTTCTGCGGTCCTCCAGGTCTGCCGCTTTTAGTTCACAAGCACACAGCCTTTCCTCCAAGCTTGATATCACCGCGACGTTGGTCTCAGTCGCCTGTACAACCGTGGATATCCCATCTTCCGCCACGGTTAACCGGGTGCCTATCACCGCAACCTCCTCCTGTACTACATCCACCCTGCCCGTTAGCCTAGCCAGGATAGCATCGCACTCCTCTCGGAATATAGCCAGAATGTTGTCTTTATCCACCTGGCTCAGGATTCCCAACTTGTCCTGCACATGTGTAGACATCGTTCCAACTTCTGGAAAAATAAATGGTGTAAAAAATAAAAAGTATTCTAGTATAATGTGGCCCGGTTGCTGAGCACGAGAAAATCAGCCAGCCATGCGCTGTAGGGCGAAACCGGAAGTCTTTTTCTCCTCTTTTTAAATTTTTCTCCCATCCCAATTTCACTGTTCCAATTCTCCCCTCCCCTGTCTTGAACGTTGCTTGCATATGCCCCCCACTGGCCAGTTGTAGGGAGGATAGAAGCCTTGCATCACGTGTCCCCTCCGGTACACGAGGAGGCAGCCTGTCACATCTTTTCACCTGCCAGCGCGGACTCTCATTGGCGAGGTGTAACGTGTGGGAGGCTCACACTACCCCCGCTATTTCCTGTCTCTGCTGTGCAGGCGTCCCCAACCGACCTGTAGGAGTCGCTGTCCACAACGTCCAGATTACCACCCATCGACTTCCACCCGCTGGCTCTGCCAATTGAGCCAGTATGACGGCCGGCCCAAGCCGGAGGCAACGCCGACAGCCGGAGTCGAACCCGGTGTCTCTTGCGTTGGTGACGAGCGCAATGTCCGCTGCGCCACCCAGCCGCCCCCAACACAGCCATCTTGTAACTTTTCTGCCAAGTCACAAACACAGAACCAAAATGAGGTTCAGACACAAAGAAATCAGAAGCACCATTCAAAGAAAAGAAAAGAAATAAAAATAAACATACAGTATATAAGTATATAAATATATTAACAATCTGAATCAATATGTACAGTCCATTGTATTGGTTCAATTGTTGCCTTTTGAATCAAAGCACCGATCCAAATCCGTTAATGGTTACACCCCTGTTGTATACGCCAAGGCCTTCTCAATAACCACATGTGATCCCAAAGGTGCATTTTGTGGTTCACTGAGACAGCATCACTGCTGTGGGGAAGATGAAGAGGTCACACGATCACTCCAAACCATGCCGTTAGCAGTGAACAGCATTAATCTAGTCCTGTTGAGCATGAGAGGAAAGCTCATCCCACTTCAACATCACGATGCCCCTGGCACCGCCTTAAGCATGTTTTCATCTTTATTATGACCAGAGATTGTACACACATACACACGCACGCACACACACACACACACACACACACACACACACACACACACACACACACACACACACACACACACACACACACACACACACACGCGCACACACACACACACACACACACACACACACACACACAGGCCCGTCCGTTCCCCTGCAGACTCAGTGAGGTGTGTTAGTGAGGTTTAAAGCCTGTATTGTTCCTGACCGGCCAGCCTGTCTCACACACTCCCCAGCCTCTCTCTCTCTCTCTCTCTCTCTCCGCTCACCCCATTACACTCAGAAACCCCAGAGAGGAGAGGGAGAGAAAGGGAAGAGAAGAGAAGAAAGGAAAAGGTAAAGGGGAAGGAGGAGTAGGAGGAGGAGGAGGAGGAAGAAAGGGGCAGAGACCCTCCACATCTCAGTGTCAGAGTCTGCCTCTCATTCGCTGGGGTTACAAGAGGAGGCAGATCCCGGCGTGAGCGCTGTTAACCGCTCCAGTGGCCTGACAGGAGCTGATGCTCGACAGACAGCACACGGCTCCCCGGGGAGCAAACACAGCCCTCCCAGGCAGGCATGGCTCCTATCAAAATATACCTCTACCACAGAAATAAACAATAACATTGCGGGGAGGGGATGCTTATGGAAAATACGACCACTATCTTCACCGTCGTCATAATTGACTTGTATCAAATGCAGCCTTTTTTTTTATCTTGATCCTAAGTTTAACCCAAGTTTGTCAGGAGGAAAGCAACATGTGATTAGAGATCAACAAAAGAGTGGCAGGGGGGGGGGGGGGGGGGGTTGAGACACAGTAGGTCAATTGCCGGGGAGGGAGGTAGTGATGAGTGTAAGTGGGGTAGGTGTGATACTGTGTGTGCGCGGCTTGGCGAGTGGGAAGGGAGGTAGTGATGAGTGTAAGTGGGGTAGGTGTGATACTGTGTGCGCGGCTTGGCAAGTGGGAAGGGAGGTAGTGATGAGTGTAAGTGGGGTAGGTGTGATACTGTGTGCGCGGCTTGGCGAGTGGGAAGGGAGGTAGTGATGAGTGTAAGTGGGGTAGGTGTGATACTGTGTGCGCGGCTTGGCAAGTGGGAAGGGAGGTAGTGATGAGTGTAAGTGGGGTAGGTGTGATACTGTGTGCACGGCTTGGCGAGTGGGAAGGGAGGTAGTGATGAGTGTAAGTGGGGTAGGTGTGATACTGTGTGCGCGGCTTGGCGAGTGGGAAGGGAGGTAGTGATGAGTGTAAGTGGGGTAGGTGTGATACTGTGTGCGCGGCTTGGCGAGTGGGAAGGGAGGTAGTGATGAGTGTAAGTGGGGTAGGTAGGTGTGCTACTGTGTGCGCGGCGTGTGAGCCGCAGCTCTGGAGCCGGGGGAGGGTCTGTGTTTATGCATTCTGTAAGCTACTTGGAGCTTTCTGGCTGGACTTAAAACAAGAACACCACAACACTGTAATCCCAGTTGTAGCCCTCAAACATTGCGCTGCAGCTTGTAGTCTAGTCACACACACACACACACACAGACGTACACACTCACGTACATGCGTATACACACACACAGACACACACACACACACACACACACACACACACACACACACACACACACACACACACACACAAAACTGCTCCATTTGACTGTCATTACAGCACGGGCCCTGCTCCCTCGTGTTCTGCCTCCGGTGTTACATTTGACGGTTTGTTGAGCGGCGTGTAGGTGTGTAGCCTCCGCCACGTTACGTGATCAAACAGCCCAACTGACGCATGGCCAATTATCCAGGCTGCCTCCTCTCATCTCGCGTTTAAGATCTTTCACATCAGAAGGGGAGTTTGTGTTACAATGTCCAGAGAGAGAGAGAGAGAGAGAGAGAGAGAGAGAGAGAGAGAGAGAGAGAGAGAGAGAGAGAGAGAGAGAGAGAGAGAGAGAGAGAGAGAGAGAGGGAGGGCAAGAAGAGAGGCGAGCGGTGTGTTTATAGAAGAATAGCAGATGTAAAAGCAGTTCGTCTCTCCATCCCCGCAGGGAAGCTGACACATGCACCTGTGGTAGGAGGGGTGTGGTCTTAGTGGTAGGAGGGGTGTGGTCTTAGTGGTAGGAGGGGTGTGGTCTTAGTGGTAGGAGGGGTGTGGTCTTAGTGGTAGGAGGGGTGTGGTCTTAGTGGTAGGAGGGGTGTGGTCTTAGTGGTAGGAGGGGTGTGGTCTTAGTGGTAGGAGGGGTGTGGTCTTAGTGGTAGGAGGGGTGTGGTCTTAGTGGTAGGAGGGGTGTGGTCTTAGTGGTAGGAGGGGTGTGGTCTTAGTGGTAGGAGGGGTGTGGTCTTAGTGGTAGGAGGGGTGTGGTCTTAGTGGTAGGAGGGGTGTGGTCTTAGTGGTAGGAGGGGTGTGGTCTTAGTGGTAGGAGGGGTGTGGTCTTAGTGGTAGGAGGGGTGTGGTCTTAGTGGTAGGAGGGGTGTGGTCTTAGTGGTAGGAGGGGTGTGGTCTTAGTGGTAGGAGGGGTGTGGTCTTAGTGGTAGGAGGGGTGTGGTCTTAGTGGTAGGAGGGGTGTGGTCTTAGGCGAGAGTTGGGACTGACTCACTGAAGCAGCGGTAGGGTAGAGTTAATTGTCACAGGTGCAGGCTGTCTGGCTAATTAACCCCGTCTTTACACATATCTTCACAGTGAGTCTGGGACTCTCTCTCTCACACACACACACGCGCACACACACACACACACACACACACACACACACACACACACACACACACACACACACACAGAAGGAATGAGCTGAGAAGGATTTGTTTGGAGCGTCAAGCTCGGAATCAGAGGTCTCCGGGGGTAAATACTATTTATGATTTAAGAGCTGAGCAAGTAGTTAACCCTCTGAGACCCGCTCGTGCTGGCGGGACTGTCTGTCAGAGGCTGTGGCAGGCTCAGTTTTAAAGCTAGATGAAGATACTGGTATCATGTGAAACTAGACAACCTAAGGTATCCATGTCATGCTAGCCTGTCAGGAAGGGGGCAGAATAATGCTCCAAAAACTGCCATGGCCATTTTCAAAGGGGTCCCCCTTCACCACAAGACATGTTAATGAAAATAGGTTTTATGGGTAGCCAGCCAGTGCCACAGGTCTCCCCTTTATAGACATGCCCATTGTATACCAATACCATGCCGTTTTGGGCAAGATCCATGGAGTCCTTTGCATGCAGTACAAATGTGTTATTTTCACCTATTCTAAACATTTAGTATTTGACCATCTCTGCATATTGGTGTCTTGGAATTGCATATATTGAGTGTCTGGAAATCTGAGATTCCCAATTGCCCAATTGTATTCATGTGTGATGGTGTTAGTCCCCATAGTATAAATGTCCTTGTAGTGAGACCATTATTATTTAAATGTTTTGTACTTGACCTCACTGTATAAGATGACCTGTTGTTACCTCTAGGATAATCACAGCCTCATTAAACTTTACAAGCACAAAATAGAGACCGAGGACATTCAGGAAATGTATGGCTTTTCTTGTTTTATTGGCCATAAGGCAGGGTTTCTGAGCAACTTCCAGAACAGAATGCCATCCAATCGCCAACAAATTTTATTCTTACAGAAATCTCCAAATGTCAAAATTACAGCATGAATTTCCGATGGTGTTCCTCAAGGTCTTGGTGTCTTAATGTGGTATTTTCTATGGTGTTCCTCAAGGTCTTGGTGTCCTAATGTGGTATTTTCTATGGTGTTCCTGAAGGTCTTGGTGTCCTAATGTGGTATTTTCTATGGTGTTCCTGAAGGTCTTGGTGTCTTAATGTGGTATTTTCTATGGTGTTCCTGAAGGTCTTGGTGTCTTAATGTGGTATTTTCTATGGTGTTCCTGAAGGTCTTGGTGTCTTAATGTGGTATTTTCTATGGTGTTCCTCAAGGTCTTGGTGTCTTAATGTGGTATTTTCTATGGTGTTCCTCAAGGTCTTGGTGTCTTAATGTGGTATTTTCTATGGTGTTCCTCAAGGTCTTGGTGTCTTAATGTGGTATTTTCTATGGTGTTCCTCAAGGTCTTGGTGTCTTAATGTGGTATTTGGTGGAGGGACTTTTGACCATGTTAACAATTCTCGAGTGGTCTCCCTTCTGTTCTGCAGACTGACACGTCAAACAGAGGGCTGGAGGCCGTTTCTGTCCCAGGAGGTGGAGGGTGTTGACCGCCCGGTGCTGTACATCAGCCGCAAGCTCTCTCAGTGGGAGGCCATGGTACAGCACCGTGGAGAAGAGACTGTCTGGCCATCAGGTGGGCAGTTGGGACCCTCCGCTACTACCTCCTGGGGGCACCCATTCACCCTCTGTTTGGACTAAGCCCCCCTATGTGGTAGGAGGGGTGTGGTTTAGGCGTTGGCTGAAGGGAGAGACTTGGAAGTGACTCACTGAAGCAGCGGTAGGGTATGGTTAATTGGCACAGGTGCAGGCTGTCTGACTAATTAACCCTGTCTTTACACATATCCATGATAGGGGACATTTAGAACGTTACTGTACGCACAGCGTCAAAAATCATCGGCTGTGAGCTCCCCTCTGTGGCCTCCATTTATGCCACACAAATCCGGCGGAAAGGGGAAAAGGTGATCAGGGACCCTTCTCACCCTGCTTACGACCTCTTTAACCCCCTTCCCTCTGGCAGAAGACTCCAACGTCTCAGGTGCAGGACATCCCGTTTTAAAAACAGTACATATCCCGAGGCTGTCCGTCACCTGAACTCGAGTACAAATGTACAGGCACTTTGCACAACAAGGGCTAGCACCAGCCAACATGCACTTTAAGGCAATATGCACTTTAAAACTGGTACACTGAGCAATTTATTTTAGGTATTGTAGCATTTTTTCTTTTTAATTGTTTGTGTAAAACTCTTTATTGTGGGGATTGTACTCTTGTGTTTTTATATTGTATTCTTGTGTTTTTATATTGTACTCTTGTGTTTTTATATTGTATTCTTGTGTTTTTATATTGTATGTTTTTAACATTGTCTGTACTGTACGTGGCACCAAGACAAATCCCAATCAACAGTGTTGAAATGGCAATAAAGTTTCTATCTATCTATCTATCTATATCTTCACTGTGAGACTGGGGCTGGAGACACAGACGCGCACACACACACACACACACACACACACACAGACGCACACACACACACACACACACACACGCACACACGCACACACACACACACACACACACACACACACACACACACACACACACACACACACACACACACACACAGAGAGAGAAGGATTTGTTTGGAGCATCAAGCTCGGAAGCAGAGGTCTCCGGGGGGAAAATACTATTTATGATTTTAAGAGCTGAGCAAGTAGTTAAAGAGACGTTTAAGTTGTGTCACACAGGTGTTTGCTCAGTGTGTGTCACAATAAACCTGCTCTTCGTTTTCGGCATCGATACCGTCTCCAGGTGTTCGTCAACGCCCAGCGGGGGTATAGCACCCACATTGCCACTGACTGCACCGTTTTGAAAAAGTAAAAAAATGTTACACCCTTTTTTTCTTCTTTCACAGTGAATCTCTACCACCCTCGGCGGCCCGTAAAATAGGCCAATATGAAACAAACGGAGTGAGAACGAAGGGAATTAAGCATCAGAAGTGACATGGGGGTGTGTAGCTCTGTGCTCTCGTCTCTCCTCCCCGTACGTCACACCGCTGCCGCCTACAGTACCTCACAGGGGTGACACAGTGGGCACAGGGGAAGTGGCACACATCCTCCCTACTGTTTTCATTGTCATGGATATTTCCCCGACGCTTTGAGAACCCCTTTCCCTCTCTGTGCAACGAGGTCGAGAACGCGTTGAACCTCGTTCTCTCTCCTGCTCAAGCATCGTCCCCCCCCTCCCCTCCGTTCCATTTTTTCTACCCGGCACCTCTGTTTCTCTGTACAAAGGTAAGGGGAAGGTTAAGACCGATCACTCTCCCTTCCTCACGAGGCGTCTTGTCTGAGCTCACTGGGGAGGGGGGGGGGGGGGGGGGGCCTCTACCACTGCCCTTGTTTTGTTTTAAATGACTCCTGAAAAAAGAAAACCCTGTCCTCCCTGGACCGTTGTTTTATGTGGACAGAGATGGGGTGTGACGGGAGGAGCTGTGTGTTTACGACCAGAATGCTACACACCGTCTCCGGTACATAGTAGAATGTCCCCCCCAACAGACCAATCAGAAAACAGGTTACATTCCTAGACTCTCCAATGAAAGGTCCACATACACGAGGCATCAGGCATCATATGGGTATTTAAGCTCCATTGTTTTTGTCATGCAACCCTGATAAAGGCATGTTGCCTGAAACGCGTTGGTTTTATTTGTGTGAATAAGGAACATTCTTTTTTTTACAATTGTTCTCCCTTGCTAGTTTTGTCCAGTTCATGCACCTTGGTTGAAGGACGGAGTTTGCAACAGATCTCTTGTTTATCTCGTTCTGCAGACTAGGTGGGTGGACGACGTTGATAGAACAAAGACACAGCTTGACTCCTCCCTGGGATTCAGAGTTACGAGTAGCTATTATAAACGTGTATCACATGCATTAAATACTACTTGCGCTGTGGCTAGTCCTCTGTGTCGGCATAGAAGTGATGGAAGGAACGGAGGGACAGAGAGAATGTACCGTGACGCTATGAAGGGCAGTGACTAATGGTGACTCAGAGAGGCCTGGGCCCTCATTTATCAATGGTGCGTACGCACAGATATGTGCGTAACCCCGTGCATACGATCATTTCTAAGCAAAATGTGGGACTTATCAATTTGTATATCTACGCACAGCTCAGACCATGCGTATATGGCGCCCAGCGGTAGAATGAGAAAACTGCACGCACCATGAGACGGACTTTCATGCATTAGTTTCAACTGTCACTGACGTGTTCATATGAATATGATCCGTAATTCATTATAGTTAATTATTGTCAAACCCTATAAATAGCATATGGAATAGGTCTTTCTTTCCGAATGAATGCAGCTTGGTTTATATATAGCGTTATCGGAATACTACGGGGTGCACTGACTGCGCTCCGCGGGGAACTGTTTTCAGAGATAGCAGATAGGGATGAATGAATGAATGAGGGGCAGTCTAATTGCAGAGAGAACATAATATTAACTACCTGTACCCCCCCCCCCCCCCCCCTTCCCCCATGCTGCTATGATGCCTGAATTTCCCCAAGGGGATCAATAAAGGAATATCTTATCTTATCTTATCTTAGAGTCCGCTACCCGAGACACATTCTCCTTGATTTGTACCGCAATTTGAGACCGAAATTGGAGCGTGGAACAAATGCCATCCCCATGCACATTCAAGTCCTCTCCACCCTCGGGTATTTGGCCACCGGCACGGTCCATCGTGATATTGGAGATGGATATATAATTTATATAGCCTACCTAATACCGACATCAAAATAGATTGTATGCCTCTACAAATCATATGCAGGTAGAAAATTTACGGAAAATCCTTCGCGATTTGGAATTAAATTGACGGAGAACTTTAATCCCTGGGTATTAATCGAACGAAACGAAAAAAGGCAGTCATATCCCAGCATGGTTATTAATGACACCAACGGCAAACAGTGGTTAACGGTCTTTATTAGTGTTTGCGCTGCCCAGGCAGCAATGGTCTTTAGGAAGTTAATAGATATCATATCCGACATCACCGTGTACACGTCTGTCAGCCTGTCTCGTATTTCTCCCATAACACGCGTTCGCTCGGTTTAGTCAATTTTTCCACATTTCATGGGGGTGTTTCATTACCATATATGGTTAATTACGGGCGGTTCTATATGCAAATAATTAAAATCGTGCACGAGTGTGGAGCGTAGAACAAGTGGCATTTATCAACACGGAGTACTTGCAGGTGTGCGTAGGACCTGTGTACGCACGGTTGATAAATCCCGATTTTTCTGTGCGTACACACATTCTAAATTCCGTGCGTAGGAACGGAAATAGAACACTTTCTACGCATTGTTGATAAATGAGGGCCCAGGGTTCTAATGGTGACTTAGAGAGGCCTGGGTTCTAATAGTGACTCATAGCCCTTTCACACAGTCAGGGCTCTGGTTCAAGCTCCAGCTCCGTTCTGAACCCTCTGAACCTTGGTGCTCTCTGGCGAACCAGCCCGCGTTTACACCCATTTAAGCAGAACCAACATTCCACCGTCTCCGTCATCAACGGGGGCGTTACTCAGGTGGAGGTAAAAAGAATGCGTGGAGAAAGGCTTAGCGAGCCTCAACGCATGAGCGCACACACAAAAGCACACACGCACACACACGCACTGTATACATTTGAAATGAATCGTTCCAGCAAAGTAGGCTTCTATTATTCAAATTACTTGTTTTAATGGGTATCATAGTAGTAGGTCCTACTGTAGAACATGACATAATAGCATGACATCTGATTTATTAATGCCAATACTGGATGACAACCGCAATTGGCACTTGAAAAGTGTAAATGATGGATTAGTCAGGAGCAGTTCATGATGGCCCGTTTAGCTCAACTGGTTAGTGCGCTGCCTGTGGAGCATATGGTCCCCAGTTCAAATCTTTTTGTTTACACTGCTTGTGTTGTTTTTACTACCTGTACCCCCCCCCCCCCCCATGCTGCTATGATGCCTGAATTTCCCCAAGGGGATCAATAAAGGAATATCTTATCTTATCAACCAGAGTGGATAAATTAATTAACGTTAAGTAACCAAGAGATTTGAACTGAGGACCGATGCTCCGCAGGCAGTGCACTAACCAGTTGAGCTAAACGGGCCGTCATGAACTGCTCCTGACTAATCCATCATTTACACTTTTCAAGTGCCAATTGCGGTTGTCGTCCAGTATTGGCATTAATAAATCATATGTCATGCTATTATGTCATGTTCTACAGTAGGACTTACTACTATGATACCCAATCCATTAAAACAAGTTTAAAGTTTCTTTAATAGTTGTCATACAAAAGTACAGAATACTTTTATACAAAATGCTTCTTACTGTTTCGCTCCAGAGACTGTGTTAGACAAGATAGTATGAAATAAAATAGTATAGCATGTAAAATAGAAGTAAAAATAGAGGTCACAGTGTTCAGTATAGACATATGTACAATGTTCGATGCAGAATAGAAGTAACTGAGTTACCATACAATATACAATATACTATGCAATGTACTAATATACAATACTATATAGTGCAGAGCAGAAATGGGATGAGGTACAATTTAGGTACAATTTACAGTAAGGTGTGCGAGTTGTAGTGCAAATCCTTTACTGTTATGTACCAGGAGCCTGATCACTCCTGTGTCACTGTGCATGCAGGCCTGATCACTCCTGTGTCACGGGGCATGCAGGTGAGGGCTGCCAATTAGCTAATTGCTGCTGATTGGTTACCTGCTGGCAGCTTTAAAACCAGCCCTGGTAACACACATGCAGTGTCTGTGGTTAGAGGAGTGTGGGTTAAACAGATAGCTATCACGGTCTTCTATTCTTGTACTTTAGTTTACACCAGTAATTCCTTGATAGAGTAGCTTTTTGAGTTTGAGCACAGGGTTTTGGTGTTGGTTTACATATAGGTTGCGGGCCTTTGAGCCAGGGTCGTAACAGTTGGGGGCTCGTCCGGGATATTTACCCCTAGAAATTTGTTTGGTGGTTTTTTTTGTGTTACATGGGGTGTCATGGTGCTATGGTTTGGGTGGTGTTCGTTACATATCGTGTAACGTGGGGGCTTGAGCCGTTTCATCAAACAGATGAGTATGCCTTATTTGTTTGTAATTTGATGTGACTACTTATGCTGTTAAAATATATAGTTTAGTGGGCACCACATATGAATGAATGAAAACTTTATTTAACAGATTGCAGAATGGGTACAATACAGTACGGCTCAATACACACAATTGTTAAGGGGATGCAGACCAGAGAAAGACTTTTGTCTTGTTTACATCAGGGTCCCCCAACTCGAGTCCTCGATATCCTCGCGGACGGACCAGTATACCTTTATATCATATCATATTCATATTCATATCATAGTTTACTCTATCAGCCTACCAGCATGTAATACGTTCTTTGTTAGAACTCAACTCGTTATTATTTTGCGCATAGATTGCAGAAATACGGGGACGTTTTGATTTAGGCTTTGACACAGAATACAAGTCATGATATCACCCACACGATATATGCTCTGTGTCCAGAGCATGTATGCTTTTCATTCATTTAAGACACATTTATTGCAAGGGTTTTGTATACACATACACTCAACAAATAACCTCTGTCTGTTCTCGTTGCAATGTGTTTATATCGTGGGTGTTCATATGACTTGTATTCTGCTTACAGCTTCGGGGTTCCACTTATTACGTTTAACAATGGCAAAGCCTTTTAAATATAATCAAAACGTTCCCGTATTTCTGCAATATATGCGCAAAATAATAACGGGTTGAGTTACGCGGAGCGCAGTCAGTGCTTATTTCCGCGTTGTAAAAATATTCTACCACCGGGCGCCAACTACGCATGGTCCGACCTGTGCTTAAATATACGCACAAAGTCAAGCACAAGTTCAAATAGATAAATCCCACACTTTGCTTAGGAATGGTCGTACGCACGGCTTAAGCACATATCTGTGCGTACGTCAGGTTGATACATGAGGGCCCTGGGTTCTTGTCTGACAATGTGCAACAGATTGGAAAGGAGAGGTGGACGAACATGTGACCATGACACCGAGAAGATTTGACCAATGGCCAGAGGGCTGGGTATCGAAATGGCTTCAATACTATCAAGTATGGACAAATGCTGTGGAATCGAATACCACAAAATATTGATACCTAAGTAGTTAATCTCATCAGTGTCAGTGAGCTAATAAGCATGTTTGTTCCAAGATATTACATTTCTTCTGTTCGACCACAATCTGCAAAGCCTCCGATTGGCTCGCACAGCACACACAATGCACAAGTATCGTTTTAGTATAGAGTTTCATATATCGGTATTGGCACCAGTATACAAGATTTTCAAATGATACCCAGCCCAGAGAGAGAGAAGAGAGGGAGAAGATAGAGGGAGAAAAATATTAGAAAGAAACAAAAGAATAAACATAGCATAACTAGAAGAAGACATCCAAGATCAAGATTAAAAATCTCCCCACTTTACTTTCACACCAAACATTTTGCTGGGTAGATGACAGAAAAGAAAGTAGCCTATATAGCCATGTTGTATGTATCTACAATGGCGATAATACCCCACAGCACACAGTTGTATGAAGAAACTAATTTGTAAAGTTTGGTGCAAATTGGACAAAGTGTTGCAAGTAACAACATCACCTGTTGTTTACCATACATTTTGCAGAATTTGGATTGGCTTATCAACTATCTAAATAATACATATTGATACCATCAATAGGATAACACACAGGGACAACACATTAATGTCATCATGATCGGACAAACTGTTGAGCTTTTAACTTTTGCGTCTATCCTTGATATATGTTTTATTTGATAATGTGTATGAGAAGCTTGCGTCAGATGTTTTGGTAATCATCAAATAAAATCAATCAATGTCAAATGTGTAGTCCTTGAAGAGCCGCATCTCTGGGTATATTTGTGACTGTATGACTATCGGGTTAGGAGACACGTTCATGTGGCACCCGATGGTGCCACTAGAGGGACGTCTTCCTTTAGTGGTCATGAATGTTCACAGCACATTTTATGGCAATCTGACTGTAACTATAGACCACTGCACTTCCGCGTTACATTGAGCTCATGGAGGAGAGAGCGGGGGAGAAAATGAATGTGGATGAGAGCCTTGACATTAAGTGGTTGCAGATATGGCTGTGGAGGTTTGATTGATTGATTGAAAACTTTATTAACAGATTGCAGAACGGGTACAATACAATACAGTACGGCTCAATACGGTGCTGGAGACATGATCCAATAGACTTATATATACGTCCGAGTCTCCTGAACACGGAGAGACAAATCCCAAGTTGATCGGCACTTTCTCGGCCGAGCTATAGTCGCTTTCCCGCACCTACTCCGGAATAAAAGGCGTATAAAAGTCTATTAGCTCATGTCTCCAGCGCCCCCACAGCCGTAGCTACAACCACTTAATGTCAAGGCTCTCATCCACATTCATTCATTTTCTCCCCCCGCTCTCACTGCCATGATTTCAGAATACCGGAAGTGTTGCGTTGTGGTCTATTCCAGGGGTTCCCAAACTTTTAAGGCCGGGACCCAGAAAATAAGGCGTCAGAGAGCCGCGGCCCAATGCACATCGTCAGGCTTTTTTTTTTTTTTTTTTTGCAGGCGACCGATTTTTTAAGCCAAATATCACTTCAATCCTATTAAGTTAGTTCAAGTTAGTTATTCATTTATATGTGCTATTTATGAGAGGGCTAACTTGTTGCAAAATAATAATGATAATAATAATAGCCTCATTAAAATACTATTGTTGCTCCGGTTGTTTTATGTGCATAATCTGTTATTTAGTTTGAAATGTTCGTTGAAATAAGTAGATTTTTCGTTTTTGTTTATTTATTAAGTTAATATAAAACCATATAGTCACATTTTAGAATACAATAGAATAGAATTTTACAATACAACTAGAAACACTGTCCTGGCCTGCTTCTAAGTTCAGTGACCTGACAATTTTTTTTTTCTTTTTTTTTTTTTTTTATCATCTCGCGGCCCTCCCGTTGCTGCTCGCGGCCCACCTTTGGGTCGTGACCCCGACTTTGGGAACCACTGGTCTATTGGAGATATATTGTTCACAGACATACAGATATAAATATAGAGATAAAAAAAATATATATATTAAAAAGACCCACTGACCTACAGTCGCCCTGGACCTGCCGGAACACTGACCTACAGTCGCCCTGGACCTGCCGGAACACTGACCTACAGTCGCCCTGGACCTGCCGGAACACTGACCTACAGTCGCCCTGGACCTGCCGGAACACTGACCTACAGTCGCCCTGGACCTGCCGGAACACTGACCTACAGTCGCCCTGGACCTGCCGGAACACTGACCTACAGTCGCCCTGGACCGGCCGGAACACTTTCTGATGTTGCCACAGAATTTGGTGTTGACCTTCAGAGCCGTCTCACTCTCCTTCTCCATCATGGATGCCAGTTCCCGGGCCACAATGCTGAGGTAAGCCGAGTTGAGGAAACCCAGGATGGTGTGTAGCTCCACCAGACCTGAGAGGACATGGAGCTCCTCTCTAAGGGCCTGGGTCAGGGCTGGGGCTGTGATACGAAAGCCCACAGCCAGCCTGTCAAAGCCCGTCTCACCCCCTGGGCTGGAACTCTGGGCAGAATGGAGGAGAGACAGAACCGACTGGCTCCTCAGACCCTGTTAGACGATATCAAAAAAGTCATGTTGTTATAAAAATATCATCGTTGTTCTTCCGTCATATTGATATGACTCCTGCCTATCAAATCTCACAAATGTGATTGTCAGGTTTAAGTGTACCTGGTAGAGCGTGAGCACCTCAGACTCAGGGTAGAGGAAGAAAAGCTGCTGAAGACAGTGGACTCGTTCAGGGATGGACAGAGAATACGCTCGTCTAGTACCCTGAGACTCAGAGCTGTAAGAGGACAGCCGGTCCAGCAGGTGGCGGCGCAGCAGACGACGCACATCATCCCAAACTTCCTGGACCTGAAGATAGTGATAATGTAAACGATTTCCTACAACCTCCCCCAAAACTATGATCTCAATTAGGGGGAATCACAGTGTGATGAGGTCTCTAAACTTACATTCATTATTTACCATGAAGATTATAATTAACAAAAATAAATAATCATAACGAAGAATACATTTAAAAATAGAATAATTAGACACAAACATATTAACATAATTATCAAATTATAAAAAAATATGTATAATAATAATAATGAAATTGACATGAAACAACATGAAATGCACATGGAATTCACATGAAACAATGAAATTGCCCTAGGAATGCTGAATAATGTTCCCTAGAATTGGTTAATTAATTGTAAAATTAGTAATTACTTGAGGGGTTACATTTCTGCCTTGTAGGGAAGTAAAATAGTTGTTTTCGCTCATATTTTACCTAAAGCCTAATAGCTAGGGGTACATATCATCTGGGTTAGCATTAGCAAGGAGGTAGCCACCCTCTCCCAAGCCACAAACCAAATTATAAATAAATAGCTGCGTTCAGAATGAGCATATGCCACATCCGCTTAACAAGTCAAGCCTAGGGCGGCTAGGTGGTGTAGTGGGCAAGGCACTCGCCACCAACGCAGGAGACGCTGGGTTTCGAGCCCAGCTCTCGGCGTTGCTACCAATTGGCAGTGTTAGGGGTGGGAAAGCTGGTGGGTGGGTCCTGGTAGTTGTAAACAGCGACTCCTACAGTTCGGTCGGGGCGCCTGCACAGCAAGGGAAGGATCTGGAGGGAGGTAGTGTGACCTTCCACACGTTACACTCTCCCAGTGAGAGTCTGCGCTGCCAGGCTGGCTGCCGGCTGTCGGAGGAAAGCATGTGATAGTCTCCGGCCTCCCGGACCAACAGTAGGGGGGGGGGGGGGGTGCGCAACAACCAGGAAGGGGGTTGGGAATTGGCATAACGACTAACAGTGGGATGGGAGAAAAATTGGAAAAAGGAGGGGGGGAAAAGATTTTAAAAAATTTAAAAATAAATAAAAAAAGTCAAGCCTAAACAAAAACATATAATACCGGTAATAAATAATTTAGGACCTGCTCAGAGGTCATCAATCGGCACGCATGCGATGCATGCATGCGATTCGTCTGTGCGATTAACCCATCCCATCGTCCTTCCCCCCCCAAGGGCAGCCGGGAGCAGACAGGCGTCAACGTGAGCCGCGCCAGGGGACCAATCCAAGTGCTCCTGTCCGTCTTCGTCAAGGACGCCACAGCGTTAGCGATCTTGTTGTTGTGCATGTTTTTCCATTGGGTTTATCTTATCGGGGGGAAACCCTTGCGAGCACGGGGAGAACATGCAAACTCCACACAGAAAGGCCTGGGAGATACCCCACCTGGGTAACTGGCATCATGGAAACCTGGTCCCCAAGCGGGAATCGAACCCTGGACCTTCTTGCTGTGAGGCGACAGTGTTTGACCACTACACCACTGTGCCGCTGTTGTAGGTAAACTGTGTGTTAAACTGTGTGTTTACCTCCAGAAGAGAGTCGTCTCTAACGGTATGGACTGCTAGGATGGAGGAGGTAGTCAGCTGAGGGGTGAGAAAGGAGGTGCAGGAGGAGGAGGAGGAGGAGGCTGAGAGGGTGCAGGGGAAGGAGACCCCACATTGGGAGGACAGGTTCAACAGCAGCTGGAGGGTCACGTCTTCTCTGTCCTCCTCTTCTGACCTCAGGTACTGTTGCTGAACAATTGAGTGGAGATATTAGCACAGACAGAGAAGAGTAATGCACAATACATGCAATGATGATGGAAATGTTATATCATCGTCATAATGATCATCATCATCATCATCATCATCACCACCACCACCATCATCATCATCATCATCCTGTATTACCAATGTTCGGAGGAAGTCCATGATCTCTGGGTGTCCCGTGATGACAGGTCTGACAGTGTTAGGGTTCCGTGGGCCGAACCACTGCAGACATTCCGTGGGGCTGGGCGGCCGCTCCCCTGTCCAGGAATCTCCCATTTTGGCCTGGAGGTCTTTCAGGCTCTGTTCAATACTGCAGGAAACAGATACGACTAGCTTAGATATACTGTATAACATAATATAATACTATCATACAAACTAGATAATACATAATACATACCACCATACAAACTACATAATATATACTACCATACAAACTAGATAATATATACTACCATACAAACTAGATAATACATACCACCATACATACTACATAATACATAATGCATAATACATACCACCATACAAACTACATAATATATACTACCATACAAACTAGATAATATATACAACCATACAAACTAGATAATATATACTACCATACAAACTACATAATACATACCACCATACATACTACATAATACATAATGCATAATACATACCACCATACAAACTACATAATATATACTACCATACAAACTAGATAATATATACTACCATACAAACTAGATAATATATACTACCATACAAACTACATAATACATACCACCATACAAACTACATAATATATACTACCATACAAACTAGATAATATATACTACCATACAAACTAGATAATATATACCACCATACATACTACATAATACATAAGTCAAGTCAAGTCAAGAGTTTTAATTGTCACGGCATACAGGTATACAATGAAATGCGGGTGGTCTTGCCCGCAACGATGTGCAATACAGTGGTACATATAATAGAATCAAAGAAGAAAACAACATTGTGCAGTAAACAGGTAACAGGTAACATGGAGTGACATCTCGGTATCTGTACATAGTTATTTACAGAGCATATGGGACATGCTTGTTAGCTTTGGTAGTGCAATACACTGTTCCTGTTATTCTAATTTAAAGTGTCCTTTCCTTTGGCCATAAGTGTGCGTGTGTGCGACATGAGTGTGTGCCCGACTCATCACACATATAATAAACCTCTCCATAAAACAGGGACACGTCCCCAAGGACTTCAAAATTGCGAGAGTGACCCCTCTGCACAAAAAGGGCAGCAAATTAGACCCAGGCAACTACCGCCCTGTTTCTATTCTTACCTCCATCTCGAAAGTCATGGAGAAAATAGTCTACGAACAGGTCGAAAAGTACCTGGTGGAAAAAAATCGAATCTACGAATTCCAATCTGGCTTCAGAACATCCCACTCCACTGACACATGCCTTCTCTATTTGAACGACCACATTAAACAAGAGGTGGACGCGGGCAGATACTGTGGCATGGTCATGCTGGACCTACAAAAGGCCTTCAACACTGTCAATCACTCCATTCTGATTGACAAGCTAAAAGCATTTGGTTTTGATAGTTTATCAGTGAGCTGGATGCAATCCTACCTTGAGGGGAGAGAACAGATGGTGGCGGTAAACAGTACTCTATTCCCCCCCTCACAGTGAGCTGTGGTGTTCCACAAGGAAGCATACTAGGACCGCTACTGTTCCTAATTTATGCAAATTACATGTCGTCAGCTTGTGACTGCAACTTGTTCTTGTTCGCGGACGACTCAGCCCTGCTGGTCTCTGACAAGAACAAGTTACAGGTTGAAAAAACCCTCAGCTCTGAACTCGGCAGAATCTGCAACTGGCTCGCTGATAACAAACTATCATTACACCTGGGTAAAACAGAGTCCATTCTCTTCAGATCAAATAAAAAAACTCAGCAAGACCGACGGCTTCTCAGTTACAGTGGGTGACAATATTGTCACAAGGAAAGATGAAATTACATAGGTTCCATCCTAGAGGCAAATCTTTCCTGTGACAAAATGGCATCCAAGGTAATAAAAAAAGTCAACCAACAAACTAGATTCTTGTACCGGATCTCCTCTCTGGTAAACAAGAATACCCTGAAGACTCTACGACTATGCTTGCACCTCATGGTACCAAAGCACCTCAAAGGCGCTAAAAACAAGATTACAAACATCACAAAACAAACTGGTCACACTTCTACTTGACCTTACCCCTAGAACCCACCTCACCCCTGCCCACTCTGACAACCTAGGATGGCTTAGAGTAGACGACAGAGTAGAGCAACTTGCAATGGGCCTGGTCTACAAGATACACTATACGACTAAGGTACCCATGTACATGTCAAAATACTTCCCAAAGGTCAGTGAATACCATGAGCACAACACCAGAGGAAGCTCAACAAATCATGTTAAACCCAGATTCGGCTCAAACAAGGGACTAAACACGTTTCGCAATTATGCCACATCAATGTGGAATGCCCTACCCAAAGTTGTAAAGGAATGTGAATCCCTACCCACATTCAAAACCGCTCTTAAAGAGCACCTACGGGAGGCTGCAATTCGAAACTGGCCACCATAAATGTCCAAACCCCCCCACCCCCTCCTAATAGACAGTCTCCTCCCCACCGCATGTATATATTCACCCCCCACCGTATGTATATTTCTCTCCCACCCACAAACCCCCTCCTAATGTACAGTCTCCTCCCCACCGTATGTATATTTCTCTCCCAGTTCAAGTTCAAGTTCAAGTTCAAGTTCTTTAATAGTTGTCATACAGAAGTACAGAATACTTTCATACAAAATGCTTCTTACTGTTACGCTCCAGAGACTGTGCTAGACAAGATAGTATCAAATAACATAATAACATAATATAGTATGAATTTAGAAGAAGAAAATGAGGTCACAGTGTTCGGTATAGACATATGTACAATGTTCTGAGTTACCATATAATATACAATACACAATACTATGCAGTGTACTAATGTACAGTACTATCTAGTGCAAAGCAGAAATGGGATGAGGTACAATTTTAGGTACAATTTACAGTAAGGTGTACGAGTTGTAGTGCAATCCTTCATCCATAAATATAAAGTGTGGGGAGTGGGTGCTACAGTGTGTTTGTTTAAAGTGGGTGTGTGCTATAAAGTGTGTGGAGTGGGTGCTACAGTGTGTTTGTTTAAAGTGAGTGTGTGCGTGTGGATGTGTGTGCTATGTGCGTTTGGTGGTTGTTGTTGTGTAGTGTTCATTCATTGTTCGTTTAGCAGCCTGATGGCCTGGGGATAGAAGCTACTTCTGAGTCTTTCTGTGCTCGCCTTGAGACTCCGGTATCGCTTGCCTGACCGCAACAGTTCAAAGAGGCAGTTGTTCGGGTGACTGGAGTCTTTAATGATTCTCTTAGCCTTGCCCTTGCAACGCTTGTAGTAAATGTTCTGGAGGGTGGGGAGCCCCCCTCCAATTGTGCGTTCGGCTGAACGTGTCACTCTTTGTAGTCTGCTTCGGTCTTTTGCAGTGCTATTCCCAAACCAGGAGGTGATGTTGCCGGTCAAGATGCTCTCTATTGTACATGAGTAGAAGTTCTTAAGGATCTTCTGGCTGACTTGGAACTTCCTTAGGCGCCTGAGGAAGTAGAGGCGTTGTCGTGCCTTCTTCACCACACTGTTAATGTGTGTGGTCCATGTCAAGTCCTCGGATATGTAGGCTCCGAGGTACTTGAAGCTGTTGACTCTCTCAACCGGTGCCCCGTCGATGCTGAGGGGGCTGTAGTCCTTGACCCCCGACCTCCTGAAGTCCACAATCATCTCCTTTGTTTTGCTGACGTTCAGGGAGAGGCTGTTTTCCTGGCACCATCCCGCCAGGACCTTGACCTCTTCCAGGTAGGCCCTCTCGTCGTTGGCAGAGATCAGGCCCACCACCACTGTGTCGTCAGCTAATTTGACGATTGTATTGCTACTCCGCTGAGCCACACAGTCGTGTGTGTACAGGGAGTAGAGGAGGGGACTCAGAACACAGCCCTGGGGGGCCCCTATGTTGAGGGTGATGGATGAGGAGGTGCAGTTGCCTGCTCTCCCACCCACCCACCCCCTCCTAATGTACAGTCCCCTCCCCATCATATGTATATACTCTGTCAGGATCTATAGGTAACAGTACTGTATTTTGCATATCGTATATGTCACAAATGTAACAGTACTAAATACCTGTATGTCATGTATGTCCCTATGCCATAAATGTCATGTATGTTGTGTATGTCATAAATGTCACTATGAATTGAAAATGGGGGACCCTGATGTAAACAAGACAAACATCTTTCTCTGGTCTGCATCCCCTTAACAATTGTGTGTATTGAGCCGTACTATAATGTACCCATTCTGCAATCTGTTAAATAAAGTTTTCATTCATTCAATCATTCATGTTTATAGCACAAAACAATTCACTCCTGGGTAACATCCAAAAATTCTGTGATAGAGAGGGGGGTTACAATTTAGAGGAGAGTCTAACTTCAAGAAACAGGCTGTTCATTCAACAATGTATGTATATTTCTGTGGAGTGAATATGAGTTGCATAAGATAATAGAGTGTGAAGCAGTGGCGGCTTGCCACTAGGGGCGCTCGGGCGCCGCCCCCCCCCCCCCCCCCCCCTGGTTAAAAGAGAGAAGAACAAGAAATGTTGTTTTTTTTTGTTTTTTTTTATAGCCCTATAAATAATATAAACATGTTTAAAATGAATAATATTTACTCATTTTAAGTATGTTTGCGTTTCCAATGCACAATATAACGTTAATATATCAAATAAAAATAATTGTTTTCCTGAACAGGAAGTGACTCACTGTCGCATAGCCGCATTTCTCCTAGCCGTATTTCTCTCGGCCCGGGCTAGACGCAATAGCGCTCTGAGTGCGCGTTACTGTTTCATCGCTGTATCCTTCGCAGCCAATCAGTGCGTAACGCGCTGTGCGTTGAAATATGATGTTTATGATGGAAGCCGGGCGCGATTTGAAGCGGTCTAGGCAAGCAGCCTTAGCAGCGTCTAGAATTTCCGTAGCCGCATTTCGCGGAGACGCTCTCTGATTGGCCGACAACAGTTTTTTTTTCGTAGCCGCATTTCGCGGAGACCCTCTCTGATTGGCCGACGTCAGTTTCTGTTGTAGCTGTTGTGTAACTTGTGTTGTTGTGATCATGCAGCTATTTGTCTTAGAGCGTGACGGCAAGTTCTTTCGACGGTTAAGCTTAGGCACTCTTTCAAAGTTGGTTAAGGTCAGAGTTTGTCTTAGAGCAGGGCAATAGAACGCCAGGTAGTTTGCAGTCTGTTCGACGCGGAAATGGGCAAAGACATCATCACAGTACTTGTGTTGTGTGGTCAGGGCCGCCTCAGGGGGCGTGCGAGCAGTGCGGTCGCACAGGGCCTCGCGGGAAGGGGGGCCTCGCACAAAAAAAAAGAAAAAAAAAAGAAAAAAGAAAAATATTTTTTATTTATAATCTTTTTTATTATTTTTTTTTTATTATTATTTTTATTTTTTGCGAGGCCCCCCTTCCCGCGAGGCCCTTTTTCATCACAGACCTAAAATCTAGTTTTGCTTATATGCTTATATATTTCACATTAGACACGTTTGTAGAATGTTCCTGGCTCTGCGGCTCTGCAGCAGACATACTCACTATTGGAGCTCTGGGGCTCTGCAGCAGACATACTATTGGTTTCAACGAAGGGAGGGGTTACATCATGTGTACGCCGGCGTGCGTCAGCTGCGTTTGACTATTTCGCGCATGCAGCTTTGGAGGTTATGCTTAGTTATGCCAGCCAAAACGAAGAGGACGGTCATTCGGCAGATGGACTGAAGATGAAAGTTGTTGCATGTTAGACAGTTCAGTCAGGCTAGCCATGTCGGCTTAGCTAAAGGCAGGGACAGCTAGTTAGCTTTAGCTACGTTATAATATCGAGTGCTAACGTGTGGTTCAGTCGGGATAGCCATGATGATGTCGGCTAGTAGCTAGCTTAGCTAAAGGCTAACTAGCATTAGCTAACCTAGAGAGAGCGCGTGTAGCATTGTTATGCCAAGATGAAGAGGACGGTCATTCGGCAGATGAACTTCGTCAACTCCACGCGGTTGTCTCCATCCTCTTGGAGGTTTGGTGAGTTTTTAATGCACTCTATTCTATTCCCGCCGTGGATATATCTCTCTCTCTCTCTCGGGAGCCAAACGGGCCGGCTAGCTGTTGTAGTAGCTAACGGTGTGTGGCCTGGTGTCAGTACCTGGCTACTCTATTTGCAGTTAGCCTATTTAGCTGATGTCGGCCATTGGCTCCTTGCTACTTTGTTTTCTCTGGTATAGACCCTCTTCTCTTTGGATTTAAGTGTTGATCTTTGTCCTTTTGGATCTATGTATATTCATGTTGCATTTGTGAAGTTATCTTTTCCTTCTGTTTTGTTCTTCCATTAAAAGTTGAATATCCTTTAGGGGCTCATCTTTGCTTATCTCTCTCATACATGCTCTCTCTCTAACACACACACACAGACATGCTCTCTCTCTCTAACACACAAACACACATGCTCTCTCTCTCTCTCTCTAACACACACAGACATGCTCTATATCTCTCTCTAACACAAAATGACATGCTCTCTCTCTCTATATTTCTCTCTCTTTCTAACACACATATACATGCTCTCTCTCTAACACACACACACAAACAGACATGCTCTCTCTCTATCTCTCTCTTTCTAACACACACAGACATGCTCTATCTATCTCTCTCTCTTCAATTCAAATGGGCTTTATTTCACATTCTTGTATTTCTCTCAGTAGGTATGGGAGTTTTGAGTTATTGTCGATGTTTTAAAAGTCTCTTTGGGTGTTTGCAATTTGTGGGAAGTATGTCTTGGTATAGTGGGCAGGTTGTTAAGAAGTGGAGCTTGGTTTCCACCTCATCTTGTGTGCAGTGGGTCTGTCTTCGCTTGGGAGCCAGGTCTGCCTATGGCGGCCTTTCTCGATGGCTAGGCTGTGCTCGCTGAGTCTGTACCTAGTCAAGGATCTTCTTAGTAGTGGGTGTAGTGGCCAAAATCCAAAAGGTCTGTCCTATAACTATTTGAATTTTCCTTTCTTGGCCAATTGTAGGGCTGGGAAGCAGTGTCAGACTCGCAGTCGCAGAACAGAAACCACTGCACGTTTTTGTTGCTCTTTTTGCTCTTTTAATGGTCCAGTAAGAACAAAATATGAAAACAATATCGTACATAAAAATAAAACAAGAGATCCTAATAATCTCAATAACAAAAAGGTTGCGTCTGCGTTGCGTGTCAATGACAGTATTGCTGCTGCCTGCTGCCCTGCCGTCACACGCCGCACCTGTGGCTTATAGCGTTAGCCCCGCCCCATTCACCTGAGCAAAGCGCCCCACTCACTGAAACAGAGAAATGTATTAATACAGGTTCAGAATTAATCAAAACAAATAAGCTTGAATGCGGCTCTTACAGTGGGTATTCTGCCACTGTGTACTCTCTGTTTAGGGCCAAATAGCATTTCAATTTGCTCTGGTTTTGGGTTGTTTCTTTCCAATGTGTCTCTCTCTCTCTCTCTGGCCTTGCTCTGGTGGAGGGTCAGGGGCATTGCCGGGTCTGTGCAGCGATAACACTGTATATTGACTGTAGAACGGGAACTCTCTCTCTCTCTCTCTCTTGCTATATGTTGACTGTATCATGCCCAGCCTCGGGCAGCGCTATTATTTAAGAATATGTTGACTGTATAACATTTTTATTTTTTTTTTTTTTAACCTTTTAGGTAAAAAATCTCGCACAGGGCCTCGCATTTCTCCCAGGCGGCCCTGTGTGTGGTGCTAACACTTCGCTAACAACAAGCTATATGGCGGATGCAGTCTGGACAGTGGTCTGGATATACATCAACAGTCTGGGACAGTGGATTATACACTTTATCAAGCCCTCCTGCCCTGGACGTTTCGACTAAACAGTGAGTCTCTCTCTCTCTCTCTCGCTCTCGCTCTCTCAACACAGCGATGCTTCCTGTGTCTCCGAGAAATGCGGCTACGGAAAGTATTGACGGTGCTTGGCTTGCTGAGATGATAACAGCGATTCAAAACGCGCTGCTGTGTTGTGAACTATAACATTATTTTAGCTGCTGCTGATGCATAATGGATGAATGAATGAATGGTGAGTTGTTTAAAATGACAACATATACATGTGTTAATTATTTTATTGGATTGATCCGAGAGACAGAGAGAGAGATTGCTCCAGAGCATTTATTAATGTTACATTTTCAACTCGACCTAACGTGAACCCCCTGCGACCACCCAACAGTAGATAGTACGGGCCGCTACTGGTGTGAAGGTATACTGAATACTGTCTATCTGTATGTGGTGTATGTCATATAATTATGTTATGATTAATTGAAAATGGGGGACCCTGATGTAAACAAGACGAAAGTCTTTCTCTGGTCTGCATCCCCTTAACAATTGTGTGTATTGAGCTGTACTGTTTGTACCCATTCTGCAATCTGTTAATAAAGTTTTCAATCAATCAATCAATCAATCAATCAATCAATCAATGGGGTAGGAATACGTTTACACTTCATCCTCCTACTCCTGCTTGTTTGTTAATCTGTTTATTACTTGGGCGAACAATAAACATTCGAGAAATAACCAGAAACCACAAGGTTATATATAAGAGCCGGCTCCGAGAAATTCCAGCCTTGACACGCGCTGAGAAGAGCAGAGCTAAGACGACGGTTCTTCTCCTTTTCACCTTTCTACTACAGTAAGTAAGCTACCCAGCCTTTACTATGAATAATTGTATCTGGAATTGCAGTTTTCTCCTGTTGATTTTGTCTGTAGCCTCTAACTAGAACCGAACCTAGTCGTGGATTAAGGACAAAATCAAATTCATGAGTAGAGAAAGACGAATGAAAATTGCAACTATTTTATGTCCTTTGTCTACCTAGTTCGTTACTTTTGGAGAGAAATAAAAACATTGGATGATTTTGTGGCGTAGTTACATTATTATTACAAATGTAGTATGTATTTATTCTTGACCAAAATGCAGTTCATTATTACGTCATTTGTTCGTCATTACGATGTAGAGCTGTAGTCACGGGGGTCGCGCATGGGCAACGTGCTGACATCTTTGACCGCTGTATAGACGCGTGATTTTTTTTCATAGCCGCAGTTTGCGGAGACGCTCTCTGATTGGCCACTGACGTTTCTGGTCGTGTGACATGTGCGGCCAATCGTGTGACGCCTGTTTTTTTCACCGGTTAAGCTTAGGCACTCTTTCGAAGTTGGTTATGGTTAGAGTTTGTCTTAGAGCAGGGCGATAGAACACCAGCCCTGATTCCAAACTCTAACCTTAACCAACTTCGAAAGAGTGCCTAAGCTTAACCGGTGAAAAAAACAGGCGCCAGTGATAAACTAGGCGTTAGGTAGTTTGCATGCTGTTCGAGGCGGAAATGGGCAAAGACACAGGTGTCACGCGATTGGGCGTACATGTCACATGACCAGAAACGTAAGTCAGAGCGTCTCCACAAACTGTGGCTACGGAAAAAAATCACGCTGTATAGACCACTGCACTTCCGCGTTACATTGAAATCGGGGAGGAGATAGCGGGGGAGCATATGAATGAATGTGGATGAGAGCCTTGATGTAAGTGCTTGCAGCTACGGCTGTGGGGGTGCTAGAGACATGATCGAATAGACTTTTATGCGCCTGAATCTCCTGAACACTGCGCGACCCATTCCTAATCGATCAGAACTAAATCGGCCGAGATCAAGTCCCTTTTCCAGCACCTACTCCCCATACACATGCGCAGATTGTCAACGGAGTCAAAGCTATATGTAACGGATGGTATCGTGAAGCGCAGTCAAGAAGGGCTGGGGTGAGTAGCGGTGCTATGGGTTAAAACTCACTCTCACATCCTAAAAGAAAGACGCATAGACCCAGCACTTAGAAGTGAATTAATCTCTTGGTATAGCGGTCTGTGTTGTTGCCTGCGACGTGGGAGACCGGGGTTCGACTCCCACTCGGGGCATTGAAGTTTAAGGTGACGTTGTCACAACCGTTACAATGGTGCCGATTGACCCGGATGCCTTGGGTGGAGTGGAGTGAGTTTGAGTGTAACGGATGGTATCGTGAAGCGTAGTCAAGAAGGGCTGGGGTGAGTAGCGGTGCTATCGGTTAAAACTCACTCTCACATCCTTAAAAAAAGACGCATAGACCCAGCACTTAGAAGTGGATTCACCTCTTGGTATAGCGGTCTGTGTTGCTGCCTGTGGTGTGGGAGACCGGGGTTCTACTCCCACTCGGGGCATCGAAGTTTGAGGTGACGTTGTCACAACCGTTACATATATATATTTAGGTTATTGTATTATATAATTGTCATAATAGAACATTCTAGAACATTTGTGATGTCACAGTATGATGTCATGGTCGAACATTCTAGAACATTTGCGATGATGTCATAGCCGAACATTCTAGAACATCGAACATTCTAGAACATTTGTGGTGATGTCATAGCCGAACATTCTAGAACATCGAACATTCTAGAACATTTGTGGTGATGTCATGACCGAACCTTCTAGAACATTTGTGTATCTATATATTCAGCAATTCTCTCAGCCAGGTCAGTGTGCATCTTGAAACCGTGCTGAGCGCTACTGAACAGATAGACTAAACAACATAGATTTTTGGCTTTCCAGTGTGGAGGAATTTTCATGTGGCGAGTCGGCGGTGATTTTGGAGACTGGGAAAATACAGTTTTCTTACCTTGTAGTAGTGACGTGAATATTTAGGTAAATAGATTTAGGACCACTTCTGTAAAGAAAGACTTCGCTGTGGAAGAGAAATAAACCATTTGAATATCTTTGTTTTACACTGGAGCGGCTGTGTGTATATAAGAGCCGGCTCCGAGAAATTCCAGCCTTGACACGCGCTGAGAAGAGCAGAGCTAAGACGACGGTTCTTCTCCTTTTCACCTTTCTACTACAGTAAGTAAGCTACCCGGCCTTTACTATGAATAATTGTATCTGGAATTGCAGTTTTCTCCTGTTGATTTTGTCTGTAGCCTCTAACTAGAACCGAACCTAGTCGTGGATTAAGGACAAAATCAAATTCATGAGTAGAGAAAGACGAATGAAAATTGCAACTATTTTATGTCCTTTGTCTACCTAGTTCGTTACTTTTGGAGAGAAATAAAAACATTGGATGATTTTGTGGCGTAGTTACATTATTATTACAAATGTAGTATGTATTTATTCTTGACCAAAATGCAGTTCATTATTACGTCATTTGTTCGTCATTACGATGTAGAGCTGTAGTCACGGGGGTCGCGCATGGGCAACGTGCTGACATCTTTGACCGCTGTATAGACGCGTGATTTTTTTTCATAGCCGCAGTTTGCGGAGACGCTCTCTGATTGGCCACTGACGTTTCTGGTCGTGTGACATGTGCGGCCAATCGTGTGACGCCTGTTTTTTTCACCGGTTAAGCTTAGGCACTCTTTCGAAGTTGGTTATGGTTAGAGTTTGTCTTAGAGCAGGGCGATAGAACACCAGCCCTGATTCCAAACTCTAACCTTAACCAACTTCGAAAGAGTGCCTAAGCTTAACCGGTGAAAAAAACAGGCGCCAGTGATAAACTAGGCGTTAGGTAGTTTGCATGCTGTTCGAGGCGGAAATGGGCAAAGACACAGGTGTCACGCGATTGGGCGTACATGTCACATGACCAGAAACGTAAGTCAGAGCGTCTCCACAAACTGTGGCTACGGAAAAAAATCACGCTGTATAGACCACTGCACTTCCGCGTTACATTGAAATCGGGGAGGAGATAGCGGGGGAGCATATGAATGAATGTGGATGAGAGCCTTGATGTAAGTGCTTGCAGCTACGGCTGTGGGGGTGCTAGAGACATGATCGAATAGACTTTTATGCGCCTGAATCTCCTGAACACTGCGCGACCCATTCCTAATCGATCAGAACTAAATCGGCCGAGATCAAGTCCCTTTTCCAGCACCTACTCCCCATACACATGCGCAGATTGTCAACGGAGTCAAAGCTATATGTAACGGATGGTATCGTGAAGCGCAGTCAAGAAGGGCTGGGGTGAGTAGCGGTGCTATGGGTTAAAACTCACTCTCACATCCTAAAAGAAAGACGCATAGACCCAGCAGTTAGAAGTGAATTAATCTCTTGGTATAGCGGTCTGTGTTGTTGCCTGCGACGTGGGAGACCGGGGTTCGACTCCCACTCGGGGCATTGAAGTTTAAGGTGATGTTGTCACAACCGTTACAATGGTGCCGATTGACCCGGATGCCTTGGGTGGAGTGGAGTGAGTTTGAGTGTAACGGATGGTATCGTGAAGCGTAGTCAAGAAGGGCTGGGGTGAGTAGCGGTGCTATCGGTTAAAACTCACTCTCACATCCTTAAAAAAAGACGCATAGACCCAGCACTTAGAAGTGGATTCACCTCTTGGTATAGCGGTCTGTGTTGCTGCCTGTGGTGTGGGAGACCGGGGTTCTACTCCCACTCGGGGCATCGAAGTTTGAGGTGACGTTGTCACAACCGTTACATATATATATTTAGGTTATTGTATTATATAATTGTCATAATAGAACATTCTAGAACATTTGTGATGTCACAGTATGATGTCATGGTCGAACATTCTAGAACATTTGCGATGATGTCATAGCCGAACATTCTAGAACATCGAACATTCTAGAACATTTGTGGTGATGTCATAGCCGAACATTCTAGAACATCGAACATTCTAGAACATTTGTGGTGATGTCATGACCGAACCTTCTAGAACATTTGTGTATCTATATATTCAGCAATTCTCTCAGCCAGGTCAGTGTGCATCTTGAAACCGTGCTGAGCGCTACTGAACAGATAGACTAAACAACATAGATTTTTGGCTTTCCAGTGTGGAGGAATTTTCATGTGGCGAGTCGGCGGTGATTTTGGAGACTGGGAAAATACAGTTTTCTTACCTTGTAGTAGTGACGTGAATATTTAGGTAAATAGATTTAGGACCACTTCTGTAAAGAAAGACTTCGCTGTGGAAGAGAAATAAACCATTTGAATATCTTTGTTTTACACTGGAGCGGCTGTGTGTATATAAGAGCCGGCTCCGAGAAATTCCAGCCTTGACACGCGCTGAGAAGAGCAGAGCTAAGACGACGGTTCTTCTCCTTTTCACCTTTCTACTACAGTAAGTAAGCTACCCGGCCTTTACTATGAATAATTGTATCTGGAATTGCAGTTTTCTCCTGTTGATTTTGTCTGTAGCCTCTAACTAGAACCGAACCTAGTCGTGGATTAAGGACAAAATCAAATTCATGAGTAGAGAAAGACGAATGAAAATTGCAACTATTTTATGTCCTTTGTCTACCTAGTTCGTTACTTTTGGAGAGAAATAAAAACATTGGATGATTTTGTGGCGTAGTTACATTATTATTACAAATGTAGTATGTATTTATTCTTGACCAAAATGCAGTTCATTATTACGTCATTTGTTCGTCATTACGATGTAGAGCTGTAGTCACGGGGGTCGCGCATGGGCAACGTGCTGACATCTTTGACCGCTGTATAGACGCGTGATTTTTTTTCATAGCCGCAGTTTGCGGAGACGCTCTCTGATTGGCCACTGACGTTTCTGGTCGTGTGACATGTGCGGCCAATCGTGTGACGCCTGTTTTTTTCACCGGTTAAGCTTAGGCACTCTTTCGAAGTTGGTTATGGTTAGAGTTTGTCTTAGAGCAGGGCGATAGAACACCAGCCCTGATTCCAAACTCTAACCTTAACCAACTTCGAAAGAGTGCCTAAGCTTAACCGGTGAAAAAAACAGGCGCCAGTGATAAACTAGGCGTTAGGTAGTTTGCATGCTGTTCGAGGCGGAAATGGGCAAAGACACAGGTGTCACGCGATTGGGCGTACATGTCACATGACCAGAAACGTAAGTCAGAGCGTCTCCACAAACTGTGGCTACGGAAAAAAATCACGCTGTATAGACCACTGCACTTCCGCGTTACATTGAAATCGGGGAGGAGATAGCGGGGGAGCATATGAATGAATGTGGATGAGAGCCTTGATGTAAGTGCTTGCAGCTACGGCTGTGGGGGTGCTAGAGACATGATCGAATAGACTTTTATGCGCCTGAATCTCCTGAACACTGCGCGACCCATTCCTAATCGATCAGAACTAAATCGGCCGAGATCAAGTCCCTTTTCCAGCACCTACTCCCCATACACATGCGCAGATTGTCAACGGAGTCAAAGCTATATGTAACGGATGGTATCGTGAAGCGCAGTCAAGAAGGGCTGGGGTGAGTAGCGGTGCTATGGGTTAAAACTCACTCTCACATCCTAAAAGAAAGACGCATAGACCCAGCACTTAGAAGTGAATTAATCTCTTGGTATAGCGGTCTGTGTTGTTGCCTGCGACGTGGGAGACCGGGGTTCGACTCCCACTCGGGGCATTGAAGTTTAAGGTGACGTTGTCACAACCGTTACAATGGTGCCGATTGACCCGGATGCCTTGGGTGGAGTGGAGTGAGTTTGAGTGTAACGGATGGTATCGTGAAGCGTAGTCAAGAAGGGCTGGGGTGAGTAGCGGTGCTATCGGTTAAAACTCACTCTCACATCCTTAAAAAAAGACGCATAGACCCAGCACTTAGAAGTGGATTCACCTCTTGGTATAGCGGTCTGTGTTGCTGCCTGTGGTGTGGGAGACCGGGGTTCTACTCCCACTCGGGGCATCGAAGTTTGAGGTGACGTTGTCACAACCGTTACATATATATATTTAGGTTATTGTATTATATAATTGTCATAATAGAACATTCTAGAACATTTGTGATGTCACAGTATGATGTCATGGTCGAACATTCTAGAACATTTGCGATGATGTCATAGCCGAACATTCTAGAACATCGAACATTCTAGAACATTTGTGGTGATGTCATAGCCGAACATTCTAGAACATCGAACATTCTAGAACATTTGTGGTGATGTCATGACCGAACCTTCTAGAACATTTGTGTATCTATATATTCAGCAATTCTCTCAGCCAGGTCAGTGTGCATCTTGAAACCGTGCTGAGCGCTACTGAACAGATAGACTAAACAACATAGATTTTTGGCTTTCCAGTGTGGAGGAATTTTCATGTGGCGAGTCGGCGGTGATTTTGGAGACTGGGAAAATACAGTTTTCTTACCTTGTAGTAGTGACGTGAATATTTAGGTAAATAGATTTAGGACCACTTCTGTAAAGAAAGACTTCGCTGTGGAAGAGAAATAAACCATTTGAATATCTTTGTTTTACACTGGAGCGGCTGTGGACATTATTTGTCTTTATCAACGAACGTACTACTCACGAGTAAGTAATTTTAACCAGTAGAGTACTGTATCTACAAAACCTTCTGTTTAATCATCTTCCATTGATTAATTTTCTTAGATTTTTCAGGTCTGGTCAATTTGAGCATGGTGTTATTCACAGTCAAAGATAAAAAAAAAAAAAGTTATTGATATTCTCATTTGGTTCATTACAATTTACTCAAGCCTAGTAACAGACACAGTATTTCTGACACTGGGAATACATTCCCTGAGATCCATAGATGTCCCTAGAATCAGATACCAAGAACATGCAAATGGACCATATAAAAAAAAGTTTGTAAATGTGTATTCTACGTGCTTATGGAATGAATGAGATAAAAAAATTATTATTAATATTTTTTGTAATTGATTTTTAGTTAATTTTCATAACGCGATAATTTGTTGTGTAATTAATTAATCTAATTAACGCGATAAACTGACAGCCCTAGTATATTTCTCTCCCGCCCACCCACCCCCTCCTAATGTACAGTCTCCTCCCCACCATATGTATACTCTCTGTCAGGATCTATGGGTAACAGTACTGTATATTTGCATATCATATATGTCACAAATGTAACAGTACTATATACCTGGATGTCATGTATGTCCCTATGCCATAAATGTCATGTATGTTGTGTATGTCATAAATGTCACTATGAATTGAAAATGGGGGACCCTGATGTAAACAACAAGACAAACGTCTTTCTCTGGTCTGCATCCCCTTAACAATTGTATGTATTGAGCCGTACTGTATTGTACCCATTCTGCAAGCTGTTAAATAAAGTTTTCATTAATTTCATTTACATTTAAAAACTTTATTATCCCTGAGGGGAAATAGCATTGAAAGTGCATGGGACATTTGAAAATATTGATGAGAACAACAAAGATAACTACCGGTACTAAAATTACAAGACAACGAGAGAAAAAGACAATAGAATAAAATGTAATCGACCTTACCCTATCAAGCATTCAACAATACAAACATAGACCTCAGCATTTATGTTATTAATCAGCATTAGAAAACCTAATATAAGCCATAGCCCTACCAGAATATAATAAAAGCCTGCATTATAATAGAGGATTTCATTTCTGATAACATAAAAAAAACTATTTGACTTTGGATTCGTTTAACATGTTTTTTCTTAAAAAATGTTAAGTGGCCTATATATGGGCCTTAGGGGTTAGGAGTGGATCACAACATGGCAATCGGTCGAAGATTTGGTGCCTCAGAGCTTTTCTTTCCCGTAGGGCTGGGCGATATGGCCTAAATATGATATCACGATATTTTCTGACCTTTCGGCGATACACGATACACATCACAATGTTTTTCCTTTTTCCCCCAAACAATTCATTATGAGGCTTACCAAGACAGCATTTGAATTTGCAAGCTAACATTAAAGACAAATGACTTCCGGTTTAGCGCAATATGTAGCGCACGCATTTGGCAACAGCTCCGCTCCCATCAACGTTAATTTCGTTTAAAAACATTATTTGGACAATACCAAAAGAGATAAGACCACATCGTATGTATTTATAAGACCTTCTACTAACTATATCAAAAGACAACATGGGTAAGGATAAGGGAAAGACGGCAAAGAAACAAGAAACGGCAACTTCAGCTGCGCAGAGCGAAACACGATCAAGAAGACACGGTCTAGGCGACGCGGGTACAGAACCGTTGGCGACAAGCCCCGACGAGGAGAATAAAGAGGAAAATACACCGGGACCATCGACTATGGTCCCCGCGACAGTAGGGCGGGCCATACTTTTTTTTTTTTGGAAAATCAATCGAGTGGGGTGTCTAAAATATGTGTTTTTTGTGGGGAATTCAAATATGGGATTATTTTTCTAATCGGATAACTCCTACCTACATTGTTTTGGATTTCAAAATGGCCGATTTGACCATTTTTCACCCCTTGGCCATACATGGATGCCAACATGAATCTGAAGGAAATCCTAACATGCAAGGTGTCTAAATGATGTGTTTCTTAATGGGGAATTCAAATATGAGTTCATTTTTGGGATAGGATAACTCTAACCTACATCATTTTGGATTTCAAAATGGCCGATTTTACCATTTTTCACCCCTTGGCCATACATGGATGCCAACATGTATCTGAAGGAAATCCTAACATGCAAGGTGTCTAAATGATGTGTTTCTTAATGGGGAATTCAAATATGAGGTCATTTTTGGGATAGGATAAATATAACCTGCATAATTTTGGATTTCAAAATGGCTGATTTTACCATTTGAACCCATTGGTATTGTATTACAAAATTGCAAAGATAAAAAATATATGGGAAATCATTTATAATGACAAAGCCATCAAATTTATTAACAAGTGAACTGTATATAACTGGATACAACTCCAAAGATCAATAATAATAATACTAACAATAATAAATTGTATTTGTAATGCACACAAACACCTAAGTGCTAAATCTCGATCTCCTGACTTCTTGAACTTTGCCAGGTTCCAATATCTTGATTGGACTCATTCTTGGATGGCAAGATCTCCTACTGTACTGCTTTAGCCACCAACCTACAAACACACACTTAAAGTCAACGTCAGCCATAAATAGGTGAGCTCTTTCCAGAACTACTCAGCAGAAACCTCTGTAACCATTTTAACAAAAGTCTCAATGTATTGAGAAAATCCATGGGGCTCCATCAATCCTCTATCTTCTTAAAACATTGGAAAGGCAGGGGATGGAAAAGAAGGCAGAGAAAAGGAGAAGGGGCAAAGAAGAAAGCTTTGCAGCAGCAGACAAGGTTGCCAGGAAGGATGTTGACAGCTTCCTTACAGTCCCTGAAGTTGAGCTCATTCCTGAAACTGACCCTGCAGCTTCAGCAAAGCTACGGAAAAATTACGATGAGATTCCAAACATCGCCCTTGCTAGTGTAAGGTATGGCATAGGTCTAAGGCCAACTGCAGCTATAGCAACTGCAGCTCTGATTGATGCAGGACTCATCTTAGAAGATGACACAAGTAAAGTGATTGATAAGAACAAGGTTAAGAGAGCACAAGAAAAGTTGATGCAAGAGCTGGGGGAAGAGTTTGAGGAGAAGTGCAGGGAGGAGGGGGGGATCGCCTGTATCCTCTTTGATGGGCGGATTGACATGACCAATGTGATGATGGAAGCTGAGGGCAGTGACTAATCTTTTCCTGCAAAGATCAAGGAAGAACACTATAGTGTTGCTAGTGAGCCTGGCAGCAACTATCTGTTCCACTTTACACCAGAGAAAGCAACTAAAGAGGAGTCCCATGCAGAGAAGATTGCTAAGGTCCTGTTTGCCTGGCTGAAAGAGAGAGGTTCTGATAAGACCTTGTGGGCCATTGGAGGAGACTCGACCAATGTCAACACTGGAGTGAAGGCAGGTGTAATGCGGAAGCTGGAGCTGCACCTGGGGAGAAAGCTGGTCTGGTTGGTGTGCAACCTGCACACTGGTGAACTTCCACTGCGCCGTCTCATTGTTGAAGTAGATGGGGCTACTCTGTCAGACAACAAATTGTCTGGGCCAATAGGACAGCTCCTTGATTCTGTTACAGACTTGGAGATCAATCCTAACTTCACCAGGATCTTTCTTGGCCCTCCGCTGATCAAGCTGCCTGAGAAGATCATTCAAGATCTCTCAACTGATCAACACTATGGCTATAAGCTGGTCTGTGCAATCAGGGATGGAGTGCTTTCTGCAAGGCTGGCTCTGCTGGAGATTGGACCGGTAAACCACAGCCGCTGGCTCACCACAGCAAACAGACTCCTCAGGCTCTGGGTGTCAAAGCATCAACTTAAAAGAAAGAACCTGAATAATCTACAATGCATTGTGGAATTTATCATTGGAGTGTATTATCCATGTTGGTTCAACATGAAGGTCAAGCACTCCTGGATCGAAGGGCCTAGGCACATCCTGTTTCAGCTGGACTGCCTCAAGTCTCAGAGGAAGGAGGTGCTGGATGTTGTGATGCCAACTGTGAGAAGATCTGCTTGGTATGCCCACAGTGAAGCCATCCTCCAAACACTGCTGTGCTCTGAGGATCAAAAAGAGAGAATTGAGGGGGTGGAGAGAATCCTGGCCATCAGGGGAGAGGGGGATCCAGACACTCAGCTGGGAGACTCCTGTGTCAGGATCAGAAGAACACCTCACATCAATAGTGACGCTTCCAGCATTGGTGGCTTAATCAGCTGGTCAGAAGATTTGTCAGAGCCACCTCTCACCTGCTCCCTAAGCACCTCCGAGGTGAAGAACTTAATCAACACCCCCATGGAGGTTCTCGACTGGCCTTGCCACACACAAAGCATCGAGAGGGTTGTTAAAATGGTGACTGAGGCCTCTGCTAAGTACTTTTCACAAGAAAAAAGGGATGGGGGGATCAGGGCTCAGGAGACCAGCAGGAGGCTGATGTCCAAGAATGAATCCAAGCAGGACTTGTGCAACCTGATCAAATTTAAGAAGATAGAGGATTGATGGAGCCCCATGGATTTTCTCAATACATTGAGACGTTTGTTAAAATGGTTACAGAGGTTTCTGCTGAGTAGTTCTGGAAAGAGCTCACCTATTTATGGCTGACGTTGACTTTAAGTTTGTGTTTGTAGGTTGGTGGCTAAAGCAGTACAGTAGGAGATCTTGCCATCCAAGAATGAGTCCAATCAAGATATTGGAACCTGGCAAAGTTCAAGAAGTCAGGAGATCGAGATTCAGCACTTAGGTGTTTGTGTGCATTACAAATACAATTTATTATTGTTAGTATTATTATTATTGATCTTTGGAGTTGTATCCAGTTATATACAGTTCACTTGTTAATACATTTGATGGCTTTGTCATTATAAATGATTTCCCATATATTTTTTATCTTTGCAATTTTGTAATACAATACCAATGGGTTCAAATGGTAAAATCAGCCATTTTGAAATCCAAAATTATGCAGGTTATATTTATCCTATCCCAAAAATTACCTCATATTTGAATTCCCCATTAAGAAACACATCATTTAGACACCTTGCATGTTAGGATTTCCTTCAGATTCATGTTGGCATCCATGTATGGCCAAGGGGTGAAAAATGGTAAAATCGGCCATTTTGAAATCCAAAATGATGTAGGTTAGAGTTATCCTATCCCAAAAATGAACTCATATTTGAATTCCCCATTAAGAAACACATCATTTAGACACCTTGCATGTTAGGATTTCCTTCAGATTCATGTTGGCATCCATGTATGGCCAAGGGGTGAAAAATGGTCAAATCGGCCATTTTGAAATCCAAAACAATGTAGGTAGGAGTTATCCGATTAGAAAAATAATCCCATATTTGAATTCCCCACAAAAAAACACATATTTTAGACACCCCACTCGATTGATTTTCCAAAAAAAAAAAGTATGGCCCGCCCTACCGCGACAGGAACAAGCTCCGTGAGAGATAGAGCAGCTGATCTGGATAAGATAATAGCAGACAAATCCATCGCCATCATCACTGCACCTATACCACCAGCTGGCACAAGCAGTACAACCATACCACCCGATTTCAACTCACTGACTAACCTGATGAAAGAACAGATTACACACATCGAGGAGCTCAAAGCACACGTCGATGAGCTCAAAGCACACGTCGAAGATAAATTCGATCGCATCGATGCTAAATTGGAAGAAGTCAAGAAAGCGGTCGCTGCACAGTCCGAGCGAATCACGACAGTGGAGAATTCGGTGACAGATATTACACTGGCAGTCAAAGTGAACGAAAACACCATCTGCAATGGCATGACAGAGATGGCAAATGAGATAGAAAGTGTGAAAGAAGCATGCCGGAGGGAAATACAAGAGGTTAAAGATGAAGCGATGGAGAAGCTACTCGAATCCCATCGCTACCACAGGCGAAATAACATCCGCATTGTAGGGCTTGATGAAGCAGTCAATTGCGAAGACGACAACTTTCCAACAGTGCTATCATTGATTTTGGGTAACAACTTTCCAAACAAAGTGCCGAAAGTGGACCAAGTTTACAGAATCGGTTCTCGGGAGCAAAGAAGCAAAGGGCCAAGAGTCATCATTGTTACTCTGCGGACGACATCAATAAGAGATGACATCATCAAAATTGCTCGCATCCAACGTGGGATGCTGAAACATGGTGATCATTCAATATTTATCTACGAAGATCTAAGCAAAGAAGCCATCGCTCGACGTCTACCATACAAGGAGGTGATGCAAAAATTGTTCAAGGCTGGCCACAAGCCACGGCTAACATACCCGGCGCTGTTAACGATCGTGAAAAGGGACGGCCGCAGGATTGGATTACGCACACCTAAAGAGGCTGAGGATTATTGGATTAAATATGGAGGAGATACCCCAAGTCAGATCGACATTGTCTGAAAACAGATAAGCCGATTCATCTCCCTCTTTCTCAGTGTATATCAGTATTAGAATGACTTTTATTGTGTTCATCAAAGTAGCAGATGATATGCAGGCCGTCTATACCAATGCGTACTGTGTATAATACGATCCGTAATACATTAAAATTTCAGACTCTGGTCTCCGGGGAGACAAGTACATATCATTGGCAATAAGATCAATCGGGAATATTCTGGGTTTATCGCTCGACTGCCCTGAGTCTCTTAGATCATTCTGGAACATAACAACAGTCTATTGGTACTAGTATATTCTACAACCTTCTAGAATATAATGCACCATGACAACGAAGGCCTACAACTCTAACATTAAACATCCGGTGTGTATATACATAGCAGATAATCAATTGACTGAAGTTCAATCAGTCCTTAATAATACTTTAAAAATCAACCACACCTAAACGTATGAACACAACAAGGTTATTCTAACAATTTAAGTAATCACTCCACTGATGAAGTGACTGGCACATTGAAGCTCTAAAAGGCTCTGCTTTTCTAGTGTATCTAATCACTTAATTCGGTTCTAGTGGCTTCTCCACGTTGAATATTATTCTATCTCTCATTCCTTATCTATATATTTTTTTTTATTATTCTATTTTTTATCTCTATCTTTTAACTTACATTGTTCTTTTCCATTGTTCTTCACATTAAGGTGTCAATATTTCTCTACAATCTTTTCCTTTTTCCTGACTTTCCTACATGTTAGTAGAGGGTTCAAATGAATAGTCGATGAAAGTTTATTCTCTTTTTTTTTTCATTTTACACAATATTTCATTACAGTAAGGGAAGGTGCAAGACCAAAAGCAACATTCTATTGCATTAGAATGAAAATGTTAGATCCTATGGCAATTAGCATAGGAAGATTAGGATTACAATGCTCAGTTTGGGCAATCCGGTGGACTAAGGGAGAGAGTCATTCGCGGAGGATGTGTTTTTGGAACACAGGCCTGTACGACTCTCTGGGCGAGGGGAAAATAGGGGATTTTTATTTGTATATATATATGTTTTTAAGCTCGGCTCTCAACGGGACCTCATTAATTGGATGTACATCTATTGTAGCTTCGCACTCCAGAAGCATTACCAAAAACTACACAAGAACATGCATAGATTATGGCTAGTTTGAATATAATGATATGGAACACTGGTGGGATAAACAAACAACACAAACGCAAAAGCGTGCTCACACTGATGAAAAAAGAACATGTGGACGTGGCTCTATTAAGCGAAACGCACATTTTAGAGGAAGACATAGATACGTTAGCGGATAACATATACCATAATATTAGTCACTCTTCTTTTGGTACGAGAACTCGAGGTGTAGCCATAGTCGTCAGACGTAAATTAAATATCGAATTAAAAGGGGTATGGTCGGATGCTGAGGGGCGTATAACTATAGCTAGGATTGTACATAATAACAGGAAAATAGCGTTGGCAGCGGTATATGCCCCAAATTTGTACGAAGTGGGTTTCTTCACTTCATTAACCGGGGAAATGTTAAACCATCCCGAGTACTCATATATAATAGGTGCGGATTTTAATGCCATTTGGAATCCAAGGATGGACAAATCTTACCTTGCCTTTTCCAGCGAACAAAAAAATTCATCTAAAGCATTAAAAGATTGGTCAAAGACTACAGGGGTAATTGATTTATGGCGTTCACTTAATCCCATGACCCGAAAGTACTCCTGTCGTTCGGCGAGACACAACACATTATCCAGAATTGATTACGTCTTTGCATCCCTGAGAATATTTGATAAATATGAAGTGGAAATGATACCCAATGCGCTTTCAGATCACTGTTATTTAATCCTGAAAGCAACATTTGGTACACTATCTTCCCGGGCCCCAAGATGGCGTTTTAATACTATGCTGCTTAACAACAAGGAATTCATTACACAACTCAAAGAAGCTCTCACAGTATTCTTACGGGATAATGCAAACGCGGTGCAAGACCCCAGAATATTATGGATGTCGGTAAAGGGTATGATCAAGGATTTCACGGATAGATTTTCCTCCATATTGCGCAAAAATCAATGCACAAAACTGTCTGAAATGGAAACGCTGTACTCAACGTTATTTAATTCTTTAAAATACAACAACTCTACTGGACTAGAAAATCAAGTTAACATTCTAAAGACAGAGATCAATGCAATATACAGACAAAAATCGGAAATGCAAATACGCAGCACAAGACAACAGCAGTATTTCCAAGGTTCTAAACCTAGTCACCTATTAGCCATGCGATTAAGAATGAATGCAAAATTTGCAGATATAACTGCCATTAGAAAACAACAAGTACTTGTAACAGACCCCAAAATAATAAACGATACATTCAAAGAATTCTACTCCGACTTGTATAATTCAGAAACGACCTTTGATCAAAACAAATTAGACACATATCTTAATCAAATTATTCTCCCTAAACTTTCGGAGGACGACGCTAAACAGTTAGAAGCACCGATCACATTAGAAGAACTCAAGAAGGCCATATCCGGAATGAAAAACGGTAAAGCTCCGGGAAAAGACGGTATCCCATCAGAAATGTACCTTTCTTGTTGGGACATATTGGGACCCTTATTACTAAATATGATCTTATACTCAGTCAAGGAGGGGAGCTTCCATAAACACCACAATATCGCACTCATTTCAGTCCTTCTCAAAAAAGACAAGGACCCCACTGAGTGCGGTAGTTACAGACCTTTAAGCCTCCTCGGAACCGATGTCAAACTGTACTCTAAGATATTAGCCATCAGATTGCAAAAGCATATGACATCTTTAGTTCATCCGGACCAAACTGGCTTCATAAGAGGTCGCCTGATCAATGATAACATAAGGCGAATACTGCACGTACTAGATGCAGACAAAGAGGACACCACACCTAAGGCGATGCTATCCCTGGATGCTATGAAAGCATTTGACAGGCTGGAATGGTCGTTTCTATGGGCAGTATTAGAAAGGATGGGGTTAGGAAAAGGATTCATTGATATGATTAAAGTACTATACAAGGACCCATCGGCCATGATTACAACAGGCACATTCATCTCCGAAATCTTTCCGGTATCACGCTCAGCCAGACAGGGTTGCCCTCTTAGTCCCGGACTATTCGATCTATCATTAGAGCCTTTAGCACAATATATAAGACAATCCCAATACATAGAACCAATCGTAATCAAGGGCACACAACATAAAATTAGTTTATATGCGGACGACGTAATATTGTTCATGCAAAACCCCAACACCACATTGCCGCATCTACTCAAGTTGATAGAGAACTTTGGTGATTTATCGGGATTTAAAATAAATTGGCCGAAGTCGGCTTTCTTTCCTCTTAACATCCGAGCAAAAAAAGACACAACCCTCCCAGGTGCGATACCCATGGTTAAACATTTTAGATGCTTGGGTGTGGAAATATTTCCCACCATAAGGCAAACGGTGAAGCACAATTACACAAAAATACAGAACAAAATCAAAGACGACCTGGACAGATGGGCAAAACTTAAAAACTCAGTACAGGCAAGGGTATCAATAGTTAAGATGGATGTATTACCAAGAATCAACTTCATCAGCTCAATGCTACCGTTACCTCCTCCAGAGGGCTACTGGAAAAGATTACAATCCTCCACATACAAATTTATTTGGAATAACAAACCACCTTGCATAAAAAGATCCACCGCACAGAGAAATAAAGCAGACGGTGGCATGGCAGTTCCAGATTTTTTACAATATTTTAAGGCTTTCACATTAAGACCATTGACAATATGGTTTGATCCCCAGGCTTTGGTATCTTGGAGAGAATTGGAAGAAAACATAGTAGCCCCACAGAGACTGAAGGACATAGCACACACTAAACTTTCAATCAAGCACTGTGAGCGGGAATTTGGCCCCATAATTACCCATGCAATCAGAACATGGCGAGAAACACAAAAAAAATATCCTAACCCTCAAAAATGGCATAATCACACTCCCATATTCAATAACAATGCACTCTTAATGGGAAAACGTCCTATAAGATTCCCTATATGGGAAAAGCAAGGCATACACTCATTAGGGGATATTTTTAATAACCAGGGCTTCTGTAGTTATGGAGAAATATGCACAAAGTTTAACCTCACCGAGTCCACATGGCTTTTTTACATACAGTTACGCCTATGTTTGAGGTCTCACGGTGTTCCATTACACATACCAGTTGAACACCACAGATACCACAAATGTTTCTATGAAAGAGAAACATTGGGAGGTTTTGTATCAGGTTTTTATTATCAATTACTAACGTCCTCGTATGAAACCCTTCAACTAGACACTGTCTGGAGGAGGGATATTCCAGACCTGGAAAGTGACTTTGATTGGCAAGAAGCATGGGCAAATGTCCGTCTTACATCAAGGAACCCGGACCATCAACAAATCAATCTTAACTATATTCACAGGACATACTTGACTCCTATAAGACTGAACAGAATGGGCCTGAAACAAGACTCAAAATGCACCCAATGTACAAATGGAGACGAAGGGACATTTATGCACATGTATTGGGACTGCCCACCAGTTAAGGCATTCTGGAAAGATGTGACCCATCAATTATCAAAACTCGTATCTTGGAATATACCAGTACACCCCTCTGTATTGCTTTTAAATGATGTTTTTGAGTTTGCAGTAAATCCACAGCTAAAGAGAGTGGTCTTATCGGGTATCACAGTAGCTAAAAAACTGATCGCATCACGCTGGTTTCAACCGGAAAAAATGTGCCGGAAAGTTTCATATCTCGATGTGATATATCAAGAAATATCTACAGCAAGAATTCTGGGTCTCAACGAATCCAAAATGTCAATGTGGGTAGAAGTGGTGGAGAGAATAAAAGCTAGCTTATAATGGTGGTGTCTGTTAGGAGTGAGGGATAATGGAGGTACTATCCAAGGAGGGGTCCGGGAGGGGGGGGTTCGAGCTGGAGCATATGTGTGTAGGGTTTTAGAAAATAGGTATTAGGGGTATGTTCTATATAAACATTTATATAATTGTAATTTCGCTGGATATACACTGTATACGGTTAAAATGTTATTATAGACTTTTTTTTTAATCTTGTTTCTGTACTTGCATGTAATTTTAACCACCTTGACTGTTAGTTTCATTATGCATTATGTGTTGAGTACTGACTTTTAATAATTTTTGTTTTGCAATAAAAAAATAAAAATAAAAAATAAAAAAGACAAAAGACAAAAGACCCATGCATTTAGCATTTTTATATTATATATTAGATTTAGATTATTGGATTATTAGATTATATATTGCATATATTTAGCATTTCTTTAAATTATATATTAGATTGTAAATCTACAAACTAGTAGCTTATAACTGGTAATCGGATGCTTTTGCATACATTTATATGAACTATTCCACTTACCAATGGCCAGGTGAAGCCTGTGCCCAAAACACGAGTCCACTTGTTCAAAGCCAAGGCTTTGACAACGTCGGCTCCGCTGTCTTTTCCACGGTTGTCAATGGAACCATGTCCTTTCCTATGTGGAACGTTACCGCATCTGTGATCTCCCTCCATCGCTTGCTCTTCTTGTCATAAGGGATGCTGCTGCTGGCAAATTATGTAGTTAGCGTCGTCTGTTTTGGCTGTGCTTTTAAAACACTCAAGGTAGTAGGGCTACCGCGCAACTTAATGCTTTCGGCATATTGGTAGTGTTTCCTCCCTTTGGCCCGACTTTAGCTTTACAAAGTTTGCACAGAATGGTGCTTTGACTCGTGTCTGTTCGCGTGTAGCCGAACCAGGTCCATATCACTGATGTAGAACACGATACGTTTAAAAAGTTGTTAATGAACTGTACCCGATATTTATATAATATCGTCATATCGCCCAGCCCTACTTTCCCGTATGGTATCCATGCCCAATATACACGAGTAATTGCGATCGCCATGGGATCGACTGGGATTTATTCATTTTGGAGTACTTTCTGACTGATAACCTGCTGTTATTTTCTTTGACGTAAAACATCCCTCTGTACTGATCAGTGTTTCTAGTTAAAACGACCCCCCCCCCCTTGATGATTTTGTGAAGACACATCTGTACATGGTATATACCTTTGATTTGGAAGTATTTGGGGTTTCAGGCGATCAACCAGAACGATTTGGGCATATTGCATAATAACGCGTCATATCTCGCTATCTATGAAAAAAGACTGGATTATTTTGGAAAGGGGCGATGTTTAGTGTGTAATGGCACACAAACTACAGTATGTAGAAATTAACTGATTAGTCAGTGATGGACTATGAACAATGCCTGTCAAATAAGCCATACTATTGTCTCCATCGCTATAATACAGAACACACAATGGGTCTGCTAAAATGGTCAATAACGCTGGCGCCATTGAGTACAGATGGGGAAAGGGCGTGGCGCCCAAGAGTTGATATAGCCTATATATTGGCGTTTTGGCAAATTCCGACATCCACACAAACACACCAGGCGGATGCACTGGTTATAACAGAGAGCATTGAATTGTTTTTTGCCAAGCAATGAGGATGGATGCAGCTAGTGTCTGGTGAAGGACCGCCAGCTGGCAGAGATTTGTGCTCTACTGAGCACATCTTTTTAGTTTCCTTTTGTTATGCCGCACAGGTTGTTTGAGTACTTGTACACGCACAACTCTTTTCCATTTAATTATTTTCCATTTTTTTTTTTACAATGTCTTATATCACTTTCAGTATGTACAGATTAGATTACCATAGGAACTGTTGTTCATACAGACCACATCATATCGATATAAGTAAACATTTGATTAATGGCCATAACAGGAAATGTATTATTCACATATATAAACATTGACGCTCCCATCCTGTCTTGAATGAAGAGTCTGAACTTCTGATGTTATTTCTCTGTCGACAGGACAACCAAGACTGAAACATGGATATCTATGACCACCAGACCCTAGGGATTATGGTGTTTGGCGGATTCATGGTGATCTCCACCATCGGCATCGTTCTGGTCTCTAGCTTCACCATGAAGGAGACTTCCTACGAGGAGGCCCTGGCCAAGCAGCGTCGGGCGCAGGGCGCGCAGCCTCCTCGCCTGGAGAAGAAGAAGAAAGACAAGGCGTCCAAGAAGAAGAACCGTGGGAAGAAGAAGGAGGATAAGCCCAATGGGAAGATCCCAGAGGCAGAGGAGAGCGTCCCGGAGGTGCCTGTGGCTGAACCGGTCCCCGAGCCTGCTGCTGCCGCGCCCGTGGTAGCTGCTGCCGCGCCCGAACCCCCCGCTGTCCCCGAGCCGGCCCCGGCACCCGAGCCCATGGTCGCTGCTGCCCCGAACCCGAGTGTCATTGATGCTCCGCCCGCCCCCTCGCCCAAAGAGAAGAGGAAGAAGAAGGCGGCTAAGGTGGAGCCGCCCGCCCCCCAAGCCGCAGTGATGAAGCTAAGCTACGCTAACGGAGCGACTGTTCCCAAAGCTAAATGCACGCACAGAGACAAAAAAGGTATCTTCTTCCCGGAGGTGCCTGTGGCTGAACCGGTCCCCGAGCCTGCTGCTGCCGCGCCCGTGGTAGCTGCTGCCGCGCCCGAACCCCCCGCTGTCCCCGAGCCGGCCCCGGCACCCGAGCCCATGGTCGCTGCTGCCCCGAACCCGAGTGTCATTGATGCTCCGCCCGCCCCCTCGCCCAAAGAGAAGAGGAAGAAGAAGGCGGCTAAGGTGGAGCCGCCCGCCCCCCAAGCCGCAGTGATGAAGCTAAGCTACGCTAACGGAGCGACTGTTCCCAAAGCTAAATGCACGCACAGAGACAAAAAAGGTATCTTCTTCCCGGAGGTGCCTGTGGCTGAACCGGTCCCCGAGCCTGCTGCTGCCGCGCCCGTGGTAGCTGCTGCCGCGCCCGAACCCCCCGCTGTCCCCGAGCCGGCCCCGGCACCCGAGCCCATGGTCGCTGCTGCCCCGAACCCGAGTGTCATTGATGCTCCGCCCGCCCCCTCGCCCAAAGAGAAGAGGAAGAAGAAGGCGGCTAAGGTGGAGCCGCCCGCCCCCCAAGCCGCAGTGATGAAGCTAAGCTACGCTAACGGAGCGACTGTTCCCAAAGCTAAATGCACGCACAGAGACAAAAAAGGTATCTTCTTCCCGGAGGTGCCTGTGGCTGAACCGGTCCCCGAGCCTGCTGCTGCCGCGCCCGTGGTAGCTGCTGCCGCGCCCGAACCCCCCGCTGTCCCCGAGCCGGCCCCGGCACCCGAGCCCATGGTCGCTGCTGCCCCGGAGGTGCCTGTGGCTGAACCGGTCCCCGAGCCTGCTGCTGCCGCGCCCGTGGTAGCTGCTGCCGCGCCCGAACCCCCCGCTGTCCCCGAGCCGGCCCCGGCACCCGAGCCCATGGTCGCTGCTGTCCCGGAGGTGCCTGTGGCTGAACCGGTCCCCGAGCCTGCTGCTGCCGCGCCCGTGGTAGCTGCTGCCGCGCCCGAACCCCCCGCTGTCCCCGAGCCGGCCCCGGCACCCGAGCCCATGGTCGCTGCTGCCCCGAACCCGAGTGTCATTGATGCTCCGCCCGCCCCCTCGCCCAAAGAGAAGAGGAAGAAGAAGGCGGCTAAGGTGGAGCCGCCCGCCCCCCAAGCCGCAGTGATGAAGCTAAGCTACGCTAACGGAGCGACTGTTCCCAAAGCTAAATGCACGCACAGAGACAAAAAAGGTATCTTCTTCCCGGAGGTGCCTGTGGCTGAACCGGTCCCCGAGCCTGCTGCTGCCGCGCCCGTGGTAGCTGCTGCCGCGCCCGAACCCCCCGCTGTCCCCGAGCCGGCCCCGGCACCCGAGCCCATGGTCGCTGCTGCCCCGGAGGTGCCTGTGGCTGAACCGGTCCCCGAGCCTGCTGCTGCCGCGCCCGTGGTAGCTGCTGCCGCGCCCGAACCCCCCGCTGTCCCCGAGCCGGCCCCGGCACCCGAGCCCATGGTCGCTGCTGTCCCGGAGGTGCCTGTGGCTGAACCGGTCCCCGAGCCTGCTGCTGCCGCGCCCGTGGTAGCTGCTGCCGCGCCCGAACCCCCCGCTGTCCCCGAGCCGGCCCCGGCACCCGAGCCCATGGTCGCTGCTGCCCCGAACCCGAGTGTCATTGATGCTCCGCCCGCCCCCTCGCCCAAAGAGAAGAGGAAGAAGAAGGCGGCTAAGGTGGAGCCGCCCGCCCCCCAAGCCGCAGTGATGAAGCTAAGCTACGCTAACGGAGCGACTGTTCCCAAAGCTAAATGCACGCACAGAGACAAAAAAGGTATCTTCTTCCCGGAGGTGCCTGTGGCTGAACCGGTCCCCGAGCCTGCTGCTGCCGCGCCCGTGGTAGCTGCTGCCGCGCCCGAACCCCCCGCTGTCCCCGAGCCGGCCCCGGCACCCGAGCCCATGGTCGCTGCTGCCCCGGAGGTGCCTGTGGCTGAACCGGTCCCCGAGCCTGCTGCTGCCGCGCCCGTGGTAGCTGCTGCCGCGCCCGAACCCCCCGCTGTCCCCGAGCCGGCCCCGGCACCCGAGCCCATGGTCGCTGCTGTCCCGGAGGTGCCTGTGGCTGAACCGGTCCCCGAGCCTGCTGCTGCCGCGCCCGTGGTAGCTGCTGCCGCGCCCGAACCCCCCGCTGTCCCCGAGCCGGCCCCGGCACCCAAGCCCATGGTCGCTGCTGCCCCGAACCCGAGTGTCATTGATGCTCCGCCCGCCCCCTCGCCCAAAGAGAAGAGGAAGAAGAAGGCGGCTAAGGTGGAGCCGCCCGCCCCCCAAGCCGCAGTGATGAAGCTAAGCTACGCTAACGGAGCGACTGTTCCCAAAGCTAAATGCACGCACAGAGACAAAAAAGGTATGTATCTTCTTGTCTAACTCCAGGGAAGATGTTAAATAAGCTAATTTCCCAAAATGTTGGAGTTTTCCTTTAAGTACTTCTATTCTATTCACATAATATGCTTACTTCATATATCTACTCTATTCACATATATGCTTACCACTTGTATCTATTGCTATGTCCGCCCACTACAATCACGCAAGCTGTCTAACGTCTGTCCCGTCTCCCTGTCTCCCTGTGAGTTGCTGGCCTGGAGTGCTGACCGGAGTGTCGGACGTCCCGTGATGAAGGCCGGGAGGATGCGACCCTCTGCGTGCCCTCCTGTCTCCCTGTCTCCGGTGGCCTCGTAGTGGTGACCGGAGTGCTGGACGTCCCGCAATGATGTCGGGGAGGTTGCGACCTTTCTGTGCCGCCCCCTATCTCCCTGTCTCCGGCTGTCTCAGAGCAATGACCGGAGTGTTGAATGTCCCGTGATTAAGACGGGCAGGATGCGACCCTCTTTGCGCTGCCCCTGTGCCTCAAATAGATTCGCTATCAGCTCTATCTTTAATCTTTCAAAATGTTCAGTTGCTATTGCATGCACTCATCTGTGTTTCACTACACACTAACTGTTAGTCTGCAACACTACTATCACCGACATCTAAGAAGGGAGATCCCCCCTTGAATGGCCCTTCTAAGGTTTCTCTCCTCCACACTGCCTGTGGAGCATGTTTCCCTATTGTTAGGTTTTAGTGAGTTTTTCCTTACCTTCGCGTGGGGTATGTCTGGGAGTGCTTGCATTCTTTCATTTATTTGCATTTATTTTAAATTTGTTGGACCTTATGGTGTTCTTGTTCTGTTCTTGACTTATTGTTATCTTTCTTCTTGACTTGTTTTAGGAAGACGTGTACGGCCCATGGGGACATTAACGTGTGTTGTCGGGCCTTACAAATACATTTGATTTGATTTGAGATACACCAGCCCATTTGAGAGAGGGTTAGGGTGAGAGATACACCAGCTTGTTTGAGAGAGGGTTAGGGTGAGAGATACACCAGCCTGTTGGATATTATTTACACATTGGCTTTGCTGCTAAAGCCCTCATTGAAGCCAAGGAGCACTACTAGTGGCTAGCTTACAGCTAGCGGGGCATCTTGGTTTCAATGATGAATTCTAACAATTCTAACGTGCCAGAAGCAAATGGAACAAATGTAAAAAAAATTAAATAAAAGAAGAAGAAAAAAAATATGTAAGTCTCTGGTGAAATGTCAAATAATTAATATTGTATCGGCCTGTATGCCTTCAGGGAATTAGAGTTGTCTCTTCTTTTCTTCTGCAGGGCTAATTGTCATGTGATGTAGGTCAGCGGTAGGGGTGGGGGGAAATATCGATACGTAGTAGTAGGGTTGCACGATTAATCGATTTTAAATCGAAATCGCGATTTGGAATGATGCAATTACCAAATCTCAAAAAAAGAAGAAATCGTAAAATACATTTTATTTTTATTTATTTTTTTATTTAACCAGGAAGTTTGGGAGAGGGAGGTACAGGGTTTTTGATTGTGTGTTGTGAAGTTTAGACTTCAGAGAGGGAGAGTAAAGTACAGAAGAAAAGGTATCGTTGGGTACCGGTATCGATTCCCAGGTAAAAAGAAACATTTTCAGGCTCGGTGTCCCGAAAAGACCCACCACGTAGGCCAGATGCAAGCCGCATTTTACAATAAACCTCTGTCGGGCTGCTTATTTTTTTTAATTTTTATTATTATAATCGCAAATTTCATCGCAATCGCAATATCTGTCCGAAAAATCGCAATTAGATTATTTTCCAAAATCGTGCAGCCCTACGTAGTACGTAGTAGTATCGTGATACTTTGCGTGGCGATACTGTATCGAATCGATACAGGGACGCCAAGTATCGATATTTAATAATTTATTCAATTATTATTATTTCTTTTGTATAAGGAAGTTGCATTGTTCATTTCAATACCTGTAATAGTACAGTAGTCCACGCACACGTGTGCATTGGAATATGACTGTAATACAAAAAGTTCAGTTTGTCAGGTACATGAAACACAGATTACAGTGTTTACATCTGTCTGCTTAAGAAAATACCATGTTCTGCAATAACAATGATTGAAGTGAGATAAAACAAATGTTGACAAAGTGTTACTTTGCAGTTGAAAAAAGGCAATGAATCGCAATATATTGCAATATTAATAGCGCAATACTCGGCACATTGCAATATATTTAGTATCGCAATACTATTGTATCATGACTCGAGTATCGAGATAGTATCGTATCGTGAGGCCTCTGGTGATTCCCACCTCTAGTCAGCGGCAGTGATGCCACTAACATTGTAATCTGATTGCTTTTCCCCGAAAATAGTAATCTAACGCGTTAATCTTTACAAGCCAGTAATCTGATTGCAGTTACTTGTCCAAGTGGCTGTGCGTTATTATTTCGTTACTATCTCATCATAATGCAGGCGGAATGCAGTATTTTCTTTCGTTTTCGACAGTCAAATATACGTTTGGAGAGCTTTTCCTTGTATTGGGGAGTGACGTCACAGCACGCAACCTCGAACCTCGCGTGTTGATCCATGCTGGTGGGCGCGGCTGTTATTGTTATTATCAGGCTGACCTAAACTGCGAGCTAGCTGGGAGACGCTCGCGCTGGTAACGCTTTCTTGCACTGGAAGTTCACTAGTCTACTTAACGTTTGTGTCAGCTAAGCCGGGTGAAAAAAACATTCACTTTGCGGAGGAAACAAAATACTGTCTACCGCATATGGAATATACAGCACAGCACGACCATCGACTTCTACAGGACTCGGAGGTGCACCAGCCAAACAGTATGTTCCACCTTTGAGTTAAACATCTTTTGCATTGCACTATTCATGAACATGGAACACCATACTGCAGTATGTAGGTTGTCAGTAGCACACAATAATAATAATAATAATAATAATAATAATAATAATAATAATAATAATAATAATAATAATAATAATAATAATAATAATAATAATAATAATAATAATAATAATAGCATAGGAGGAGCAGTACCGTTTAATAGACTGTTTTTTAAGAGCATGAGCTTCAGATACTGGATAGACCTTCAAACATAAAGAACATTTTCTTGAAGTATAACACTCCAACCCATCAAGTTTTTTAGTCTGGGAGGGTTGGTGCTCACGCCTAGAAGGAACAGACTTTCTGACAAGAGGTTTGAGAAGATTCTGTTACTGAGATATAATCACTGGTTTACTCACCCCTCTCCCCTGTTTCACTAGGAACATTAGAACCATATCTGAATGGGGCAGGCCTCAAAGGTAGGCTACATATCAGCCTACATGTGGTGTTATTGACCATTTATCTTTTGTGAAATCTATAGATCTATAGATAGGCCTACCTGCCCTATTAGTACATTTTACTCAAACTGAGTACATTTTACTAAAAAAAATTTGTCATTCTTATGTTGTGGCAGCAGCAGGGGGGACAACTTCGTAACCTAGTTACTTTCAAAGTAACTAAGTTACTCTGATAATCAAGTAATCAGTAAAGTAACTAAGATTACTTTTTAAAGGAGTAATCAGTAATCAGTAATCAGATTACTTTTGCAAGTAATCTGTGGCATCACTGGTGCCCGCTCATGTTAAAGTGTTAAGTGGCTGCTCGTGTGTGAGCGTGCACAGTGTGCGTGTCGTGTGTGTGTTCATGTGTGCTTGTGTGTGGACAGTTCAATGTTCTGAGCACTCAATGTTCATTGTTCATGGCTCTGATGGCCTGGGGGAAGAAGCTGAGCCTAAGCCGCTCTGTCCTAGTAGCTGGGGTTCGCAGGCGTCTGCCTGACCTCAGCAGCTGAAACAGGCTGTTATTGGGGTGGTGAGGGTCT
>NC_140165.1:134923985-134926485 GCF_963971535.1 Notolepis coatsorum | reverse complement strand
TGAAAAATGCAAAAAAGACATTTCAGTGTTTTGTCATTATATTGGTACATACACTCAGAGGCCACTTCATTAGGCACACATGTATACACCTAATAAAGTGGACACAGTCACAATCAAAGTTGAGTGTGACCACTTTATTGGGTACCTAATAAAGAGGCCACTGAGTGTAGGCGCACAGTATGAGGTGACAAGACAAACAGTGTTTCACTGTGTATATACTGTATATATACACATTCTCAACTCAGATGGGAGTATGTCTTTTTAATGTACATCATAAACATGGAAGCTCCACCGCAGCACTTAACAGAGACAGCAGCGTTTGAAATGGGCTTCCATCTGTACCCAACTTGAAGTCATCTCCCTCAACTTCATTAAAAAGAGAGGGGGGGGGGCACACAAACATGAGGCGATTTGTGGTTTTGGGAGGTTAGCTTAGACTACACCTTCCTAGTTTTCTATATGAGTGCAGAGAGCAGGGGTTCTTAAATGTTTTTACCCCACAATCCAAGTGAGGAACACGGAGCCACACTGCAACAGTTTTAGGGGCCACACACTAAGAAGAACCAACCTGACCCTCTCCTCACCTCATCCGCTCTCCCTCTCCTCACATTTACATTTACATTTACATTTAGTCATTTAGCTGACGCTTTTATCCAAAACAACTTACAAGTTCTGTATGACAAGCCATCAGGAAGGGCACAACTCAGTTATCAGCTGAGTAACAATGTTCATCAACGTGTTGAGTGCTACAGTGTAGGTTAGTTTTAGTATTTAGTATTAGGACAAGTGCATGACAGTAAGGTTAGTTAGGGTTTATTTTTTTTCTAATTTCAGATATTGGTTGAAGACGTGTGTCTTTAGTTGATGGTGAAAGATTGGACGGGTTTCGGCTTTGATCAACGCAAGATTGATATCATATAGCCCTTACCTTGACTAGGATGTGCCCCAAAAAGAATATTCCAATTATCTGATCGCGAGTCCCAGTATTGGTGTCGATCGTGTCGCCAACATAATCTGCCACACATCATCCATCTAGAGCATTTGACGCTCCTCAAGCCGATCGGGACAACCGCTCCCCTTGCCTGACATGGAAAAATCAGACCGGACACTTTAGATCGACGCACAACCCAAGACACAATGTTTCAAAGGGTGCTCAATACCGCCGCCTGGTAGGATGCAGCCGGTATTGCACTTTTGCGATCTCAGACTAATTTCCTATGATAACACCAGGCTCCCTGGATGGATAATGAATGGAAATATTGAATAAAAGAAATAACGATGAAAACCCGACTTTTCTCGGGTTTGGCGCTCAAGCGTCGGCGAGTTAACCCGACTTTATTCGGGTATGGCGTCCATTGAGTTAAACAGACAACATAACATATCAAAGTGCTTGACTTAAAATTAAACAGAACATATATGAAAGTGCTCGACTTAAACTTAAAAGTCTCTTGTAACTCAAGTCAGAATCGTCAGAATTTAAAAAAGTTAAGTAAAAAATTTTCAATTAAAATAAAATGTATGCAAAAATCAATCGTCATAATTTAGAAATGAGATCGCATAGGTCTATGAATCGAGATTGCGATTCTTTTTCGATTAATCGTGCAGCCCTAGTGGGAAGTTCGTTCCACCATTGTGTGGCAAGGACTGAGAATAGGCGGCTTCTCTTTGATGACCCTCCCGGAGCTTGGATAGGAGTAGGTCTGAGGCGGCCGGGAGATGCAGAGCGTAGGGGTCTTGAGGGTGTGTAGTTAGAGACCATTGACCGGAGGTAGGCGGGAGCCGTTCGCTTCGCCGCAAGATATGCCAGGTCTAGGGCCTTGAAGCAGATTTGTGCGTCCTCACCTCATCCTCTCTCCCTCTCCTCACCCTCTCTCCCTCTCCTCACCTCATCCTCTCTCCCTCTCCTCACCCTCTCTCCCTCTCCTCACCTCATCCTCTCTCCCTCTCCTCACCCCATCGTCTGTCCTTCTCCTCACCTCATCCTCTCTCCCTCTCCTCACCTCATCCTCTCCCTTTCCTCACCTCATCCTCTCTCCCTCTCCTCACCCCATCATCTGTCCCTCTCCTCACCTCATCCTCTCCCTTTCCTCACCTCATCCTCTCTCCCTCTCCTCACCCTCTCTCCCTCTCCTCACCTCATCCTCTCTCCCTCTCCTCACCCCATCGTCTGTCCTTCTCCTCACCTCATCCTCTCTCCCTCTCCTCACCCCATCATCTGTCCCTCTCCTCACATCATCCGCTCTCCCTCTCCTCACCTCATCCTCTCTCCCTCTCCTAATCCTCTCTCCCTCTCCTCACCTCATCCACTCTCTCCTCATATCATCCTCTATCTGTCTCCTCACCTCATCCTCACCTCATTCTCTATCCCTCTCCTCACCTCATCCTCCCTCTCCTCACATCATCCTCTCTCCCTCTCCTCACCCCATCATCTGTCCCTCTCCTCACCCTCTCTCCCTCTCCTAATCCTCTCTCCCTCTCCTCACCTCATCCACTCTCTCCT
>NC_140165.1:134827557-134923785 GCF_963971535.1 Notolepis coatsorum | reverse complement strand
TTTCTCCATCTCTTTCCCCTCCTCTCCCTTTCTCTCTACTCTGTTATATACACCTCTCTTCCCTTCGACAAGCCTTATCTGTCCTAATAAAGGCTTCTCCGTGCGGTCTTCATGTCAGTGCACGAGAAACAGAGAGCAGGTGTATTTATTAAACATGGGGAACATGATCTTTATGAAAAGCCACGGTGCACCTTGCTTCTTCGTAGCCTAATCTCCCAAATCATCTCGATCTGGTAGAATTGGGACATTTGTCGGTAGATTATGATATCGTTGCACACAATTCTGTCATCTAAATGAATGACGACAACAAAAACAACAACCACACATTAACTAAAGATTATCTCCGTTTTGGTCTGATATCACATTTTACATTAGCATGCAATTCAATGCAATAGCACTTGGATTACTTATGTGCTTTTACATACGTGAACAGATATTGTGATATATGTCAGAAAGCAACATAAATAGACTGTTTAAATGTAATACTCCTCAAATGAACCTTTAATATATGTAAGTTCACTGACAACGCTCTACTCTCAACAATCTCCATATTGCAAATGGTTGATTAGTGATGGAGACTCGTGCAGACAGACATACACAACTAGAGGCTGAAACATAACAGCAATCAGGCAGTTTACTAAATACAGTTATTAATAAAGCCATTCTCGTATATATACTGCATACAAATCTGGTTATTCAATTTGATGTCTTGATTTGATCAATATTTAATAGATCAAATAGCCTGCTATTCAAACAACATAGGGGCAAAATTAAGATACCGTAGAGTGAGAGCGAGTGTGCGTGTGTGTGTGTGTGTGTGTGTGTGTGTGTGTGTGTGTGTGTGTATTTGACATAAATTGAGAGCCAGTGTCTGTTGTGTGTATGTGTTTCCCTGTGCAATATCCTTTACTGCATCCAGGTTCAGCTATCCTTGTTTTAACTACATTTTAATCCATTTTATTCATTAGAGGGATTTAAAATGCTTCAGATATGCAACAAAAATCCTTTGCTTTGATTTCTGACATGTTACACATAACTCTTGATATTACATTTTTATATTGGGGAAATTCTTTGATACTGATCAATTTTTGTTTCATTTATGCCCCATATCTGATATCCAAAATGGTATCAGCATGTCATCATTAACTCAGTTTTCATGTTTAGCTGCTTCCAATCAATTCAGGAGCATTACTATACACACTATCAGTATGACCTGAATAACTCTGCAACACTACTGATGCTACAGACAGCAATCAATTGACTGAATCAATTATCCAAGGGAAGCAACAGTTGTGACTGGAGGATCAAGAAGAGAGAGGGGGCGGGGCTTGAGATTGGTCAATTAGCTCCAATCTACTATGGAAGAGCACAGTGAAGTGGTTACTACAGTAGCTGTTTGAACAAATGAATGACTGCACTTCTACAGAATCTTCCATGTATTAGAACTAGTGCTGTCAGGCGATTAAAATAATTAATCTAATTAATTACAGGATTTGTAATTAATTAATCTAATTAATCGCATTTTAATCGCATAACCATTTTATGCCTGATATTCTATATTCTATAATCATATTTCAAATTGCATGTGTCCAGATGGCAGAATTCAGTACTGTATCTACAAAACCTTCTGTTTAATCATCTTCCATCTATTAATTTGCTTAGATTTTTCAGGTCTGGTCAATTTGAGCATGGTGTTATTCACAGTCAAAGATTAAAAAAAAAATTTATTGATATTCTCATTTGGTTCATTACAATTGACTCAAAATAAGATTTTGATTCAATCAATCACAGCGCAGATTGATTGATTGAATGAAAATGTTATTAACAGATTACAGAATGGGTACAATACAGTACGGCTCAATACACACAATTGTTAAGGGGATGCAGACCAGAGAAAGACTTTTGTCTTGTTTACATCAGGGTCCCCCAATTTCAATTCATAATGAATTGTAAGTAAGGGTGCAACTTGCTCCGTGCAATCCATTCTTTGTGGATCTAGCCCACAGTATTTCTGACACTGGGAATACATTCCCTGAGATTCATAGATGTCCCTATAGTATCAGATACCAAGAACATGCAAATGGACCATATAAAAAAAAAGTCTGTAAATGTGTATTCTACATTCTCATGGAATGAATGAGATACAAAAAAAAATTATTAAAAAAAAAAAAAAAAAAAATCATAACACGATAATTTGCTGTGTAATTAATTAATCTAATTAACGCGATAAACTGACAGCCCTAATTAGAACAGTACCATGCTTTGCAATGGAGTGGCTGCATATACATGTTTCAGTCTGGGTGGCCCCCAGTAGTAATCTCATACTCAGACACTTGAATTAACAACAGTCTGATGGCACGCTATCTCAAATCCGTGCAGAGGAGGCGATACGATTTCATGCTATTTGAAAATCCCTACACTCTAACCCCGGTGGTGTAAGCGCCACGCTCCTCAGAGTGCTGAACACGCCCCCTCAGAGTGCTGAACACGCCCCCGGGGGTGAGGGTTGGTATTAGAGCTGTGAATCTTCACTGGCCTCACGATTCGATTCGATTTGATTGCGATTCAGCTGTCCACGATTCAATTCGATTACGATTCAGCTGTCCACGATTCAATTCGATTACGATTCAGCTGTCCACGATTCAATTCGATTACGATTCAGCTGTCCACGATTCAATTCGATTACGATTCAGCTGTCCACGATTCAATTCGATTACGATTCAGCTGTCCACGATTCGATTCGATTCTATGATGCATCTCGATGCAACTCAATAATATATTACATCCTCAATTTTATAATCTATATTACTGCACATGGCTACTTTTTCATCAATTAATACAAGGAGTCAGATACATTTACTTTTATTTAGAAAGTTCTTAAATCAGAATGTCAAAATAAATGTCTTTACTAGTGTTGCATGATACAGATACTAGAAAGGTATCTCGATACCCAGCTGTTAAAAACGGTTCAATACTCTTTTTATTAGTATCAGTATTAGTATCAATACTTTTTTAATAGCCTGATGCTGTATTTTCTATGAGTTGAGTGGATGCATGACCAGAGCACTAGCTTTAATAATACAATAATAGGGCGCCCCAGTGGCGAACCACATAGCGCGCTCAGCCGCGACACGGGCGACCCGGGTTCGATTCCCGAACCCGTCGTTATTTCCCGAATGTCTTCCCCCCACTCTGTCTCCCATTTCTCCTCTGTCTCTCCCTACTGGACTGCCCAGTAGTAATAAAGCGATAAAAAATAAATCTTTAAAAAAAATAATACAATAATAATAATAATAATAATATATTTGATTTGTAGGGCGCTTTATAGATGTGGAGCAAATCCCAAAGCGCTACATTGTAAAATAACATAAAAGCTAGCAAGAGTTCCAAAATAATTTATAAATACAAAAAAATTTATACAAAAAAAATTTAATAATCGATTATGTTCTGTCACTGCATTGATGCAGAATCGTCCACGTCCGCATCGCGATGCATCTTAGAATGGAGAAATGTCCACACTCCTAGACAGCAGTGCAGCTCTACAGACTGACCTGCAGGCATTGAGCTTGAGCTTCTCCTCTGTGTCTTGTAGCAGCTGCTGGATGTCCAACTCACTGGGCAGCACCCCGGGCACCAGAAGCTCCACAAAGGCGTGGTCATGAGGAAAGTCCCCCTGCCACTCCATACCGTCCTGTTGGGACAAGAAGGACAGACGCATGTGAAGGACAAGATGCAGTGAAGGACAAGACGCAGTGAAGGACAAGACACAGTGAAGGACAAGACACAGTGAAGGACAAGACACAGTGAAGGACAAGACACAGTGAAGGACAAGACAGTGAAGGACAAGACACAGTGAAGGACAAGACACAGTGAAGGACAAGACAGTGAAGGACAAGACACAGTGAAGGACAAGACACAGTGAAGGACAAGACACAGTGAAGGACAAGACGCAGTGAAGGACAAGACACAGTGAAGGACAAGACGCAGTGATAGGACAAGACACAGTGAAGGACAAGACAGTGAAGGACAAGACACAGTGAAGGACAAGACACAGTGAAGGACAAGACACAGTGAAGAACAAGACACAGTGAAGGACAAGACAGTGAAGGACAAGACAGTGAAGGACAAGACACAGTGAAGGACAAGACAGTGAAGGACAAGACAGTGAAGGACAAGACACAGTGAAGGACAAGACAGTGAAGGACAAGACACAGTGAAGGACAAGACACAGTGAAGGACAAGACAGTGAAGGACAAGACACAGTGAAGGACAAGACAGTGAAGGACAAGACACAGTGAAGGACAAGACAGTGAAGGACAAGACAGTGAAGGACAAGACACAGTGAAGGACAAGACAGTGAAGGACAAGACACAGTGAAGGACAAGACAGTGAAGGACAAGACAGTGAAGGACAAGACACAGTGAAGGACAAGACAGTGAAGGACAAGACACAGTGAAGGACAAGACAGTGAAGGACAAGACACAGTGAAGGACAAGACAGTGAAGGACAAGACACAGTGAAGGACAAGACACAGTGAAGGACAAGACAGTGAAGGACAAGACACAGTGAAGGACAAGACAGTGAAGGACAAGACACAGTGAAGGACAAGACAGTGAAGGACAAGACACAGTGAAGGACAAGACAGTGAAGGACAAGACACAGTGAAGGACAAGACACAGTGAAGGACAAGACAGTGAAGGACAAGACAGTGAAGGACAAGACACAGTGAAGGACAAGACACAGTGAAGGACAAGACAGTGAAGGACAAGACACAGTGAAGGACAAGACACAGTGAAGGACAAGACAGTGAAGGACAAGACACAGTGAATGACAAGACAGTGAAGGACAAGACAGTGAAGGACAAGACACAGTGAAGGACAAGACAGTGAAGGACAAGACACAGTGAAGGACAAGACACAGTGAAGGACAAGACAGTGAAGGACAAGACACAGTGAAGGACAAGACAGTGAAGGACAAGACAGTGAAGGACAAGACAGTGAAGGACAAGACAGTGAAGGACAAGACACAGTGAAGGACAAGACACAGTGAAGGACAAGACAGTGAAGGACAAGACACAGTGAAGGACAAGACAGTGAAGGACAAGACACAGTGAAGGACAAGACACAGTGAAGGACAAGACAGTGAAGGACAAGACACAGTGAAGGACAAGACAGTGAAGGACAAGACACAGTGAAGGACAAGACAGTGAAGGACAAGACACAGTGAAGGACAAGACACAGTGAAGGACAAGACAGTGAAGGACAAGACACAGTGAAGGACAAGACAGTGAAGGACAAGACACAGTGAAGGACAAGACAGTGAAGGACAAGACACAGTGAAGGACAAGACACAGTGAAGGACAAGACAGTGAAGGACAAGACACAGTGAAGGACAAGACAGTGAAGGACAAGACACAGTGAAGGACAAGACACAGTGAAGGACAAGACAGTGAAGGACAAGACAGTGAAGGACAAGACAGTGAAGGACAAGACACAGTGAAGGACAAGACACAGTGAAGGACAAGACAGTGAAGGACAAGACAGTGAAGGACAAGACACAGTGAAGGACAAGACACAGTGAAGGACAAGACAGTGAAGGACAAGACAGTGAAGGACAAGACAGTGAAGGACAAGACACAGTGAAGGACAAGACACAGTGAAGGACAAGACACAGTGAAGGACAAGACAGTGAAGGACAAGACAGTGAAGGACAAGACACAGTGAAGGACAAGACAGTGAAGGACAAGACACAGTGAAGGACAAGACACAGTGAAGGACAAGACACAGTGAAGGACAAGACAGTGAAGGACAAGACAGTGAAGGACAAGACACAGTGAAGGACAAGACACAGTGAAGGACAAGACAGTGAAGGACAAGACACAGTGAAGGACAAGACACAGTGAAGGACAAGACAGTGAAGGACAAGACACAGTGAAGGACAAGACACAGTGAAGGACAAGACACAGTGAAGGACAAGACAGTGAAGGACAAGACACAGTGAAGGACAAGACAGTGAAGGACAAGACACAGTGAAGGACAAGACACAGTGAAGGACAAGACACAGTGAAGGACAAGACAGTGAAGGACAAGACACAGTGAAGGACAAGACACAGTGAAGGACAAGACAGTGAAGGACAAGACACAGTGAAGGACAAGACAGTGAAGGACAAGACACAGTGAAGGACAAGACAGTGAAGGACAAGACACAGTGAAGGACAAGACAGTGAAGGACAAGACACAGTGAAGGACAAGACACAGTGAAGGACAAGACAGTGAAGGACAAGACAGTGAAGGACAAGACACAGTGAAGGACAAGACACAGTGAAGGACAAGACAGTGAAGGACAAGACACAGTGAAGGACAAGACACAGTGAAGGACAAGACAGTGAAGGACAAGACACAGTGAAGGACAAGACAGTGAAGGACAAGACAGTGAAGGACAAGACAGTGAAGGACAAGACACAGTGAAGGACAAGACAGTGAAGGACAAGACACAGTGAAGGACAAGACACAGTGAAGGACAAGACAGTGAAGGACAAGACACAGTGAAGGACAAGACAGTGAAGGACAAGACAGTGAAGGACAAGACAGTGAAGGACAAGACAGTGAAGGACAAGACACAGTGAAGGACAAGACACAGTGAAGGACAAGACAGTGAAGGACAAGACACAGTGAAGGACAAGACAGTGAAGGACAAGACACAGTGAAGGACAAGACACAGTGAAGGACAAGACAGTGAAGGACAAGACACAGTGAAGGACAAGACAGTGAAGGACAAGACACAGTGAAGGACAAGACAGTGAAGGACAAGACACAGTGAAGGACAAGACACAGTGAAGGACAAGACAGTGAAGGACAAGACACAGTGAAGGACAAGACAGTGAAGGACAAGACACAGTGAAGGACAAGACAGTGAAGGACAAGACACAGTGAAGGACAAGACACAGTGAAGGACAAGACAGTGAAGGACAAGACACAGTGAAGGACAAGACAGTGAAGGACAAGACACAGTGAAGGACAAGACACAGTGAAGGACAAGACAGTGAAGGACAAGACAGTGAAGGACAAGACAGTGAAGGACAAGACACAGTGAAGGACAAGACACAGTGAAGGACAAGACAGTGAAGGACAAGACAGTGAAGGACAAGACACAGTGAAGGACAAGACACAGTGAAGGACAAGACAGTGAAGGACAAGACAGTGAAGGACAAGACAGTGAAGGACAAGACACAGTGAAGGACAAGACACAGTGAAGGACAAGACACAGTGAAGGACAAGACAGTGAAGGACAAGACAGTGAAGGACAAGACACAGTGAAGGACAAGACACAGTGAAGGACAAGACAGTGAAGGACAAGACACAGTGAAGGACAAGACACAGTGAAGGACAAGACACAGTGAAGGACAAGACACAGTGAAGGACAAGACACAGTGAAGGACAAGACAGTGAAGGACAAGACAGTGAAGGACAAGACACAGTGAAGGACAAGACACAGTGAAGGACAAGACAGTGAAGGACAAGACACAGTGAAGGACAAGACACAGTGAAGGACAAGACAGTGAAGGACAAGACACAGTGAAGGACAAGACACAGTGAAGGACAAGACACAGTGAAGGACAAGACAGTGAAGGACAAGACACAGTGAAGGACAAGACAGTGAAGGACAAGACACAGTGAAGGACAAGACACAGTGAAGGACAAGACAGTGAAGGACAAGACAGTGAAGGACAAGACAGTGAAGGACAAGACGCAGTGAAGGACAAGACAGTGAAGGACAAGACACAGTGAAGGACAAGACAGTGAAGGACAAGACACAGTGAAGGACAAGACACAGTGAAGGACAAGACACAGTGAAGGACAAGACACAGTGAAGGACAAGACAGTGAAGGACAAGACAGTGAAGGACAAGACAGTGAAGGACAAGACAGTGAAGGACAAGACACAGTGAAGGACAAGACACAGTGAAGGACAAGACACAGTGAAGGACAAGACACAGTGAAGGACAAGACACAGTGAAGGACAAGACACAGTGAAGGACAAGACACAGTGAAGGACAAGACAGTGAAGGACAAGACAGTGAAGGACAAGACGCAGTGAAGGACAAGACAGTGAAGGACAAGACACAGTGAAGGACAAGACACAGTGAAGGACAAGACAGTGAAGGACAAGACAGTGAAGGACAAGACACAGTGAAGGACAAGACACAGTGAAGGACAAGACACAGTGAAGGACAAGACACAGTGAAGGACAAGACACAGTGAAGGACAAGACAGTGAAGGACAAGACACAGTGAAGGACAAGACACAGTGAAGGACAAGACACAGTGAAGGACAAGACAGTGAAGGACAAGACAGTGAAGGACAAGACAGTGAAGGACAAGACAGTGAAGGACAAGACAGTGAAGGACAAGACAGTGAAGGACAAGACAGTGAAGGACAAGACAGTGAAGGACAAGACACAGTGAAGGACAAGACAGTGAAGGACAAGACAGTGAAGGACAAGACAGTGAAGGACAAGACAGTGAAGGACAAGACAGTGAAGGACAAGACAGTGAAGGACAAGACACAGTGAAGGACAAGACAGTGAAGGAAAAGACAGTGAAGGACAAGACACAGTGAAGGACAAGACACAGTGAAGGACAAGACAGTGAAGGACAAGACAGTGAAGGACAAGACAGTGAAGGACAAGACAGTGAAGGACAAGACACAGTGAAGGACAAGACACAGTGAAGGACAAGACACAGTGAAGGACAAGACACAGTGAAGGACAAGACACAGTGAAGGACAAGACACAGTGAAGGACAAGACACAGTGAAGGACAAGACAGTGAAGGACAAGACAGTGAAGGACAAGACACAGTGAAGGACAAGACAGTGAAGGACAAGACAGTGAAGGACAAGACACAGTGAAGGACAAGACAGTGAAGGACAAGACGCAGTGAAGGACAAGACAGTGAAGGACAAGACGCAGTGAAGGACAAGACGCAGTGAAGGACAAGACAGTGAAGGACAAGACAGTGAAGGACAAGACAGTGAAGGACAAGACAGTGAAGGACAAGACAGTGAAGGACAAGACACAGTGAAGGACAAGACAGTGAAGGACAAGACACAGTGAAGGACAAGACGCAGTGAAGGACAAGACAGTGAAGGACAAGACAGTGAAGGACAAGACAGTGAAGGACAAGACAGTGAAGGACAAGACGCAGTGAAGGACAAGACAGTGAAGGACAAGACAGTGAAGGACAAGACAGTGAAGGACAAGACACAGTGAAGGACAAGACAGTGAAGGACAAGACAGTGAAGGACAAGACAGTGAAGGACAAGACAGTGAAGGACAAGATGCAGTGAAGGACAAGACAGTGAAGGACAAGACGCAGTGAAGGACAAGACAGTGAAGGACAAGACGCAGTGAAGGACAAGACGCAGTGAAGGACAAGACAGTGAAGGACAAGACAGTGAAGGACAAGACAGTGAAGGACAAGACAGTGAAGGACAAGACAGTGAAGGACAAGACACAGTGAAGGACAAGACAGTGAAGGACAAGACACAGTGAAGGACAAGACGCAGTGAAGGACAAGACAGTGAAGGACAAGACAGTGAAGGACAAGACAGTGAAGGACAAGACAGTGAAGGACAAGACAGTGAAGGACAAGACGCAGTGAAGGACAAGACGGTGAAGGACAAGACAGTGAAGGACAAGACAGTGAAGGACAAGACAGTGAAGGACAAGACAGTGAAGGACAAGACAGTGAAGGACAAGACGCAGTGAAGGACAAGACACAGTGAAGGACAAGACAGTGAAGGACAAGACAGTGAAGGACAAGACTCAGTGAAGGACAAGACACAGTGAAGGACAAGACAGTGAAGGACAAGACACAGTGAAGGACAAGACGCAGTGAAGGACAAGACAGTGAAGGACAAGACACAGTGAAGGACAAGACGCAGTGAAGGACAAGACAGTGAAGGACAAGACAGTGAAGGACAAGACTCAGTGAAGGACAAGACACAGTGAAGGACAAGACAGTGAAGGACAAGACACAGTGAAGGACAAGACGCAGTGAAGGACAAGACAGTGAAGGACAAGACACAGTGAAGGACAAGACGCAGTGAAGGACAAGACACAGTGAAGGACAAGACACAGTGAAGGACAAGACAGTGAAGGACAAGACACAGTGAAGGACAAGACTCAGTGAAGGACAAGACGCAGTGAAGGACAAGACACAGTGAAGGACAGACACAGTGAAGGACACGACAGTGAAGGACAAGACACAGTGAAGGACAAGACTCAGTGAAGGACAAGACGCAGTGAAGGACAAGACACAGTGAAGGACACGACGCATGTGAAGGACAAGACACAGTGAGAAGATCCTATTTGGATACTGTTAAAAGCAACACGGACAACATCCAGTACTGTAAAATTAGAACAATAGCAGGAACAGATGCCACCGTTTTGATTATAAGATGATAGACTTTATCAGTTTAAATGTGTCTTTCTGCATATGCCTCCTAGATACACACATAGTCCCCTACACGTTACGTCATAAGAGGTCAGAACAGGCTTGGCCCGCAGTGCAGTGCCCCAGGACCGGTTCTGTGGTTCAGTGCCTTGCCTCCAGGGCATGTTGGCACTGTGGATGTAATAGCAGCTACCCTCCAATTGCCAACTCGAGTCACAGCTGGAATACACCCTCCGGTCTGTCGGCGCTGAACCAGCGCTGAACCTCTCAGCTCCTGGCCGGCCTCCTGACCACTAGGGACATCCTGATGGATGCATGTGAACAGTAATCAGGACAAACACAAAGACACACTCACACACACCGCCCTTCCATAACGCAACCAAAACACATCATGTGTCTCAATCATTTGATTTCTTCCTCAAACAAGATTCTTATCAGGAGCTGCAAATCAACTGCACCTGAAAACAAGAGGAACCATATCTATCCCCACCTCTTTCCCCGCCACCACGCTCATCTCCTCTACAACCCCCCCCCCCCACCTCCCCCCACATTCATTTCCTCTGCAGTTCATTTAGCTAGAGCGGGACGACACCTAATCAAAATGCATAGCCTCGTCCTCGAAAGCATCGACGCCTACCTGACATCCCAGCAAGTTAACATTGGATAAAAAAAAAAAAAAAAAAACTGACTAAATAAATAAACAATGAGGAAGGGTGCTCTTCAGTCAGGGCCTTGGATAAACAACTCATCTTTCTACTACACCCCCCCCCCCACCCCATCATCCCACCCCGCGGTGCTTAACGTTCATGCTAACAGCCGATCCTGCGCTGGAGTTCCCGGGTCTCATATCAACACTGTCATCAGCGAGAGTCAAGTGGAAGGTAATAGAGAGTGTCAGTGTCAATTTGGCTTTTCTCAACACTCTTCCTCCTGCTCTCCGTCTGTCTGTCTCCCCCTCGCCCCCTTCCTCGTTGTCTGCTCTGATTTTAATAATCCCTGTCAAACTCCAAATAGTTCCCCGCTCTGCTACCTCGCCGCCGCGCACACACACACACACACACGTCCTGGATCCCTCCTCCCCTCCCTCCCTCCCTGACAGGGCAGACAGAACGCTCAACATTTATTTAGCCCACACAAAGGGAGTCCTGTCCAGCTGGACAAATATTATTTTCCTCCATTGACAGTCTTGGCAGTTAAGCTTGTACTTTATTATCCCCCCTCTCTCTCTCTATCTCTCTCTTTCTCTTCTCTCTCTGCATCCCCTCCATCATGGAGCTCCCTCTGTGCCTCTGTCTGTCTGAGAGGGAGTCTATAAGCAGCAGCCATTGCTTATAGACGTGGAGGACTTTCAATCCACGGATTAGGAACTCGACAATGTAATTATACTCTACAGGCTGGGGAGCTGGGGTGTGTGTGTGTGTGTGTGTGACCGAGGAGTGTGAATTCATGTGTGTGTGTGCATTTATTTCAGTCTACACTTCTATGTCACTACCTGTGTGTGTGTGTGTGTGTGTGTGTGTGTGTGTGTGTGTGTGTGTGTGTGTGTGTGTGTGTGTGTGTGTGTGACAGAGGAGTGTGAATTTATGTGTGTGTGTGCATTTCTTTATATCTGCACTTCTATGTTACTAAATTTGCGGTGTGTGTGTGTGTGTGTTTTAGGTCTATAGAGGGTGTCTTCAGGCCTGCCAATCTACCTGCACTTCTGTCTGTCTGCATTACTTCCTTAAAGCTGCGTGTGTGTGTGTGTTTGCGCGCGTGTGTGTGGGGTGGGGGGGGGGGGGGGGGGGGCGGGGGTTCACGCACATTTGTCAGGATCCTACAGTCAGCACAAAGGGCCTCATTAGTACTATACTTTGAATCATCCAGTCTCCATTGTCTGGTCATTAGCTCTCTTTTCAAAGCAGATGTTGGAGAAACCCTGGCGCGTTTCATAGTGTTGCAACAGGGATGACGGAGCCACACGCTGCTGAGACGCTGCTGCCTGAGATGCTGCTGCCTGAGACACTGACTCAAGAGCAATCAGAGTGGGAAATACACACACACGCACACACACGCACACGCACACACACACACACACGACAGTCCCATCTCTCTTGCTGCCGCCTGTCTACTCCAGCTAGGCTAACACAAAGGCCCATTTACAGTAATGAGTTTGTCCTGAAATATTTAGCAACCCGTCCCCCAGGCTGCCGCTTTAGAGCCACTTAGAGCATGTCAAGTTAAAGTCAACATTATTTTAAAGAGGGCACCTAACAGCCATCTGTAAGGAAACATAATAAATTAAATAGGTACATATTCTAACATCACAATGCTGCTGAGAGTGATCTAACGTGTGCTGTGGGGGGGGGGGGGGGGGGGGGGCTATTAATGTGAAGGCGTGCAGCCCGGCTAAACTGAACCATACTTGGGTGGTTTTCTTCTTTAGACTGAGTGCCTATGTGCATGGTAATACTGTAGGTTGTAGACACCATAATATGACCAATCGGTTCAAGAAACAACAGTATAACAGCAGAATTAGCTGAGAGTCAGTGACTCAGCGCTGAGTTAGCCTATCAGAGTCAGTGACTCAGCGCTGAGTTAGCCTATCAGAGTCAGTGACTCAGCGCTGAGTTAGCCTATCAGAGTCAGTGACTCACTCAGCGCTGAGTTAGCCTATCAGAGTCAGTGACTCAGCGCTGAGTTAGCCTATCAGAGTCAGTGACTCAGCGCTGAGTTAGCCTATCAGAGTCAGTGACTCACTCAGCGCTGAGTTAGCCTATCAGAGTCAGTGACTCAGCGCTGAGTTAGCCTATCAGAGTCAGTGACTCACTCAGCGCTGAGTTAGCCTATCAGAGTCAGTGACTCAGCGCTGAGTTAGCCTATCAGAGTCAGTGACTCAGCGCTGAGTTAGCCTATCAGAGTCAGTGACTCAGCGCTGAGTTAGCCTATCAGAGTCAGTGACTCAGCGCTGAGTTAGCCTATAGGCGTGTTCGAGATGGGATAGGCGGACGCAGATCTGCGCAGGTTTTACTACGGCCTCGCCAAGCGCGTTGCATGACGGTTAGAATGTTGTGCGACTTGCTCTGAAAATCTGACGAGACGAGGCGCGGAACTCTCACGGGAGCGAGCCACGCACAGCCTTCAGAGCGAGGCGCCACAGTACCTCTCAGCCGGCTGCTCCCGGCTGGGAAGCGACTTGCTACGGTCGCGCAAAGCGCCTATTGGCTCAGAAAAGTTGTCAGTCACCAGCCACGTGACAGCCAGGGAGTTATGAGACGTTTGATTGATTGAAAACTTTATTATGTTATGCGTTATCATCATATCATCATGATAAACTTCAAGCTGTCAGACACACACACACACATGCGTCGTCTGTTTTGCCTCAATACTGTATATATAATTTTGTTTTGCCTCAATATGTAAGTATACATATATATATTGATGCAAAACAGAATTATTCAGCAGTGTGTTGTGTGTGCGTGCGGCCAGGAGCGCGCAACAAGATGGTATACATTATGGTATATGAATAGTATATTCCACTATAGCAGTATATGGTGTGCTGTACATTTGAATCTGATCTAATTTTGCACACGGCCATCGCATTATAATGAGCTGGACAGGTGTGTAATGTGTGTGTGGTGACGTGAAAGCGTATCTGCCATGCGAGACTAGGCGAGAGGCTCTCGTGAAATCGGAAGTGTCCGCCTTTTTAACTCCTCCCCCGGCTTCACTCGGCTACTCTCGTCTACTTTCGAGGCGAACCGAAATCCATCTCGAACACGCCTTATGTCACACAGCCACACCTCTGGCTCGCTGCTCAAGAGGTCTGGAGAAATCCACGCTAGAAAGTAGAAACAAAGGATGACTGAACCAATGCGAGCCACTGAGGTGTGGCTACACACCATGTGCTTCCCAGTTACCACGACAACACCCTGTTTGTAGTTACTCTGGGAGGGCAGTCCCCTGGCTCTATTGGACCAAGGTTTACACATGGTACGTCACATGTGATGTCACGTTTTCAATCCAGCCCTTCTCGTCTCTTACATTTTATTTGATCACTGTTCCTTTTACTGTTTTTAACCAGTTTTTACCAGTGTACTTGGTGTTATTATTTACTTTAGTAAAAAAATATATATATTTAAAAATGTTAAACTACAACAACTTTGCTTTATCCTTGTCCTTGTACTTATTCACGTAGAATATCTTTATTTCGAGCTTCTTATTCGCAGGATATTGAGTGGACAGTTTACTTGCTCATAGTACTCTGGCTACTTGCTACGGTGATAATAGAATTAGAGCGTATTTTCCTTTGCTGATAGAATAGGTGGCAACGTGAACCATGCCCATGGCAGTGTGAAACACTCTAACGCTATGCAAATGAGTGTGATAATCATTGTTTTGGAACCAATCATGTTCTGTCCTCCAACCAAAAGACAGACTGCATGCAGCTTAACTCATTCCCTACCAACAACGATTTAATACGTGTTTGTCCGCCAATCGAATAACGCCAACCACGTGTATATATACGTTATTTGATCGGTATTTCTTTTATTCGCTATTTCCATTCATAAATCATCCAGGAAGGCTGTGTGACCATATGGAATGACTCTGAGATCGCATATATATATACCGCCGCCGGGTGGTATGTGGCCGATGTTGCACTCCCTTTGTGACTCTGTGTATGTGGCTGTGTATCATTGAAAGTCTTCCGGGCGGAGTTTTCGTGTAGCCTGGACCGAGGGGTCTACCCCAGGGGCGGAGCTAGGGGGTGGCTACCTGGGCTCAAGCCCCGGATGTATTCTGAAAAGCCCCGAATCTATTTAAAAAAAAATAAAAATAAAATAAAAATTAAAATATTTTTTTTTTTTTTACAATTCATCATTGTTACATGAAAATATGTTTGCACCAGATTTAGCAGAAGCTAATTTCCATCTGTGGTCTATCCAGCTGCTAACTGTATTTGAGTGAGTTAAGTCTTGGTGTTATGGTAGACTCAGACCTAAGCTTTAAATCACAATCAACAAGTTGACAAAAACTTAATTCTTCCACCTTAGAAACATAGCTAAAGTACGGCCATTTATAAATCAAAAGGACGCTGAAAACCAGATCCATGCCTTTATCTCAAGCCAACTCGACTACTGTAATGCACTCCTTACCGGCCTCCCGATTAAATACGATAACTATTTTATTGCAATGCACTATTGCATTATTTTATTCTATTTTACTAACTATTTTATTGCACTGCACTATTTTACTTTGTATCAGTGAATCATGGACGCCTGGCCATAAGAGCATTCGGAGCATCTCTGCTCTCCCACTATTGAACTTGGGGGAGCAAAGGTATAATCTTGCTCCACCACTTTTTGATTATATGAAAAATATGATATATCCCCCCCCAATATATAAATCTAACCATAACTACGTTATGGTTAACTGAGTTTTATAGTGAAAAGAGCAGCTTTATTGGTCAAGATTGAAGGCTCTATATTGCAGGAAATTGCACGTACAGGTTCATTAAATAAAAAATATATCTGTCGTGGAGGGGGTCGTGCCTGAGCCCCTCCAAACCACCCCTTATCTGCCAAAAATATATATATATATATATATAAAAAAATTAAAGATTAAAAAAAATAAATAAAAAAAATAAAAAAGGGGGCCCATCTGGGCTAAGCCCCGGATCTCCTACAATCCTAAATCCGCCCCTGGTCTACCCGATCGCATTGAATCGTTTTCGGGACACCCGATTCATTATGCTGTGGGGGGTTATGTCGTGGCCCAAATGGACATACGATCTAGCAGATGGCAATCAAATAATTGGAATATTCTTTTTGGAATCTCATCGGCCACAGGTAAGAGCAATTTAATGTCAATTTCAGCTTGGTTGTGCCTTGTTTTCATAGCCATCGCCCTGATCAGCGTATGCTGTTGTACTAACGAATGCCGTTATTGACAATCAATTAATCAGAAACGACCCCCCCCTCCTTTCATGCATGCATGATGGAACATAATATACCGATCATATGCATTTACATTTTTAATTGTAGCGTGTATAGGGACGAAATGCCAATGGATTAAGTATAATATGCGTTGCAGCCTATAACTAGCCTCCCAGGAATTACCCTAAACCGCTCTAAAACCATACTTATATTCACCAGTGTCACCACGGTATAAAACGGGAATGTATCGATGGAAAAATATTCCTTTTTCACATCTTGAACGATAGATACTCGATGTCAAATGGGCCATAGTATTGCATCCATAGCTATAATATTTAAATAGTTATAGCCCTGCAAACAAGGTGAGCGACTCCCATCGTTTACAGCGGTGGCGGTAGCTACTACAGGATGAGGCTAATCCCCGGCGCTGAATGAGTTAATAACGTGACCAAAGCGATCCCTTCTTTTAGTCCATTCATTGATAAATTATTTTGTTTGTCCATTTGTTCGTCACCTGCGATATCTCAGACACCCCTGGTCCCTAGCAAAGATAAATCTTGGATGGATGATGCGTATTGTCACAGAGTTCAGACAAGGGTGGCAACAATACCCACAACATTGCAATACCGCAGTGATCGCAGGCATAACGCAGGGCTGGTCACAATATCGCCATAATCGTTATATCAAGATTTTAAGCATTATTGTTTGGTTTTCTTTCTTTTCTTTTAGCAAATTAACAGATTTACATTAACAGTAATATGGTGTGTGCAGGCACAACCTGAAACGTTATTATGACTATCTCAGCTCTATCTTTAATCTTTCAAAATGTTCAGTTGCTATTGCATGCACTCATCTGTGTTTCACTACACACTTGAGTGCATGCTTACCAACTGTCCGTCTGCAACACTACTATCACCGACATCTAAGAAGGGAGATCCCCCCTTGAATGGCCCTTCTAAGGTTTCTCTCCTCCACACTGCCTGTGGAGCATTTTTACCTATTGTTAGGTTTTAGTGAGTTTTTCCTTACCTTCGTGTGGGGTATGTCTGGGAGTGCTTGCATTCTTTCATTTATTTGCATTTATTTTAAATTTGTTGGACCTTATTGTGTCCTTGTTCTGTTCTTGACTTATTGTTTTTTTTTTATCCACTTTTTCTCCCATTTTCTATATTTTCTCCCATCCCAATTTCGTATCATCCAATTTCAACCCTCCCCTGTCACGAACGCTGTTTCTTGCCTCCCACAAGCCGGCTGCAATGTGGACTAAGTCATACATAGCACAAGTCCCCTCCGGTACTTGAGGTAACAGCAGTCGCATCTTTTCACCTGCGCAGCTCGATCTCTGTGGCGAGGAGTAACGCGTGGGAGGCTCACGCTGCCCCCGACACTTCCTGATTCTACTGCGCAGGCACACCAACCGACCTGTAGGAGTCGCTGTCCAAAACGCCCGATCCCCACCCATCAGTTTCCCACCCCCTAATACGGCCAATGTGTATTAGTATGGACGACCAGCTAAACTGAAAGCAATGTGGAGCGCTGGGATCGAACAGGCGATCCCAGCGTCTCCGCATTCGTGGCGAGCGCCTTGCCCACTACGCCACGTAGCCGCCCTGTTCTTGACTTATTGTTATGTTTTCTTCTTGACTTGTTTAAAGAAGACCTGTACGGCCCATGGGGACATTAACATGTGTTGTTGGGCCTTATAAATAAATTTGATTTGATACAACTGTGTGTTGATTTGATCAATACAATTTATAATAAAGCTTTTTCACTTGACAATGTCAGTTTACTACGACTTGAGTGAACTGATGCAACTACATTACAGCAGACATATGTTTCAGTGAGAATCTTTTTTTTTTTTAAAGTAGACAATTAGTCAAAAACAGGCAATAATTAAATATCACACAAATATTACAAACAGCAATACAGTGGTTTATAATGGCAAAATGGAGATGCATATTGCAACAACCCTAGGTTAGGCATTAAAGATCCCCTCCAGATGTATTTTAAACCCTTAAAAAGGTTCTATATTGAATAACAATTTGTATAATGTGTTTTTTCCACCAAATTGATAAATAAACGACTGAAAATGGCTTACCAGCATCTTGTCATGCACAGTCTCTGGAGCGCAACAGTAAGAAGCATTTTGTACAAAAGTATTCTGTACTTCTGTATGACAACTATTAAAGAAACTTGAAACTTGAACTCTACACCTTTACCATCATTCATTAAGAATGCAATGATCTATGAATATGCAAATCAACAACAAGCACTCATTGATATTTAAATTACCAGTAAATCCAAGTCGGCAGCTTATATTCTTTCAAGACAGTGTCAATACATACTCCGCTTTCTGTGTATGCTGAATATAAAATATGTCAAGTTACCATATTGGCTCAAGATAGGTTAAACCTATTAGTGACATCACACATGCAACACAGGTTTCAGAGAAGTACAGGGAAATAATGTGAAAAGGGCGCTCTGGTGACAAGTTCTGCACAAATACCAATCTGTATATTCAATTCAATTCAAACTTTAACACAGACTCATGGTCCAGATAAAAATTTAAAAAAAACATACACAACCTATATAAAATTACACACAACAGGCAAAAATAACATCATAGTCATATATCATCTTATATGCCTCCAAGAGGAGTTAACCATAACAACCCATCTGTATAGTCAACGTCATGCCTCCAAGAGGAGTTAACCATGAATACCAATCTGTATAGTCAAAGTCATGCCTTCAAGAGGAGTTAACGTTAGGTTATGACTATAACCAAGTTCTGTTAGTTAGGGGCGATGCTTGGCATCGCTACTGCACTATCTCGCGTACGTGCACGCGTACTGAATAAACCACAAATGTACCTCTAATACCAGTATTAGTCTGACCACACCCCTCATCAGCTTACCTTCATAAGCAGGTGTGTGGTCACCTGCTCTCCTCCTTCCCAAGCTTTCACCACAAGGTGAGGACAAGGGCTGCAGCGGCGTCCGATGCCAAGCATCGCCCCTAACTAACAGAACTTGGTTATAGTCATAACCTAACGTTCTGTATCGTTAGTGGCTTAGCTTGGCATCGCTACTGCACAAGGGAGGCCAAGCGGAGCCACTTGGCTGACAAATACACCCCGCTGACAGCCCCCCAAAACCATCAGAACAGGGAGGGCCGAGCCCCCCCGACCCCCCCTAATGGAGGGTAGCCCCCCTATTAGGGACGTCACGGGAGGGCGACGGACCCGACCGTGCGAAGAGGCACTCAAGCAACTCAACGCACAGGGTGAGCAGACCGTGGCTTGACCCCACGACTACACACACGCACAACCCGCATGCCACCCGGGAACGAACGGAGGAACAACCTCGTTACTGCCCCCAGAATCACGGGGTCAAGGGCAAACCCAACCCCGTGGCAAGGCCGTAGCAGCGGAGCACGAAGGAAGACCCAGACCCACCAAAAGGACTGGACTCCCTGGAATGGGGGCCCGGAGAAGTCCATGATGCCAGCATCAAGACCCCACCAGGTGGGCACGTAGTGCCCCGCCCCCCACATCGCCAGCGTATTCGGACAAAGGCCCCTCAGTTACTGCACCTGGTATTCCCAGGCGGAACCAACCAGGCCAGAACCTGCCCAGCTTCCGAGATCGGACGAGACCGGGCGTGTTCAGGTCGGTATGGCCGTAAGCCGAGCGGGCCCCGTCCCCCCAATAGTACACCGCCTGGCACACTGACCCTGCAGAATAGGCAGTCAGCATGGCCGTAAGCACACAAAAAAGGTTAACCAACGGAAGCAGGCAGCGCACCGGGGAAAAACCAGGCAACAGGCTGTTAACCCTAGCCTGGAGACTGCGGACGAGACAGGCGCCAGAGGGGACAGCTGAACACAGCCGCCCCGGCGGAAGGAGCGTAAGCTGGCGGTGTTGCATGACCAAGCCTCCATTTAACAACCCCCACCCAGAGGGGTCGAGGCAGAGAAGGCTGACACGATTGGCAGACGTCATGAACGTGCAGGGGCACCCTCAAACGGTGAACCCGGGAGTTGACACTGCTCCAACACACCAGGGAATCAACCACCTCGGTGTTACCCAATGCGGTGGTTGTTCCTATAACCCCTCAAGAAAAAACTCCAAAACACACCTGCGGGTATACACCGGCTATACCGCAGTACAAGTGTTTCAGTTTCCAAAAAGGGTTAACCCAGGCCTACGGGTCGCAAACATCACTTCGGACCGGGCCTGGCGGTACGGGAAGCACAGGGTCACCAGAGGAGGTCAAAAAACCACCCCCACAGGCCCCTCTTCGCCATGCGTGAGAGAGGAGCGAAAAATAATGGAGAACCAGCCCCTAAGCACACCGTACCTGGTATTCCCCGGCGGTCTCCCAACCAAGTACTAACCAGGACCAACCTGTGTAGCGGCCGAGATCCGACGAGATCGAGCGCGTACAGAATGGCATGGCTGTAAGCCATGACGACAGTGCTGAGTAAAAACATACCCAACCAGGGTCTCCATAGCGCTTAACCCTGTGACACCCAGACCGACCTGGCATTTTTCCCCCTGAAAAAAGCCCAAGTCCCTCAGGGTACCAGAACAGCAGATCTGCATCCCCGGCGGACAACGGGTTCAACTGATCTGGACCAGCGTGACCAGAACCAGTCCCGTGCCCTAACCACGCCGACATGCCTACTCCAGGAGAAGGGCAGATATGCGTGTTGATCTTAACATGAAAAGAAGGCGCCACCCAGACGTCGGGACGAACCGCGCCTGGTGACCCACCCCAAGGGCGTGAGACCCCACTACATATGTTCAGATCCATCCCGTCATCATCCCCCAGACATGAACGAGAATCCGTCGACAACCCACCCAGGTCATGGGATGTGGTCGCCGGAAGAGGAAAAACCCCCATCTCAGTTGCTTTATAAAAACGCTGTTTCAACCACAAGCAACTAAGGCGTGCCAGTCAATCGCCTGTTTACAGCGAGCTAGCACTATACGTGCGTCGGGACACACCCCCATCAATGAACAGGCTATTTAGACCTGTCATTGAATCCCCAAGGCGCCCAGGGGAACGACAAGAGGGGTGTGACACTCCCTAACTCCAACACTTCTGGAATAGAAAGAAGGAAGCATCAACAGTATGTATCCCAGTCTACACAGCCGGGGTAAAAAATGTTCACATTTTTACATCCCACCACCCTCCCATAGGAAAGAGACGGGGATCCCCAGAGAGACTTCCCACGCGAGCTGTACAGATTGAAAAGAATATATTGCACCTTGAGCCATGTAAAAAACTGGTTTTAGGGCCTCCGGGGAAGAGGCACCGAACCCATACACACTCAATAAACGAATTGAATCGAATATACATACAATAGAAAAGGACCCTTCTAGAGGGTCCACTCACTTTGACAATCTGAGGAGGAAGGCTCTGTACTCTGATGGAGGCTTCCTCACATGGAAGAAGGAGTCCGAACTCACAGAAGGCCTGAGTAGGCGCTTGGTGAGGAGGAGCCCTGACCACCCCCCCTGAAAACAGATCCATCACATGGACCTGAACAGCACACGGAAGTCCTACCAACAGAGACGCGCACGGTGACGTACTCTATGGCGGGGGAATTCCTGCGGTGCACACGCCCAATATACCAGGCCGTGGGACCAGGAACTCCCTCCCCCCCCCCCCCCCCCCCCCCCGTAACGTGCCGAACCGCCACGTGACGGGAACCTTGAAGGACAGGGGGTGTACCCCTGACCGACAGAACAATGGGGAGAGGAAAGGTTACCAGTTCACCCCTTTACGACCCCACACCCATGATACGACGTAACGACAAAAAGAGAATATGACACAGTCATAGTCAGCTCTATGAAGCGTTTCACAGCTCCACACAGCGCACGAGCTAACCTGCTATCTGATTTTTACTAAGGAAAAACACAGAATAGAGAGGGCTCTAAGAACCCCGGTCCAACATACACATGTGCTTCTGTGGCCAGTACAACCCAGTTGTAGGTCACATGACACACACAACCCATCATCACCTACAAAAAATGGCAAAAACACTCAACAGAGGAACGCCGTTTTTTTCACAATGAGAGAATACATCATTCTTGATTAGTATCGACCACAGGCCTTGCTAAGCACACATGACAGCAACCAAACCAATTTCCCTTTAGGAAATAAGTTTCTCCAGCAGATTTAGCACAACCTCAGCAATCAAGCTGAGAGTTACATCGTATCCCTACCACACAAAAGACACAATTAATGCACAACATGTCTGATAGGAGGTGATAAAGTCCCCAGGGAACCGGGGGGGGAAACACAATCCTCCTATTTTACCCTCAATACGGCCAGTTAAAACAGGAAAACCTGTTAATGTGTGAACTCACTGTTCATTGTCATTACAGTCTGAGAAAGAACATTCTTTTACTCACTCGTCACCAAGCATAGCTTCATAGGTTAGTTGCCTTAGTAGTGAGTACACGGTACACATAAACACCATGATGTTTCTCACACAACAACCAGATCAATACATCACGACCTGCACGGAGAAGCTAACTGCCAGTGACAAAAACAGCTCACACACAACCCGCAACGTATCTCAAATGCATTGCAACAACACACGTTTTGGGAAAAAACACCGTTATTCACAATACATTTAGCAAGGTAAAACCAGAAGACGTGTTATGAGGTCTGGCCAACCCCGTACCTGCCCGGAACGCAGATCAGCGAAGTGCAGTCACAAGCCACCGTAGAACACAGCCGTCCCGTGTTGTTCGATCCGGGCAGCGTCGCCGCTCCACCAGTCGCTACAGTCCTCTTTGTTGACGCAATCCCCGTCTAGGCTCAGGCAGGGTCGACGAACATCCCCTGTCAAGGATGACGTCGTGGTCAAGAGTGTAAAACATGTTAAAAATCAAAGCACGTTCAACAGAATAGCATCAAGCTAACGGCTGCTCCAACCGTTCGGGTGCTATTGCTTCCGCTCGCGAGACGCCGATCTACGACGCACGCGATCAGGAGCGAGCTCCCGGCGGCGCGCGAGAAGCCAAGCTACCCCGCGCCAGGCCACCGACCGGCTAACCGTAAGCTATGAACATGTAAACAATGACATAACACTCACCCAGACAGGCCGCCGTTCTGAACCCTCCTCACTTTTTAAGAGAAAAGAGAAAACAAGACGTCAACACCGCTTCACAACGGTGACATTAACACGTCCGGCGGAATCAGCACAGTACCAACTGGCCTGTATAGCTGACTTTGAACATGAATCTGCCGCTATCGCACATTACATGCACATATCCCCTCGTGAAGGAATACTCTCATTTGGATATGAAAGATGGGGTCTTAACACGGTGACAGAGAGAATCCACTCGTCCAGAACACACAGGGATCACCAGTGTCAATGGTCGCGGCCCACTAGTTAAAACTATAATGGTCGCCAGACCAAGGCCTTCTGTCGCCTAGACGGCTAAACAAAGGACCCTAGCCTGGGGCCGGTTTCCATAAACTTTGTCAAGTAGCCCCCATAGCACTAACAGACAAGTGGAGCCCGCCAGCAAACACTACTCACCCAACCTGGAACGCACCGCTCCTCACAACAGCGGCATGTCCGACAGTTCAGCTGTGGCCTGACAGGTTTCACCCCAACAAACACAGCAAGGAACTGCAGTTGAGAAGCATGCAGCGGCGTGCTCCCAATACGAAAACCGGTGGAGGGTTTGTAGAATGATCATCATCTTCTAGACACTCCAGTACGAAGACAATATCGCCGTATTTTCTCGAAAATAGTGAGAGAGAAAATAAAGATATGATGTCAACGTATCCTTGTTTCCCAAGCTGTTCCTAATCCAATTTCTTCCATCATGGTGTCAAGTGTGGGGATCTACCGAGGCACCTCTTCCTTGTGGTGAAAGCGAGAAGGAGGAGAGCAGGTGACCACACACCTGCTTATGAAGGTAAGCTGATGAGGGGTGTGGTCAGACTAATACTGGTATTAGAGGTACATTTGTGGTTTATTCAGTACGCGTGCACGTACGCGAGATAGTGCAGTAGCGATGCCAAGCTAAGCCACTAACGATACAGAACCATAAATAACTATATGTAATGTCAAAGTGATGCCTCCAAGAGGAGTTAACCATAAATAACTATATGTAATGTCAAAGTGATGCCTCCAAGAGGAGTTAACCATAAATAACAATCTGTAATGTCAAAGTCATGCCTCCAAGAGGAGTTAACCATAAAAGTGGAGGGGACCTTTAAAAGTTCAACTGATGGCAGGCATGATGTTGAGCGATAGTTAAGGTACATTTTACTGTTGTATTGACATGAAACTTACTACACACAACATCCATATCCTTATTCTTCTAATTTGCCTCTTGGAACACCCAAGTCTGCCACAATGGATTTTCCACTATTTCTTTTATTAAAAGAATGTCCTGAGGCTCTTTCTTTCTTAGGTATCTGCAATAAACTTGCTAAATAGCATTTGTGGACCTAGTTTAAAATATGGTCTATGAATGGGCAAAACAACATGGCTACGTTGTACAATGCTACAGAAAATGGCCATCTAATTATCAGACATCTTGTTTTGAAATGCAGTCACAAAAGTGGTGAGTTTCTTCAAAATCCAATCAGTGGTGTCTGCCATATCAAGTCTATACTGTACTGTATACAAAGGGTGATTGCATCATGTGTAAATTCCTGGATATGGAGATGATTGTATATTACATGTAATCCTTTAGTTCTGCTGAGCTTGTTCAGCCACACTGGTGAACAGTCAGTTAACTTACTTGTTTTATTTATTATTTCAGAACTTTCCGGGACAAAAACAAAACACTTCTCTGTGCATGTATGTCTTTTAAAACATGTCTCTCCTTTAATCTTCCTGCACTCAACAAAACAACTACATTACACATGTTGCCAAATGTCATCAACATCAATGGCCTTCAATACTTCTCTGTGGACATAGGATCAGCTCATATTATGACTAGATGTAAAATGCACTATGATCCCAGAGGCCAACTTGTCTCATATTGAATGCTATTTTACGCAGAGGCGATCTGTGGAGACATACAGTAGATGTGCTGCTCCTTTGAGTAAAAATAAACTACAGTTGTTATAGTTTAGTATTCATTTGCCCCTTTATTTTATATTAGACTACGTTTGTTACAATTATTACATCGTTTGCTATGGGGTGTTGTGCCCCGACACTTTTAAATAGGTTTAATTCCCATATTAATCTGTATGCATCAATTCCAATAACGGGTGCAAAAGAGCTAATTCTATGCTGTTCTATTCAGTTCCGTCTCTCTGTCCATTACATGGATGAAATGTTGTGAACATAAATTATGTTGAAATGATCCCTTTGTAATGACAAAGATATAAGCTAATGCTGATTGATTGATTGAAAACGTTATTAACAGATTGCAGAATGGGTACAATACAGTACAGCTCAATACACACAATTGTTAAGGGGATGCAGACCAGAGAAAGACTTTCGTCTTGTTTACATCAGGGTCCCCCATTTTCAATTCATAGTGACATTTATGACATACACAACATACAGATATATATCATGACATTTATGACATACATCCATGGCAATGGCATACAAGAGAAGACAAGAAGATATACAGCAGCAGTGTTACATTTGTGACATAAAGTACAAGATATGCAAATATACAGTACTGTTAAACAGAGATCCTAACAGAAAATATATGCATACGAGGGGAAGGAAACTGTACTGCAGGCTAGTCACCCATTTAGGAATAGTAGCTAATGCAAACCTATCTAAGGTGTAAAAACATCTCGTGTAACGTTAGGCTATATCACGTTATTTCACCACGCGATATTCTTAACTGTGCAGCACTGAAATTAACTTGAAACGGATAAGGATTACACTGTTATTAACCACCATCACCGAACGTTTCAAAACAACTCAAATACATATATGGCGACTTTACAGCTCCTAATCGCTACATACAATATAAATTATACACGCACCTCCCTGTCAGAGCGCACGCTTTAATGTGATCAGCGGCTAGTAGGCAGAAATCACAAGTTACGGTCGTGTCCACTTGTTATCTCCACCTGTGTTCCGCTGGCGACATCGACAACAATACTTCCGGTCGACTTTTTCGAAATAAAAGAACGAGCCTGTATGAATGATGAATGAATGAATTTTCAATTTTCAATTCATAGTGACATTTATGACATACACAACATACATGACATTTATGGCATTAGGGACATACATGACATACAGGTATTTAGTACTGTTACATTTGTGACATATACGATATTCAAATATACATTACACGTTTAAAGCTCACAGAAGCTATTGAAAACGGTTTATTTTGCACATTAAAACTAAATAAGTAAAACGAAGCTATACAATACGATGTATGTTTCTGTATGATAAGAACGGTTATAGGAATATTGATACAGTTATTATCAGTACCAAAATGGCTAAATGCTGTTTATTGAAGTGCATATAGGCTATAACAATTTGACACTGTAGGCTACTGGCTTGGTGGCAGCATGCAACATAATTATAATATAATATAATTATAATAATATATAATTATGCCCACAGACTCAGGAGGACCTCCATTTTTACACCCCACTGTCATCTAAGCTGAAGCTGTGTAAAATAAATTGTAGTTGATGGTCAAGTAAAGTCAGATTTATTTGTATAGTCCAAAATCACATTACATGTCTCAATGGGCTTCACAGGCAAACTGCAGGTACAACACCCGGTGCGACAGTAGCTCAGGAGGTAGAACAGTCTTCTGGTAATCTGGAGGTTCCCGGGTTTGATTCCCGCTCCTCTCTGGCAGCTTGTCGAAGTGTCCTTGGGCAAGACACTTAACCCCTAATTGCTCCCGATGAACAGGTTGGCACCTTGCATGGTTGCCTCTGCTGTCGGTCTGTGAATGTGTGAGTGAATGTGTGAGTGAATGTGTGAGTGAATGTGTGAGTGAATGGGTAAAAATGTGAGGAACAAATTGTAAAGCGCTTTGTATAAAAGCGCTATATAAATGCAGCCATTTAACACCCCCTGGCTTAACCCCCAGAGAAGATAGGGAAAAACTCCCACAGAAAGAAAAACTTAATGGGAAAAAAAGTGAATAAACCTTAGATGGACATTTCAATGAGACATCCCCCCAACGAGGATCGCCAGACGTGCATGAATGAATGAATGAATGAATGAATGAATGAATGAATGAATGAATGAATGAAAACTTTATTTAACGGATTGCAGAATGGGTACAATACAGTACGGCTCAATACACACAATTGTTAAGGGGATGCAGACCAGAGAAAGACGTTTGTCTTGTTTACATCAGGGTCCCCCATTTTCAATTCATAGTGACATCTATGACATACAAAACATACATGACATCATGACATTTATGGCATAGGGACATACATGACATACAGGTATATAGTACTGTTACATTTGTGACATATACGATATGCAAATATACAGTACTGTTACCCATAGATCCTAACAGAGATTATATACATATGATGGGGAGGAGACTGTACATTAGGAGGGGGTGGGTGGTAGAGAAATATACATACGGTGGGGAGGAGACTGTACATTAGGAGGGGGTGGGTGGGTGGGAGAAAATATATACATACGGTGGGGAGGAGACTGTCTATTTGGGGGGGCAGGGGTTTTGGACCTTTACGGTGGCCAGTTTCTAATTGCAACCTCCCGTAGGTGCTCTTTAAGAGCTGTTTTGAATGTGGGTAGGTGTTGAAGTGGGTGACAATTTTAAAAGGAAATGCAATAGGGAAGTAGTAATAGTAATAATATACGTTTTTATTTGATTTTTTTATAATAGTGATAATAAACAATGCAAGGAAAATAATAGAAAGAAATAACAGGTAAGCAGGGCATAACAACATCCATAGAGATGGCATCAACAATGTCCAACAAACTTTGTGAGATGGTAAAGGGATGGGCATATAACGGCCAGGCATATAGAGCAGAGACACAGACAGACAGACAGACAGACTCCACAGCCACACATAGGACAACAAAGAACACATAGTTCAACTTATGCTGATAAACTAAGTCACTTCAAGAGTACTGTATGTACGTAAAGTCTTTGAAGACTATAACGATGTGTAGGATAAGATAAATGTATGATGATGGGAATGATACATAGAGAAACATGGTTACAAGCAAGCAAAAGGATAGAGCATCGACCATGACAGCAATCCAAGACATCCATGCAGGGCCACATGATGGGAGAGATAGGTCTTTATATCCACAATGTAATAACAGTGGCTTAAATCGAGGACATTAACCTGACATTGTTGTAGGATGATCTCCATTCAATGTGCAGCTTAATTAATCTGGTCCTGTTAATACTGTCCTTAGTCAACCCCACATACATGGGTCAATTGCTGAACTTGTAATACAATGTTTTTCAAAGATGAATATGGGTCTCGAAATTACTCTCTGGAAATGGACTAAACTACTACTAGTAAGCTAGTTTAGCAGTCTAAAAGCAGGATAAAATGTGTTGTTTTAGCTTAAACAATAGTACTATTCCAAATCTATTTTCAGTTGTTTTTTGAGTAGTGGTTTTAATGAGTCTGTGTTTCATGCTGCCACTAAGCCAGTAGACCCCCCCCCCCCCCCCACCCCACCTACCCAACCCCCTCCCCCACCTCCTCCAATGTACATTTTCTTCGTCAAATGTATATACTCTCTTTAAAAAAAAATTTTTTACTCTTTTTGTATCACAAACAGTACTGTATTTGTAAATCTGGTATGTCATAAATGTATGGTCAGGTCAGTGAATACCACGATCACAACACCAGAGGGAGCTCCACAAATCATGTTAAACCCAGATTCGGCTCAAACAAGGGACTAAACACGTTTCGCAATTATGCCACATCAATGTGGAACGCCCTACCCAAAGCTGTAAAGGAATGTGAATCACTACCCACTTTCAAAAACACTCTCAAAGAACACCTACGGGAGACTGCAATTCGAAACTGGCCCTCACAAATGTCCTAACCCAGTTGTACAGTAAATTACCATGTATGGCTTTGTCAGTATTCCAATGCACAGTGTACAGTGTCCCCCACCCACCCACCCCCTACCCAACCCCACCCCACCATACCCAACCTCCTCCAATGTACAGTTTCTACCCCCCCCCCCTCACACCTCCAATGTACAGTCTCCCCCCCACACCCACCCAACCCCACCCCACCATACCCAACCTCCTCCAATGTACAGTTTCTACGTCAAATGTATATACACGCTTTTCTGGACACTTTTTGTATCACAAACCGTACTGTATTTGCAAATCTGGTATGTCATAAATGTATAGATGTAGCAGTACTGTCTATCTGTATGTCATATATGTTATGATGAATTTAAAATGGGGGACCCTGATGTAAACAAGACGAAAGTCTTTCTCTGGTCTGCATCCCCTTAACAATTGTGTGTATTGAGCTGTACTGTATTGTACCCATTCTGCAATCTGTTAATACAATTTTCAATCAATCAAGACTTGTTCAGTGTCCAATATAGTCTGAACATGCCACTTTGAGTGTAGTTTGGGTGGCTTTGAGAGCCAGCAACTATTTATTTCACACAGCTTCAGCTTAGATGACAGTGGGTGTGAAAGTGGAGGTCCTCCTGAGTCTGTGGATATGTTTCATGCGCCACTAAGCAGGCAGCCAGTAGACGTGTACAGTGTTCAATACAGTTCGATTTTTAAAACATAAATGCTGATACATTTATTTTGAAGGCCAAACGTATACACAGGAAGTCAGTCTGTTCGTACCGGAAATCTTATTGTCGCCAGGGGAACGGAGCTCTTTTTCACCAACAGACTTAAAGCGTCCGTGACAACCAGCTGGCAACAACCCGGAAGTAGTCACATAATAACTTCCGCCCAGGGGGAGAGTTCATTGGTAGATAAAATAGGGTACAGTGTCTTAAATGTTTTGAATAAACGCGTTTATTTTGTACATGGTGGGCATTAATTCGGAGAGCGCACATTTACTAAGTTTTCCCCCATATCATTTAGATTTGAATTTGAATCGGTTAAATGGTGGCATAGCATGCAATGTGCATACATATAATACACCCCCCCGTGCAGGTTAAAGTATTGTAGACTGATGTGTTTTGCTTTCACACATGGGGGCGGTAAAAAGCGTCTTGCTCGGGCTATTTCGTACATATCTATTTAGCTGTAACTAAAATTAAACTGCTATCGGCGAACGAAGACATCGTTTATGTTAATGTATGAGATTAAGAACGAATGGGATGTAATATAAAACGTGTAATAATTAGCCGTGCATTGATAATACAATTGGTATCAGCTGTCTTAATGTCTTATTAACGTCTTAATTTCGGCGCGACAGCGTCGTTGTAGGAGACTCTAGAGACATAGCCAGTCAAATCGGACAGTCTGAGCTAAGATTGTTTTTGTTGAATGTTAAAGACGTTTATATTGTTTCTTCTTTAGGATGGTGGGCTCCAGTCATGTTTTCCAGATTACTGGCATCAAGGAACTTAAGGAAAACGGAAAGTTGGTCTATGGAATACGAGAGCTGGGTGGGGAATACATTGGTGGTTCAGTGAGTACAAAGATATTTAGCTGACCACAATCATACCCCAAGAGGTGCAACCAGACATAAAGTGCATGGTGATGATTAGCGCTAGACAGGCTGATATTTCATACATTGCATGCATTCCATAATATTACAGCCACAGAACACTATGCAATTCCTTGATTCACTCCCGGACATTCTAATTGGCCACGCTCTGTACAGTACCTACTAGCCCAATACCTAATTGGTGCAACTAGTGGTCAGCTCTTATGCCGTCACGGAAACGGAACGCATGAATCTTGTGGAGATATTTTAGAACTTTCAAAAGGGATTTGATACTACTGTAGTTGACGGTGACCACCGAAGCAGCAATTTATTATAGGGTCAGTACACGCATAACGCAACAAATTAGAATGCTGCAGAATGCAATTACTGTAGTATAGCCCCCCCCCCCCCCCCCCCAAAATTGCGAGAGTGACCCCCCTGCACAAAAAGGGCAGTAAATTAGACCCAGGCAACTACCGCCCTGTTTCTATTCTTACCTCCATCTCGAAAGTCATGGAAAAAATAGTCTACGAACAGGTCGAAAAGTACCTAGCGGAAAAAAAATCTAATCTACGAATTCCAATCGGGCTTCAGAACATCCCACTCCACTGACACATGCCTTCTCTATTTGAACGACCACATCAAACAAGAGATGGACGTGGGCAAATACTGCGGCATGGTCATGCTGGACCTACAAAAGGCCTTCGACACTGTCAATCACTCCATTCTGATTGACAAGCTAAAAGCAATTGGTTTTGATAGTCTTATGTGAGCTGGATGCAATCCTACCTGGAGGGGAGAGAACAGATGGTGAAGGTAAACGGTACTCTACCCCCCCCCCCCCCCCCCCCCCTCACAGTGAGCTGTGGTGTTCCACAAGGAAGCATACTAGGACCGCTACTGTTCCTAATTTATGCAAATTACATGTTGTCAGCTTGTGACTGCAACTTGTTCTTGTTCGCGGACGACTCAGCCCTGCTGGTCTCTGACAAGAACAAGTTACAGGTTGAAAAAACCCTCAGCTCAGAACTCGGCAGAATCTGCACCTGGCTCGCTGATAACAAACTCTCCTGTGACAAAATGGCATCCAATGTAATAAAAAAAGTCAACCAACGAACTCGATTCTTGTACCGGATCTCCTCTCTGGTAAACAAGAATACCCTGAAGACTCTGGCAGGAGCACTCATTCAGGGGTACTACGACTATGCTTGCACCTCATGGTACCAAAGCACCTCAAAGGCGCTAAAAACAAAATTACAAACATCTCAAAACAAACTGGTCAGACTACTGCTTGACCTTACTCCTAGAACCCACCTCACCCCTGCCCACTTTGACAACCTAGGATGGCTTAGAGTAGATGACAGAGTACAGCAACTTGCAATGGGCCTGGTCTACAAGATACACTACACGACCAAGGTACCCATGTACATGGCAAAATACTTCCCAAAGGTCAGTGAATACCACGATCACAACACCAGAGGGAGCTCCACAAATCATGTTAAACCCAGATTCGGCTCAAATAAGGGACTAAACACGTTTCGCAATTATGCCACATCAATGTGGAACGCCCTACCCAAAGCTGTAAAGGAATGTGGATCACTACCCACTTTCAAAACCTCTCTCAAGAGACACCTACGGGAGACTGCAATTCAACACTGGCCCCTGTAAATATCCTAACCCAACCCCCTCCAATGTACAGTCATTTACCTAGTATGGTTTTGTCAATAGTCCAATGTACAATTTTGTTTGTTTGTACAGAGTCTCCCCCCCCTCAATGTACAGTTTTGCTTGTTTATACAGTGTGCCCCCCCCCCCCCCCCAACCACCTCCAATGTAAATTACCCAGTATGGTTGTCAATATCCCAGTGTACCCAACCCCCCCCACCCAACCTCCTCCAATGTACAGTTTCTACGTCAAATGTATATACTCCCTTTTCTTGACTCCTTCTGTATCACAAACAGTACTGTATTTGCAAATCTGGTATGTCATAAATGTATAGATGTAGCAGTACTGACTATCTGTATGTCATGTATGTCATATATGTCCTGATGAATTGAAAATGGGGGACCCTGGTGGAAACAAGACGAAAGTCTTTCTCTGGTCTGCATCCCCTTAACAATTGTGTGTATTGAGCTGTACTGTATTGTACCCATTCTGCAATCTGTTAATAAAGTTTTCAATCAATCAATCAATCAATCAATCACAACCTGGGTAAAACAGAGTCCATTCTCTTCGGATCAAATAACAAACTGAGCAAGACCAACGGCTTCTCAGTTACAGTGGGTGACAATATTGTCACAAGGAAAGATGAAATTACATACCTGGGTTCCATCCTAGAGGCAAATCTTTCCTGTGACAAAATGGCATCCAATGTAATCAAAAAAGTCAACCAACAAACTAGATTCTTGTACCGGATCTCCTCTCTGGTAAACAAGAATACCCTGAAGACTCTGGCAGGAGCACTCATTCAAGGGTACTACGACTATGCTTGCACCTCATGGTACCAAAGCACCTCAAAGGCGCTAAAAACAAGATTACAAACATCACAAAACAAACTGGTCAGACTACTACTTGACCTTACTCCTAGAACCCAACTCACCCCTGCCCACTTTGACGACCTAGGATGGCTTAGAGTAGACGACTGTGAGTACAGCAACTTGCAATGGGCCTGGTCTACAAGATACACTACACCACACAAGTACCCATGTACAGGTCGAAATACTTCCCAAAGGTCAGTGAATACCATGCCCACAACACCAGAGGGAGTTCCACAAATCATGTGCAATCCAGATTCGGCACAAACAAGGGACTAAACACATTTTGCAATTATGCCACATCAATGTGGAACGCCCTACCCACAGCCGTAAAAGAGATGTGAATCCCTACCCACATTCAAAACCACTCTACGGGAGGCTGCAATTCGAAACTGGCCACGTAAAGGTCCAACCCCCCCCCACCCAAATAGACAGTCTCCTCCCCACCGTATGTATATATTTTCTCCCCACCGTATGTATATTTTTTCTATATATTTATATTTAACAGTACTACTGTATATTTGCATATCGTATATGTCACAAATGTAAAAGTACTATATACCTGTACAGTATGTCATGTATGTCCCTATGCCATAAATGTCATGATGTCATGTATGTTGTGTATGTCATAAATGTCACTATAAATCGAAAATGGGGGACCCTGATGTAAACAAGACAAACGTCTTTCTCTGGTCTGCATCCCCTTAACAATTGTGTGTATTGAGCCGTACTGTATTGTACCCATTCGGCAATCTGTTAAATAAAGTTTTCATTCATTCATTCATTCATCCCCCCCACACACACACATGCGGTGGACATACACACATACAGGCTAGGTTTCTAGTTTACGCACTGCATACACTGCAATTTGGTTTAAAAAAATTGGAACATTAACAAACATAGAATCCTTTTGGTGAAACACAATTTGTCCTATTAACCCCTGCATCAAGACAAAATTACTGGTAATCGGGAAAGGAAAAGACCGTTAATTTCCGCCTGTGGCCACTGCATTTCAACAGTTACTGCATGAATGTCTGATGACATTTTTGTCTTCCAGGAGTATAAAGAAGCCATCAGCCATCTAATTGTCCCCTGCATCTTGTCCAGTGAGAAATTTCTGGCAGCCTGTGCTGCAGGTCAGTGGTGGTGGTGGTGATGATGATGGTGATGGTGGTTTAACAACATGAGAAAGATCTTATTAACCTGTTTTAACTCACCACAACATACTACTAGGGCCGATAATGCAGTTACTGTAGTATAGTCTGGCGTTGCGCACATTTACACCACACAGTAATAAACACACGGAATAAACAGAATTGTGAGCTTTTGGGGAAACATGCATTCTTTATTTTTGACAATGTAATTCTACACTAAGGCAAAATAATCTGGACCTGGACTGTGTCACTGGGATACTTATGTATGTGAGGAGAGATTACAATGTTTGCAATGATTGATCACATATGCCATCCTAAGGTAGCATCATATAGCAAGATGATTTATAAGGTATGAATAGGTTGATCGTTACAGACATGCTACAGTATGTAGCTCATGTGCAGCGTTAGAATCAGCAGATAAAGAATAGTGCATAGCATTGACCTAGGATACAGATGAAAATCCCCCAAGGGGATCAATAAAGGAATATCTTATCTAAAATGGATTTTCTCTTTGAGCTGCTTAAAGGTGGGGTAGGCAAATTACTTAAGAGTTACTAGAGAAATCACTTAAGTGAGCTTACATGTCCAGCAGAAATGGATCAAGCTCCGCATCACCTTTCAAGTCCAGCACCGTGTGCTAACCATGCCCAACAAAGGTTTTCCACAGACTCCCAGAGGTTGATTGAGGGGAAATGAGGTCAAGCAAGAGTTTAACATCCCATCATAAAGCTATTTCATATCACAGTAATTATCCCAGCAGTAAGAATGTCTTTGTATCCTTTGATCTAACACTGACTCTAATTGACTCTCTTCCACTTTATATGTATGCTGATTATAGTTTTTGTCTTCCAAAATTCCTCCTCCTGTATCAGGGAAGTGGGTTCTGAGGCCAGAGTTTGTGTCGGACAGTGTCAGGAATGGCTCCTGGCTGTCGGAGGAACCTTATGAGTTGGCCACTTGCCCACGGGCTGCCACAGCCTTCTACCCAGCCAGGGAGTGGAGGGAGAAGGTGGCCACTGGGAACGTGGATGGCGCCTTTCAGGGCTGGAGAGTTATTCTCATGACCCAAAGCCCCTCTCGTGGGGCCATGTTTGAAAGGTAAGGTAATCGGGTCATTCTGTGTTGCTGAAATCATGGATGGAATTAGGAATCCGTTTTTTCAAAGGGAACTCGGAAATAAACACGGGAGGCCCCAGAATTGTGAGCTTTTAGGGAAACATGCATTCTTTCTTTTTGACTATAATATGATTCTACGCCAAGGCAATAAGAATCGGGCCAGAGCTGTGTCACTGGAATACTTTGTGTGTGTGATGTGTGTGCGTTCAGTATCGCCTGTTACATGAGGGAGGGATTGTCCAATGTCCACCAGTAATCCATGTGGTTTCATATGAGATGATGAAGCCAAAATGTCAAAGTAATCCGTGACCAACGGGGGAAACGCTTGAAAGCTCGGTTACAACAGATGACCAAGTAAGCTCTAACTGTGCAACTATATGATCTCATCCTGACCCACCAGATTGTTTGGAATAGGGCAGACACTTTAAAACCATACTAGGAGTATCTTTGCCCATAGCTGACTGTAGTTCCTCACAGGGCACTGGTTGGTTCAAAGTTCAAACCACTGTGGTTTGGCCACAAGCACATTACTTGAAGCCTGACCAGATGGATTTCTGCATGATCTTGTGAAGCCAGTCAAATACAAATCTCGGTGCAGGACTCTGTGTTTGCACATACTGAATGTTAAAAATCATGAATCTGGGGCAAAAGAAAGCTTGATCAGGACATCCCTAGTTTTAAATAAATGATATCATACACATGTCATCTGTTTTTCTAATAAATATGATGTAGGCTTAGGAAATGCCAATTATTAAAGGGATATTTCACTTTAGTAGAACAAAATTCTGTAGTCTGATTGATTGATATTTTATTTATGGATCCAAAGACTCAACAAATCCAAGGGATGACATGCAAAAGTGACAACACTTATTTCCAGCATGGTCCCCGATGTTCTGACCCAAGGACATACACAAATAACATATGGGGTGTAACGGTACACAGAAACCACGGTACGGTACGTACCTCGCTTTTGAAGTCAAGGTTCGGTACGGGTTTTCGGTACAGTGGGGGAAAGTTTGGCTTTCCATGTTCCACTCAGGGGTGATGTAGTGTGCAGTAACTAATTGTACTTGTAGGGCTGTCAACGAATATTCTATATTGAAATTAATAATCGACTTGTAAAAAAAAAATATATATAATAATTATATTAGATTGTGAAATAAATACGATACGTGTACCTTTACACCCATAAAAACAACACATAAAACAAAAGTTCAATACAACAAATCCATATTCTACATATCTAAAAACAAGACAACAACGTCTGTAAAATAGCGCACTTCTTTCTTATACCATCATTAAAACAATAATCCAAGTATGACCTGACAGCCACTTTACCCCAGAGATATGAGCGATCCTGACCTTTAAATATTCCTCTAGATCCTGACAGTTTTATCCTAAGTGGAAGGCTGTTCCATGTTGAGATCCCGGTGTAGAAAAATGAGCTCTGAGCCATAGACTTGACCCGCGACACCTTACAAGAGCGAACACTGGCCCTGGTATTGTGTCCATGCTGCGTATGGACCATATGGATCTGATACTTCAGATAGCTTGGGGCTGTACCATTTACTATGTTGAACATGTGGTTCAGTTTAATCTGTTCAACCCTGAGGTGCACTGGTAGCAGTCCCACCTTTATGAATTCGGCACTTCATACATGCGTTCGACAGACCACTGTACCATGCTGCGCTCGCGTAGTCGAAATGACACTGAAGCAAGGATGACACAGCCTTTTAACACTATCAGTGCTGACCTTGTTTACCTTTTTACCCTGTTGAATGCCATCATCCACTTCAATGTTAGCGTTAAAAACGCCTAATCTATGTTTTAAATTATGGCTTTGTCTAATCTGCCCGTCGCTTATCAATGACTTGTTTGCAGTCAACATTGTCGAAACGGATTGTTTTTTAATCGGTTCATATCCTTTTTATAGCATTTCGAAAAGCTATCGTTCTCTCTAAAACTTTCGGAAAATTTAAAGATTCCCCCATAAACGGCATTTATTGGAATATTCTCAAATACACTAGACACGTTGTCATTTGTCGGCCTATTTATGAATCGTTTTCAAATAAACGCTAGATTATCAATAGTATATGTGTACTTATGCACACTATAGAGGCGGGCTGAAAAATCTATTCTCTCGTTTCCTCAAGATCACACACACACACACACACACATACACACATAGGGACACGCTGTTATCTCAGTGAATACAGCTCCGATTACCCCAAGACTGGTAACATAGACTCCTTACCTTAGATCAGATGTTCTCCAAAAAGATTATTCCAATTCCTGATCGCCATTCCAAATATCGATCGCGTTTATTGATTGATTATTGGCTGCTGTAAATATATATTCCAGGCTGCTTTCCGTCTCGCGATTAGGGGTGGGAATCACCAGTTTCATCACGATACGATACGATATCGATTCTTTGGACAACGATACGATATTTGCCGATATCACAAAGTCTGCCATGATACGATACGATTCGATTCGTTTCAGGTGCGTGCCTGTGATCGATATGAGACGATATTATGTGCCCATTTAACACAATCAGTCACATTTAGATCAACTAAAAAAAGGCTACGGAAATATCAATTGACGTTTTTATTTTTGAGCTCTTCCAGACATTTAAATTAAAAACAATCTATTGTTTTTAATACAAATAGACCTCCTGTTCACTGTAAAGTGCCACATTTTTATATATTGAGCTTTAAACTTAAGTAAAATGTTTTGGAACTCACAACACGCAAGCTAAAACCCCTTCCTCTCCCAAACCGTTCCTACAATTGTTTTATGTTGCATGATGATCATGAATACATTCATTATGTATTCATGTTTAAATATCAACATTATCTGTCCATCCTCAGTAAATAATATCAATAATATAAAATGACTTCATCTGGTATTTTCAAACGCGCACACGCGCGCACACACACACACACACACACACACACACACACACACAGAATGCCCCCGCCCGCCCTTACCGGGGCAAAGAATATTTTTTAGGGGCACATTTTTAAATAACTATTTTACCATTATAGTAGGGCTGGGCGATATGGCCTCTAAATGATATCGCGATATTTTGACATTTCAATATAACCCACCCCCTTTCCTCACGAATGGAACTAGTCTTGTGGAGTCCGCTTTGACCGTTTTCCAGGGTTAGCAGAGATCGCTAGTTAGCTTAGCATAATCCTAATGGATACCTTGGTTAGCAGCTACCGTTAGCTCATTGCTCGTGTCAATTAAATTGCATGTTATTAAAGGTCCGCGCTGGTCTGTCTAATGAAATTACAACCGCAACATTATATTGCACTGTACAGCCCTGGTTGTAGGCTAATGTTTTACTACAATTTGTATGGATTAATTTAGGAGTGAAATGCAAATGAAGGGTTGAAATCACCACTCGCAAGCTTGCCCCCAGATATTATTTTAAACTCGCACGGACCAAATTAGAGGGCAATTTGCGATCATATCATCGCAGTGTACAGGCCTGCCTAGAGCTACACGGAGTTTCACAACAACAATCCACGGGGCGGATATGATGTCGCCGGATTTTCAAAATAAGAGTATCGCAATATGAATCGACCTTTTTACGTTGCATCGTTCCTATTTGATTATTGATAATAGATCGATATATTGATCTGGATCGATGTATCGTCCCACCCCTACTCGCGATCAGATCCCTCATCATCAGATCCATCGCCAGCATAATGGAGCCAGTTGGCTCCACCTCTACAGATCCCACAGGGATCTCCCAGTCTAATCGACTGACCTGCAGTTACACAGGGCCATCACCCCAGTCATCACACACATAATGAACCTCTCCATAAAACAGGGACACGTCCCCAAGGACTTCAAAATTGCGAGAGTAACACCCCTGCACAAAAAGGGCAGCAAATTAGACCCGGGCAACTACCGCCCTGTTTCTATCCTTACATCCATCTCGAAAGTCATGGAAAAAATAGTATACGAACAGATCGAAAAGTACCTTGCGGAAAAAAATCGAATCTACGAATTCCAATCTGGCTTCAGAACATCCCACTCCACTGACACATGCCTTCTCTACTTGAACGACCACATCAAACAAGAGGTGGACGCGGGCAAATACTGCGGCATGGTCATGCTGGACCTACAAAAGGCCTTCGACACTGTCAATCACACCATTCTGATTGACAAGCTAAAAGCAATTGGTTTTGATAGTTTATCAGTGAGCTGGATACAATCCTACCTGGAGGGGAGGGAACAGATGGTGGAGGTAAACGGTACCCTATCCCCCCCCCTCACAGTGAGCTTTGGTGTTCCACAAGGAAGCATACTAGGACCGCTACTATTCCTAATTTATGCAAATGACATGTCGTCAGCTTGTGACTGCAACTTGTTCCTGTTTGCGGACGACTCAGCCCTGCTGGTCTCTGACAAGTTACAGGTTGAAAAAGCCCTCAGCTCGGAACTAGGCAAAATCTGCATATGGCTCGCCGACAACAAACTATCATTACACATGGGCAAAACAGAGTCCATTCTCTTCGGTTCAAATAACAAACTCAGCAAGACAGACGGCTTCTCGGTTACAGTGGGTGACAATATTATCACAAGGAAAGATGAAATTACCTACCTGGGTTCCATCCTAGAGGCTAATCTTTCCTGTGACAAAATGGCATCCAATGTAATAAAAAAAGTCAACCAACGAACACGATTCTTGTACCGGATCTCCTCTCTGGTAAACAAGAATACCCTGAAGACTCTAGCAGGAGCACTCATTCAAGGGTACTACGACTATGCTTGCACCTCATGGTACCAAAGCACCTCAAAGGCACTAAAAAACAAATTACAAACATCTCAAAACAAGCTAGTCAGACTACTGCTTGACCTGACTCCTAGAACCCACCTCACCCCTGCCCACTTTGACAACCTAGGATGGCTTAGAGTAGACGACAGAGTACAGCAACTTGCAATGGGCCTGGTCTACAAGATACACTACGCGACCAAGGTACCCATGTACATGTCAAAATACTTCCCAAAGGTCAGTGAATACCACGATCACAACACCAGAGGGAGCTCCACAAATCATGTAAAACCCAGATTCGGCTCAAACAAGGGACTAAACACGTTTTGAATTATGCAACATCAATGTGGAACGCCCTACCTAAAGCTGTAAAGGAATGTGAATCACTACCCACTTTCAAACACACTCTCAAAAAACACCTACGTGAGACTGCAATTCGAAACTGGCCCCTACAAATGTCCTAACCTAGTTGTACAGTAAATGACCAAGTAAGGCTTTGTCAGTATTCCAATGTACAGTGTAAAATGTGTGTGTGTCCCCTACCCAACCCCCCCCCCCCCCCCCCACCTCCAATGTACAGCCCCCACCCAACCCCACCCCACCCACCCAACCTCCTCCAATGTACAGTTTCTACGCCAAATGTATATACACTCTTTTTCTGGACACTTTTGTATCACAAACAGTACTGTATTTGCAAATCTGATATGTCATAAATGTATAGATGTAGCAGTACTGTCTATCTGTATGTCATGTATGTCATATATGTTATGATGAATTGAAAATGGGGGACCCTGATGTAAACAAGACGAAAGTCTTTCTCTGGTCTGCATCCCCTTAACAATTGTGTGTATTGAGCTGTACTGTACTGTACCCATTCTGCAATCTGTTAATAAACTTTTCAATCAATCAATCAATCAATCAATAGACGATAGGGGGCGCTTTTTTCCCATCTGAGCTCCTGGAGGGGCTGCTGTACCAACGGGAGACTCGGTTGATGAAATATGAATTCAGATCGCTAATAAAAAAAAATCAAACAACATTTCTCGTTGTCGGCATTCAAAGTGTTAAGGAGGCTTTTAAAATGGGACAGTGATGAGGCCTGCCTAATCTGCAGCGGCAGCTCATTCCACATTTTAGGGGCGACAACAGAGAAAGCACGGCCCCCCCTGAGCTTACGCCTAGTTTTAGGCACTACAAGGAGCAGCTGGTCAGCTGACCTGAGAGAGTGGGAAGGTGCATATAGAGCTGCAACAGCTCCCGTACAACACTACATCACAAGGCTGAGATGGAGCTGCACTAGCTAAAAGTAAACATGAAGTGAATCGAGGTACATACTGCAGGGTTCCCACAAGGTCCTTGTGAAGTGCTTAAAGTGCTTGATTTTTTACAAAAAAAAGTCTAGGCCTGGAATTCCTTGAAAACTGAATATTTTTTAACAAGGTGCTTAAAAAGTAATTGAAATTCAAATCAACTATTCGCATTGAAATATCGTTTTGTTCATCCATGATAAAATTGTTCTGAATCAAGAAATAGAATACATTTTTATTTAATTGTCGGATATTGGTTTTAACCCTTTCAATGCCACGGATGACATATCTCGTAACCTGCCCGTTGAATGCCCACGGCGACAAATATCGTTTTATTCTTTTATTAGCGATCTGAATTCATATTTCATCAACCGAGTCTCCCGTTGGTACATAGGAGCTCCGATTGGAAAAAAGCGCCCCCTATCGTCTATCCCTGTGTAACTGCAGGTCAGTCGCTTAGACTGGAATAATCTTTTTGGAGAACATCTGATCTGAGGTAAGGAATCTATTTTACCAGTCTTGGGATAATCAGAGTTGTATTTGTTGAGATCTCAGCGTTTGCCCTGTGTGATGTGTCTGTGTGTGCGCGATCGCTGATGAGGAAATAAGAGAATCGATTTTTCAGCTCACGTCTATAGCGTGCATACGTACACATATACTATCGATAATCTAGCGTTTATTTGAAAACGATTAATAAATAGGCCGAAAAATTACAATGTTTTTGTGTATTCTAGAATATTCTAGTAAATGTCTTTTATCATGGAATCTTTATATTTTCCTTGAAAACGAGGGCTTTTCAAAATGCTATAAAACGAAAATGAACTGATAAAAAAACAATCCGCTTCGACAATGTTGACTGCAAACGAGTCATTGATAAGCGACGGGCAGATTAGACACATAGCCATAATTTAAAACATAGATTAGGCGTTTTTAACGCTAACATTGAAGTGGATGGTGGCATTCAACGTTGCTGACCCCTGCTCTAAATGGACAGGGACCTAGCTACATCGCCAACACTCTAATAAATTACAGGCCAGCAAGAACACTGCGATCATCAGCTGCTGGACTACTAGAGTCTCCCAGAAACAGTAAAAAGAGGATCGGTAATGCAGCCTTGATCAACTATGCCCCAAAACTATGGAACAAACTACCCCAAAACATCAGGGAAGCCAACTCACTAGACATCTTCAAAAGACAGCTCTCTTTGCTCAGGCATTTAAATGAAACATCAGGGATATCCGGACACAAATTGTACTTTACCTGCACTATTCTTACCCTACCTACTTTTATACACTTCCTATCAAATTCATGTGTCGGTTCTATGCAAAAATCTCTCACTACCTCCTATGCACTGTAATTTTAAGAGCACTGCTCTGTTGTAATTCTAAATTGAACTATTTTATCACACTTTTTACTTCTTACTGATGCACTGCTCTGTTGTATGTTAAATACCCTGTTGTATGTCCGTTCTATTTTATAATTTTTAGCCTATTTTTATTATTTGTATTACTGAATGAAACTGTAAACAAAGGCTTATTGGGATGCTAGATCCTAATGTGAAACACTGATTTACCTTACCTTGCTACCTCTCTATCTTTTTTATGCTCGCTTATGCCTGTATTTTTTACTGTTGTGAAGCACTTTGAACTGCAACTTCTGTATGAAAAGTGCTATACAAATAAAGTTTTATTATTATTTTGCAATGTCTGTGGGAACCCTGCATACTGTAGTTCAAATGAAATATGCATCCCATTCTAATCAGAATTCCATAATTAATGTAGCATCATTAAATAAAAAAATTACACATTCTCTTGTCAGGATCCTGAGAGCGGGCAAGGCCACAGTCTACCCCCATCCTCCTCCTGCTCACGCAGCCATCACTCATGTTTTGACTACATCTGTCACAGAAAACAAGACCCATAATGCTTCCTGCTTCCATGTAAGCCACATCCTCCAGCATCTTTTTGGGGTAAGTGAGCATTTAACATTAGCAAAGAGGATATACTAAGATTATAGACTCTATTTTGCCAACAGAGGGCACTCTGGGTGTAGAATGAATTGTGGTCAATGGGAGAATTACACAAAATAGCCATTCATGACTAACAAAAGACAGTTTTTGGCGATCCTCTTTAATTTGTCTATTAAAACATTCGTACTGAAAATGGAGGTAACTACTCTATTAACACTTTGAGTGCCAGCGATGTGTATTGTCGTCTTATCATGCCCCCCGTTGAGTGCCGACGACGCAAATTGTCGTTATTTTTTTTTATTAGCGATCTGAATTCATATTTCATCAACCGAGTCTCCCGTTGGTACAGCAGACCCTCTAGGAGCTCAGATGGGAAAATACCACCCCCTATCGTCTATCCCTGTGTAACTGCAGGCCATTCGATTATACTGCTGGATCCCTGTGGGGGGAGCCAACAGGCTCCATTATGCTGGCGAGGGATCTGATGAGGGAAGTGATCGCGAGTTGGAAAGCAGCATGGAATATATATTTACAGCAGCCAATAATCAATCAATAAACGCGATCGATATTTGGAATGGCGATCAGGAATTGGAATAATCTTTTTGGAGAACATCTGATCTAAGGTAAGGAGTCTATGTTACCAGTTTTAGGATAATCAGAGCTGTATTCACTGAGATATCAGCATGTGCCGTGTGTGTGTGTATGTGTGTGTGTGTGTGTGATGTTGAGGAAATGAGAGAATAGATTTTTCAGCCCGCTTCTATAGCGTGCATAAGTACACATATACTATCGATAATCTAGCATTTATTTGAAAACGATTCATAAATAGGCCGACAAATGACGTGTCTAGTGTATTCGAGAATATTCTAATAAATGCCGTTTATGGGGGAATCTTTCTATTTTCCGGAAATTTTCGAGAGAACGATTTTCGAAATGCTATAAAAAGGATATGAACCGATTAAAAAAATAATCCGTTTAGACAATGTTGACTGCAAACAAGTCATTGATAAGCGAGGGGCAGATTAGATACATAGCCATAATTTAAAACATAGATTATGCGTTTTTAACGCTAACATTGAAGTGGGTGGCGGCATTCAAGGGGGTAAAAAGGAAAACACGGCCGGCATCGAAAGTGTTAAAGGTCCCATGTCTTATAAATGGCCTTTTCCAGTGTTTAGCATTGTTTTCTAGCAATGTGGGGTTGTATCAATGGGGTCTGTGTCTCTAATTCTCATTTTGGCTTATCAGTCCACTTCATATGTCACGAGATCCTCCCCCACTGAACTAAGCCATTCTGAATTTCGCGTACCTGTGACGTCCAAGAATTTTCATCTGCATAACTAACGATTCACTCAACAACAGAGCGAGTGGAAATACTGACACTTCCTCAAACGGGTTGACGTGCGCGTGCGCGGGTGACGGAGAGAATCAACAATTTGCTCAACAACGGAGCAGTGGGAATAATGCAGAAGCGGTCTCCCTCTCTCTCTCCACCTGCATTTTACACACAATCGCTTGAGCCGCTCACACAGCACACACGCAAACACGCGCATGGAGCGATCCATCCTCTCTCCACCTGCATTTTACACACAGTCGCTCGAGCCGCTCACACAGCGCACACGCTCGCACGGAGCGATCTATTCTCTCCCTCGCTCGCTCGCTCTCTCTCGCTCTCTCTCTCTCGTATGTATCACGCTGTGTGGGTTACTGTCACTTAAAGTGCTTATGGGCGGAGCCCAGCCCAAAACAACTTGAAATCTTGAAGTGGAAAAATGCTGCTTTAGAGTACTTGATTAGAAATACAAAAAAATTATTTGTTTTTGGAAAAAAAAACGTACAGATGTGTTCCATAGACTCACAGGAATTGTGTAAAATTGCCCAAATAGTGAAAGGAATAGCAAAACACGGGACCTTTAAAGCTATTCAACACACGCACTACCTACAATCCGGCGACTAACCTAGAGAGAGACTGATGACCTGTCAAAAGTTTTCCAAGTCACTTGATGTAAGCAGTAAGTAGGATATCCTCCGTAAGTTGGAAGCAATACATTAATGCACTAATTCCACTCCACAACCAAACTCCTCTCTCCTTTGACAGCAGCTATAACTTCATAACCAAGTCTGGTTTTGTCCCATTGGTCCAGAAAAGCAGATGACATTCCATCCATGGGGCTATTCCTCTCTGCTAGCTTCTGTAATAATGTTAAATCATCTTGTTTAACTGCTGCGGACCCTGTGGACAACCTGCTGGCTGGGTGCTGGCTTTAGGAGTAAAGCTGATGTTAGGCTAATTTATATTTCCCTGCAATGGAAGGAAATGGAAAAGATGATGTATGCTAATCAGATTGATGATAACTTCCCTGTACTACAAAAGGAAAGGGAATTCTACATTACAAAATATAATATTCAATAAAGTAAATTATTAATCTTGACAGATGTGTGCGCATACTGTATATGAGCAACAATTAGTTAGTCCGTTGAACTTGTCATCGTTTTTCAGTTTGTTCAGTGCTTGCAAGACAGCAGATGAGAGCACACTGAATCACTATTTATTTTGGCTAAGCCTTGGAGAATATATGCCTCTTAACACATTCAGTGCCGTTCACGGATAAACACGTTTCTGATGCCCAACGGTTGAGTGCCAATCACTGATTAACACATTTCTGGATCATTATTTCTTTTATTCGATATTTCCATTCATAAACATGCAGGCAGCTGTGTGTTATCACTGGGGATGGGTCTGAGATCGCAAAAGTCCAATACCGCTGCCTGCCGCCTTGCGGCCGCTATTGCACTCCATTTGAAACGATGTGGCTTGATGTCTGGGCCGATCTGCGGCCAGCGGGCGCGGTCTAACTACTCAGGCAGGGCAAGCGCTTATAATGCATGCATCGACGAGAGTCGGGCCCCCCGGGTTCATGTTCATTGCTGGATTACGTTGGAAACACGATCGCGATCAGTACTTGGAATGGCGATCAGATAATTGGAATATTCTTTTCGGGACAGATCCTGGTCAAGGTAAGGGCTAAATGGTATCAATATTGCGTTGATCCAAAAATTCCTTCATGCGATCGGGAGCGCGTGTGTGTGGTGTGTGTGTGTGTGTGTGTGGCGTGTTCAGTTGGTAGCGATAAAAGCACGGAGGGGCTCCCCCCCTTTCATGCATCCATGATGAAACATAATACCGATAATCTAAATTTGATTTGAGAACAGTAGCTAGTCCAGGGAAGAAACGATAAAGTTTTTACTAGAATACACGTTGCCGGCCATTACGAAGCATTTTGGAAATTACACTAGACCGCCCTGAAACTACACTCATATTCACGACCAGTTTTCTGCTACCATTGCCTTGGCCGGGCCGGCCGGGACCCCCCGCCCCCCCCCCCCTGAAAAACTATAATACAAAAACATTTATTAAAAAAAATAAACGTTTTTTTTAAGTTTGCTTTAATCACAATAACGTTGGCGAGCTAGCTAAATTATATAAAAACGAACTGGATAGTTGATATAACTTGATATATAGTTCTTGATAGTTCATATAAGCCATTCTCCCTTTATGTGTGTGTGTGCGCACGTGCCCGTCCCAACTCTGGTCTTTGCAAAGTTTGATATTTACTGAGGATGGCCAGATAATGTTGATATTTAAACTTTAAAAATTATTATACAGAGAGAAGCTTCAGCGAGTACAAAACGCTGCTGACCGACAAAAGAGATCATGTATCACAATGGTGATGTCAGCCAGAGATGGGGAGAAGCATGAACCTTTAAAGGACATCTCTTTGAAATAAATGACATTTTACAGTTTCTTTCAGATTTTTTTCTGATCTTTTAAACAAATTATTATTTAACTATTTAATTATTATTTAGTTATTGCACTGCACTGGCAGTTGAACTGCATTGAACTGAACTGAATTGAAAAAAAGAAACCTCATAACTGAACTGGCACTGAACATTGAACTACACTGGCACTGTTTGCAGATGTACTGTTATTAACTCACTGAGTGCCACGCCCCTTCCGGGAAGTGACCCCTTCCTTGCCGTCCATTAACCCCATGTAAACGTAGTTGTAGTTTGTAGAGCTAAACCTATATTTTATAGTATAGCTATGGGTCTAATAACGCTGTCGAGTCTCAGTGAGTTGCTTCTGGTCAACGTGCAAAAAACAGATTATTTTTTCATCCGTACATTTCCATTTTATACCGTTTTTGTTGTGAAGGGCCAGATTAAACCGAATATATATATTTATTTATATATATATATTTAATTGTATTTGTATATTCTCTAATATTCCCTGATATCCCTTGTATATTCCTTGTACAATATGCATTGAATATCCATTCTAGCCTACTGAACATCCCATAATAGTCTCCATTCTACTATTGGTCGAGACCTTGGTGCCAGGCTGCCATACCCCTCAGACCCAGTTCAAACGTACCGCTCCACATGTACGAACAAGTCCTAGTTCCGCGTAGGAATCTGACTACCGCACCACTAATGGGACTATTTGTTCATGGTGCGTATATATACTGCGCTACTAAAGTAGGACTTTCTTTTCAGTCCAGTTTCTTACCCTCCAATAGAGTCACAGACGTAAAGCCTCCCCGCGACGCCACGTGTGGGAGTAAGGCCAAGTTCGCCTACCATCGGTATTGAGACATCGTGTATATTAATATTTGAATAGTCATATTTGGCACTATATCGTCGAGTTGGACGTAGTCTATTAAGCTAATAATAGTCTGTTAATATATAGTGCTTCGTGCGGTGAGAATACTACCGTAGTCAGTACCCCATCGTTTCGGGCAGAGAACTGGCTGCTTACCCAGGGTGGTTGACCCTACGTGAAGCTGCACCCGAGGAGCCCCAGAGCCGACGAGCGAGTGGACCTGTATACCGGATTATTCTACCGACGACAGCCCGCCTTCCCAGGCACGGATTATGCTTTGTATACATTGATTATTCCATGGATAAAGACCCCCGACACTGCCGTGTGTTGGAACCCCCCCCCCCTGGAGAGGACGCAAGGTGAGGAGACGCTCTGCAAGACGAGGTCGCTTCACGTCTCTCCTCCGTGGACCGGATGACGCCGGCCCACAAAGAGTCCACCTGCTTTCATCTGTGGTCCAAGGATCGCCGGCGCATTGAACGGCACTACAGTGGGTTCACCTGGGATACCCTTGGCCGGATGAGGCAGCCGGATTCTACCCCCCCCCCTCCTACTCCTGTCGGCTTACAAGCGACCGGATTAACCCCCCCTAGTGTGTCCAGTATATAATCATTAAAGTATCATTGCTGTTATTCCTTAAACTATTCCAGGTCGTATATGTACCACCTGCGCCTTCAGAGATTGGACATTCTCTATTGATATACCGACGAATACTCTTGCCATAAAAGTGCATACTATTTCCATTCATAAATGTGATTGATTTGATTAAGTGCTTGCTCTACACACCATCGCTGTGTAGAAATAAAGACCTATTTCTAATTCGTACATTTGTGTTGGATCCGTTTCATCTACGTGACAGTGTTCATCATAATATATTTATGCCGTGTACTGGGTGGCCGAATATTAAGTACAAAGGTAGTGGTAGTAAGTATCATATCTAGTAATACAGTCAGGGAATTGTACCCCTCAGTTACAATTGGTCCTTCGAGCCGGATGGTAATTAGTGTAATATTAATATAGTGTTATTAATATTGAAATGGCCTATGATGAACACTCCACGAAACGATCCTCCTAACCAACACCCGCAGCGCGAACGACGGCTCCCTCAGTACTTAGAGGCCTACGCTGTCAGTCAACAACCTAGTCTTCTACTAACAGTAAACGCGGTAAAACTAGAAAGTAAAAGTATGTCTAACCCCAACGCCCAGACTACCCCGACCATAGAGGCCCCTACGGGCTCTAATGTAACTGACCAAGTTCACGGTGGGGACCAGTGGGAACCAGACATGACTTCACACCCCGCCAGTACTGAAGAAGTAGTCCCCGATGAGTCCCGGGAGGAATACAACGCTACCGAGAGAGAACTCGGCACGGAAGAAGACGGGGAGAGCACCGTGGAGATAGAGCTCCAAGGCTCCGCAAGGAGTACCCCGAGGGAAGGCTCCCCTATACAACCGCCTTCTCCCAGCGAGGCAGAGAGGACCCTACAGCAGGCCTTCCTCATCAGCCTGAACGCCGCTGCTGAACGCGACCGACTGCAGATCCAGCAGCGAAGCGAACACGAGCAGATACGTCTAGAAATAAGACGCATTCAGATGGAAGAGAATGTGGCCCGAGAACGAGCCGGTGCTCAACGGGACGAAGCGCGCGACAGACAGCAGTCGCAACTAATAGAACAGCTGATCAGACGGACAACACCCTCTCCCTCCGCCAGAGGCTCCAGGAACTCGTCTAGACACACCTCCAGGGCGGCATCCCCTAGCCGAGTAAACAACCCTGAACTTGACCAACAGACGAGGTCTATACCCCCCACAGACCACCTCCCCCCACCGGTCCAAGCGAGACCTAGCAACCGGGAAGGAGCAGCATATCCTGTGGAGAGGCTAAACCAGAGACTACAAGCACTGGATGACCTAACTGAAGACGAAGAGGAAGAGGAGGAGAACCACGCCCGAAGACAGCACAGTACTCTACCGGACCAGGAGGTCCGGTACAGCCCAGGCTATACTCCCGCGGAGCTGCGCTACAGACCCCCGACTCTATACACGGGTGAGCACGACGCACGACCCGCACCGAGGAACAGCACCTGGACAAGCGGGCCATGGTACACTGCCGGTACCAGCCCATACCAAGGAGCGGGAGGAGACTCACCTAGGAGGCCTCTCCCCCAACGCTCGCCGATGTATCCACAGTCAGCGTCATACATTGGCACGCCTATGGTACCCGACTTCACCCAAGAGAACCGGGCCCAGTATACAGAACTCCGCATGTGTCTGGAGACCATGTTGGTGGATGTATTGGATGAACGCCACAAATACGCCATCCTACTGAAGCACTTAAAGGTGCCCCGCGCACATAATATAGCGCTCGCCTACGCGACTTCCACCACCCCATACACAGCAGCGCTGGTAGCATTGGACCAGAGGTATGGGCGCATATGGGATTACGTGATCCAGGAGATCCGACACATCGACCGCTTACCCCCAGCAATAGACAATCGAGCACTGGACGACCTGTCCATCAGAGTGCAGTCCCTGGTAGGGATGTTGGGAGCGCAAAGAGAGAAGGGGAGGCATGAACTTTACGCCAACTCAAATGTGGAAAGGATTCTGGAGAAGCTGCCGCCCGCTCGTCAGGAGCGCTTTAGGCGGCAGAGGGACCACAGAGACCCGAATGGCCCCGAACCGAACCTCCTCGATCTAGCAGACTTCCTGGCGAGAGAAGTCAGCAGCCTACGGCTAGATACATTCGGACGGAGCACCCCTGGCTCCAGAGAAGGAACCAGACGACTAAATGATGGAAGAAGATCGGTGACTGTGATGCACCAATCGGAGTCAGTACCGAGCAGCAGGAGCCACAGTACCCCCTCCAGAACGGAGAAGTGGAAGATAGTGTGCCCCTACTGTGAGAAAGAACACTGGCTAGCGCAATGTGACTCCTTCCCCAAGCTGAACGCGGAGGAAGCAAGTCAATGGATAAAGTCCAACAAGCGCTGTTTTCGCTGTGCGCGCTCACACATGGCAGCCGAATGCCGCTTAAAGAAAAGGTGCACCAAGTGCGATGGAGCCCATCTGGACATACTTCACGACAGTAACAGACGGCGCCCTTCACCCGCACCATCCAGCCGCAAAGCGAGCGTCATGTACATCGATCCCACCAGCAGCAGTGGAGCCCGAGTACTCCTAAAAGTAGTGCGTGTGACACTAAGCTACCAGAATAAAGTCCTGGACACTTACGCCGTCCTCGATGACGGGTCAGAGAAGACCCTGCTGCTCGCCTCCGCTGCGGCCCAGCTAGGGCTGCGGGGAAGCGAAACCCAAATGACAATTCGGACAATAAGACGAGATTTGAAGACGATAAAGGGCGAGAATGTCTCATTCTCTATCGCAGCAAGCGGCCAGCCTGAGCGACGGTACCAGATTACAGACGCTTTCACCAGCCAAGAAATAGGACTGTCGCGGTACACATACCCCGTCGCCAAGCTGATGGAGAAATATGTACATCTGCGCAAGTTACCGATCCCGCTCATAGACAATGCTATGCCGACCCTGTTGATAGGCTCCGACCATGCAGACCTCATTGTCCCGATAGACCGGGTTCATACCGGACCCCGAGGCTGTCCTGCAGCAGTCGAGACCCGTTTGGGATGGACTCTCCAAGGCCCGCTCGCCAAATCTCTCAACCGAAGTACAGCCACTAGATGTCTCCACTCCCGAGTCACAGAGGGAGAAACCGCACTCCTGCAACACGTAGAGCGGCTATGGACCTTGGAACAAATGCCCTTTAAGAACGGAAAGAAAGACATTCGCTCTAAAGATGACATTTACGCCATTCACCTCCTCGAGACAGGGACCAAGAGAGTCCCGGTCAACGGCGTGTTGAGATACGCCACGCCACTCCTGCGGCGAGAAGGAATGCCTACTTTCCACGCCAAGACAGACGCCACAGAACGGTACCTGCTGAACACGGAGCGGCGCTTAGCCAAGAACCCCGCCCAAGAGAGTGTATACCGCGCTGAGATTGAGAAGCTCATCACAGCGGGACACGTCACAAAGATGGACATTAAAGAGGCTGACCAGACCACTGAATCGTGGTACGTGCCCCACCACAAGGTCCATCACAACGGTAAAGACCGCATAGTATTTAACTACAGCTACCAGATCGGATCCCAAAATCTGAATAAAGAGTTACTGCCCGGTCCCACACTCGGCCCCTCCCTACTCGGCGTTCTACTCCGCTTCCGCCAGGAAAAGGTGGCCATCAGCGGGGACATTAAAGGAATGTTCCTGCAGGTGAGATTAGTAGAGGCGGACAAGCCCCTGTTACGGTTCCTATGGAGAGAGAAGCCAGGAGATGAGCACCCAGCCATCTACCAATGGGAAGTCCTCCCCTTCGGAACGACGTGCAGCCCCTGCTGTGCTACATTTGCACTACAGAAACATGTAGCAGAGGACCCAGCAGCGGACGAAGAGGTCCGACACAGCGTAAAGAACAGCTTCTACGTAGACAACTGTCTACAAAGCCTTTCAACCCAGGAAGAAGCCGAGGCTCTCCTGATTAAACTCCGCGCCTCATTGATCAAAGGCGGCTTTGATCTCAGGCAGTGGGCCAGCAGCGATCCGCAAGTACTGCGCAGCCTCTCCTCCGAGGACAAGGCAGCCAGCAGCGAGACCTGGATGGCTACAATCCCGGGAGAAGCCCAGGAGATGACCCTGGGATTGGTGTGGCGATTCAAAACAGATTCGCTTCACTACAGACACAAGCCCCTGACTACGGAGCAGGGAAGGCCGGCGGCGGCGCCGACCACCAGACGGAGTGTGTACACAACACTCGCCCGACAATATGACCCGCTAGGATGTATTCTACCGTACACCACCAGGGCAAAAATGATTGTACGAGCATTGTGGGACAAGGACCAGGGCTGGGACGACCCCATTCCCGCACATCTTGCATCCACCTGGAGAGAGTGGGAGATGGAGCTCCACTCACTCCCAGGCGTTAATATGCGCCGAAGCTACTTCCCACCCACGGTGAGGCCAGAGACATGTAAAATGGACTTACACGTCTTCAGTGACGCCTCAGAGGTCGCATACGGATCAGTAGCCTACTTGCGGGCCCAAGACCAGGGGGGAGAGATCTACACAGCATTTGTCCTCGCCCGCTCGAAAATAGCCCCACGCAAGCAACAATCTATCCCACGTCTAGAGCTCTGCGCAGCCCTAGCCGGAGCGCACCTAGCCACGCTCATCCAACGTGAGCTCACCATACCGGTGTCTAGAACAATCCTGTGGTCAGATTCCACGACGGTACTCGCCTGGATCAAATCGGACTCATGCAAGTACAAAGTCTTCGTGGGAGTCAGAGTCACTGAGATTCAAGACTTAACCGAAGAGTTAACCGGAGAAACAGAGTGGCGCTACGTTGATACAAAACAGAACCCAGCTGACGTCATCACCCGGGGGATGCCCCTGGATGACCTCACCCGTCGCAATGTCTACAGTGACGGCCCCGCATTCCTAAGACTCCCGGAAGGACAGTGGCCCATGCCTATCCCGAGGGAAGCAAGTCCAGAGGAGGTGGAAAATAAGAAGTCTGTGTTCTGTGGATTGAGCACCGTAGCCTCCACCGACCCTAACATAGACGATTGCACGTCCATAGAGAGTGCACAACAAAGAACATTCCTGCGGTACCACCCGGAGTGCAAGTCCCCCGCTGAAATGTCAGCAGCTAACTACGAGGAAGCAGAATTGCTTCTACTGCAGCGAGCCCAGAGAGACTCGTTCCCCGATGAATTGGCCTGTCTACAGGGAGGAAAGCCCGTCCCTTCCGACAGCAGATTAATTCATCTGGCCCCCGAGAGCGACGCTCATACCCTCATCAGAGTGGGTGGTCGCCTACGCAGAGCCCCCAATCTACCGGATGACATTAAATACCCGATCGTATTGAACAGCCGACACAAGGTCACAGAGCTGATTATAAAGAAATACGATGAGGATGTACATCACGCAGGAGCAGAAAGAGTCTTCGCGGAAATCAGACGTCGTTACTGGACCCCACAAGGAAGAGAGGCGGTACGACGCTTCCAGCGAACATGTCTAGACTGCCGCAAGTGGCGCGCGCAGCCCAGCATACCAAGGATGGCTGACCTTCCTCCATGTCGCCTCCGAATCGGTGACAAGCCATTCCACTCAACGGGTATGGACTGCTTTGGCCCGCTGCACATAAAGAAAGGAAGAGGAACCGAGAAGCGGTGGGGTATTGTATTCAAATGCATGACCACCAGAGCGATACACATCGAGCTTCTCCCGACCATGAGCACAGACTCATTCCTTATGGCCTTCCGTAGATTCACATCACGGAAAGGAAGACCGTCTACCCTATTGTCCGATCATGGGACAAACTTCAAAGGCGGCGAAAGAGAGCTGAGAGAGAGCTTCCAAGCTATGGGCCCAGAACTTAAGACCCACCTCGCTCCAGCACAGGTTGATTTCCAATTCAACCCCCCAAACGCACCCCACTTCGGTGGCACTTGGGAACGAGAAGTGCGCTCCATAAAGACAGCCCTGTACGCAGTACTTGGGGCCCAGACTGTGGCGGAAGAAGTCCTAATGACAGTCCTCACGGAGATTGAGGGAGTACTTAACTCGAAGCCCCTCGGATATGTCTCCAGTGATGTGGCGGATATCGACCCAGTTACCCCCAACACACTCCTGATGGGGCGGCTAGATCCTGCATTACCCCAGACAATGTACCGGCCTGAAGAAGCGAACGGCCGACGAATGTGGAGGTACAGCCAAGTATTAGCCGACAAGTTTTGGAACAGTTTCCTACTGCACTACCTACCGTCTCTACAGACCCGCCAGAAGTGGGTAAAGGAGAGAGACAATTTGACAGAAGGAACAGTCGTCATGATTATTGATCAATCACTGCCCAGAGCTATGTGGCCGGCCGGCCGCGTAAGCAAAGTGATCACCGGTGCCGACGGCAAGGTCCGAGCAGCTGAAGTGCTCGTCCAGGGTCGCACTTACACCCGTCCCGTGGCGAGGCTCATAGAACTGCCTCGACTCCCAGACACAATCGATGATGACCATGACCCTACAACCCTATGACTTTGTGAAGTTGACTGACCCCTACAGCAAACCCTTATGTGTAAATAGACAACGCGATTAATCTGTCTCTGTTTAACTGATTAGGTCTGGGACCAATCAGGGGGTGGCTGTTGTGAAGGGCCAGATTAAACCGAATATATATATTTATTTATATATATATATTTAATTGTATTTGTATATTCTCTAATATTCCCTGATATCCCTTGTATATTCCTTGTACAATATGCATTGAATATCCATTCTAGCCTACTGAACATCCCATAATAGTCTCCATTCTACTATTGGTCGAGACCTTGGTGCCAGGCTGCCATACCCCTCAGACCCAGTTCAAACGTACCGCTCCACATGTACGAACAAGTCCTAGTTCCGCGTAGGAATCTGACTACCGCACCACTAATGGGACTATTTGTTCATGGTGCGTATATATACTGCGCTACTAAAGTAGGACTTTCTTTTCAGTCCAGTTTCTTACCCTCCAATAGAGTCACAGACGTAAAGCCTCCCCGCGACGCCACGTGTGGGAGTAAGGCCAAGTTCGCCTACCATCGGTATTGAGACATCGTGTATATTAATATTTGAATAGTCATATTTGGCACTATATCGTCGAGTTGGACGTAGTCTATTAAGCTAATAATAGTCTGTTAATATATAGTGCTTCGTGCGGTGAGAATACTACCGTAGTCAGTACCCCATCGTTTCGGGCAGAGAACTGGCTGCTTACCCAGGGTGGTTGACCCTACGTGAAGCTGCACCCGAGGAGCCCCAGAGCCGACGAGCGAGTGGACCTGTATACCGGATTATTCTACCGACGACAGCCCGCCTTCCCAGGCACGGATTATGCTTTGTATACATTGATTATTCCATGGATAAAGACCCCCGACACTGCCGTGTGTTGGAACCCCCCCCCCCCTGGAGAGGACGCAAGGTGAGGAGACGCTCTGCAAGACGAGGTCGCTTCACGTCTCTCCTCCGTGGACCGGATGACGCCGGCCCACAAAGAGTCCACCTGCTTTCATCTGTGGTCCAAGGATCGCCGGCGCATTGAACGGCACTACAGTGGGTTCACCTGGGATACCCTTGGCCGGATGAGGCAGCCGGATTCTACCCCCCCCCCTCCTACTCCTGTCGGCTTACAAGCGACCGGATTAACCCCCCCTAGTGTGTCCAGTATATAATCATTAAAGTATCATTGCTGTTATTCCTTAAACTATTCCAGGTCGTATATGTACCACCTGCGCCTTCAGAGATTGGACATTCTCTATTGATATACCGACGAATACTCTTGCCATAAAAGTGCATACTATTTCCATTCATAAATGTGATTGATTTGATTAAGTGCTTGCTCTACACACCATCGCTGTGTAGAAATAAAGACCTATTTCTAATTCGTACATTTGTGTTGGATCCGTTTCATCTACGTGACAGTGTTCATCATAATATATTTATGCCGTGTACTGGGTGGCCGAATATTAAGTACAAAGGTAGTGGTAGTAAGTATCATATCTAGTAATACAGTCAGGGAATTGTACCCCTCAGTTACAGTTTTGAATATGAATATAGTTTGGTTGCTTCTGAGTAATTCCAGGGAAAAGACGCTAAAACAGCGTTTTTGTGTAATTCAATAAACACGTTGTAATTTTTCGCCTGATTATCGGATCTTCCTGAAATCAACGCTAGACCATCATTATTATCCTTCCTCGTGCACGCATGCAATGTGGTTTAGACCGGCGCGCCCCCTACCCCCCCTCCTGCAACCCAACGGCAAACAGACATACACATAAAACACAGATAGCGTCAATCGCGGTAGAAATAAATATCAGATCAAGGCAAGCTTTCATATATAGTGTCCTTACCTGTTCTCTGATGTAATGCAAAAAAAAGAATCCAATTATCTCATCGCCATTCCTGTTATCCACAGCGATCCTGTCTCCAACGTTGTTGGGCATTGCACTTCAACGGGCGGGCGGGGTCAGTAGTCTAAACCGGTAGAGAGAAAAAAACGAACCCGTTTCTAACGGGGTGCAATAATGGCCGAAGGCGTTAGAGGGCGGTATAAGACCGTCTGCCAGCTCAGATACATTCAGTACAGCATGCACAAGGTGCCCCGCTGAATTATGAATGGCAATTCGCTGATTCGCTCATAGTGCATGCAGGTACAAATGACGTTAGGAAACAGCAGTCTGAGCTGTTAAAGCATGATTTTATTCAGCTGTTTGGTGTACTGAAACATCTTCACTACAGCGTTAGTATCTCTGGCCCCACCCCCTCTCCTGGCCTTGGCCTCGGCCGCTTCTCCAGACTGCTAAGCCTAAACACCTGGCTCCAGTCCGCTTGTTGTACCCACAACGTGAACTTTATAAATAACTTTGACCTCTTCTGGCAGCGTAGCAATCTCTTTGCAGTAGATGGTCTCCATTTAAACTGTGCAGGCGCCCGAGAACTTTCCTCCAACTTCTCCTACAGCATCCATCACTGTACTCCTCCCTCCACCTATGTCTCACAGCAGACCCAGACTGTGGCACTACTCGCCCACGCTCTGCCTGGTGCTGACAGGTCCCTCAACCATTGACGTCCCCCTGATCCCAGCCCCTACCACAATAGTTCCTCCATGCAGTCCCGGCGCCATGGGCGGGCATTAGGGGGCCGGGCCCGCCCACTGAGTCAGCTGTGCCCACCCTGGTAAATTTTTTTTTTTTTTTTTTTGTCAATCAAAGTCAACTATCCAAATCCTTTGTCGGGGACAGCCCTAGTGGGCACTGATGTCAACAACAACACTACTGAAGCTAGCACGGCACTGAGAATTCGTTTTCTACCCTCAAGAACATCTTTACAGAACATCGCCTTAGTATGCTTCATCAACGCAACTAAGGCCAATTTAATTCAGTTGGCATTTGAGAAGGACTTAACAAAAAAGTTCAGGAATGAGTGGAGGTGTTTTAAGAAGATTTCACTCTGTCCCCAAACGCTGCTTGCCGCTCTACTTATGATGGTGAGTAGCCTGTGGTTTGCTTTTTTATGCACCTTATTTTTGTCAGTTCAGTTGGTCAGTGAATTCAGAAGTGTTGAATAAATGGAGACTTTTCAAAGATATAGAATAGAATAGAATAGAAATGTATTATCCTGAGGGAAATTTGACACTGCAAATCACTCAACATTAAACATTTTAGACAGAACAAGTCACAAATAAGAATAACAAAACAAATGGCCTAAGAATAGAATAAAAGATACAGTAAATAAATACAGTAAAAATATACTGAAGTCTACAGTAGGTGTAATAATGCACAGTGCTGTTTCAAAAGTAAGAGCCCAGGAAGATGGTAATTGTCACTCTGTGCTCAGTGATGCAGTGAGGCACAGTGATGCATTGTATAGTCTGATGGCTGTCGGAATGAAGGACTTCCTGTGCCGTTCAGTGCTGCATTTAGGTAGTGTGAGCCTATAACATACTCCTCCTGTCAGCCAAGTCTGTGTATAGTGGGTGGGAGGGGTTTTCCCTGATGGCCTGGAGCTTAGCAAGGTTCCTCCTCTCCGCCACCCTTGCTAGAGTCCAGCTCCACCCCAACCACGCTACTGGCCTTCCTGACCATCTTATCCAGCCTGTTTGTGTCCCCTGCTCTCAGTCCGCTGCCCCAGCAGGTCTGTTATATATATCCGTTCAGTCTGTTTCTGTATAAGTGAAAGAGAAATTAGATTTTTCAATTGCCTCTCTGCTGTTTAGTTCAGCACTGTGGGCAGCGCCAAGCAAGCCACAGCGCCGCTGTCCCAGCTGAAACGTATAAAAGGGAACCTGTGTTGAAAAACCATTGTGCCCCCCCGAGAACATTTTATGCCCCCCCACTAATTTGTTTCTGCAGCCTGGTCTGCCTCCATGTACTATAGTATTGCAATTGGGCTAGGATCACATAATAATAGTGTCAAAAACAGAATTAGTAGGCCCACTAAATGGAAAGAGAGAGGAAAGAAACACAAGGTCCGAGCCTAGAAGAAGTCTTCAGCCCGAAAGGACTTCACTTTATGCACCTGAATGTGAGGAGCTTACTACCAAAGATCGATGAGATTCATCTGCTGGCTTATAAAACACAGGTGGGAGTTATTTGTTTTACAGAGACCTGGCTTGATCCCAGTATCAGTGATTCAGAAATAGAAATACCTCAGAAATTACTCTGTAGCCAGAAAGGATCGCAGTCATAATGGAGGGGGGGGGGTCTGTGCTTTTGTGAGAAATGATATTAATTTGACTGTTAGGATAGACGTGGTTGATGAAGTTGAAGTTGTGCTGCTGGACATTCACCTGACAAAAACGAAACCAGTGCTATTGGGAGTATGTTATAGACCACCTGATCAAAGTGCATTTTATGATAATCTAGAGAATGTATTTTATAGCTGTGGTGTGACGAAAAACGAATGTATTTTGATGGGTGATTTTAATACTGATGTATCTAACAAGGACTGTCCAACGCATGGTGCTTTTACTAGGTTTAGCAAACTGTTTGACTTAACTCAGCTGATTAATGAACCCACCCGAATAAGTAAAACTACCCAAACTACAATAGATCTTATCATGGTGTCAGACAAATGCAATATCTCACAACATGGTGTGATCGCTTATGGTATCAGTGACCACTTCATCACATACTGTACCAGGAAGGTTCATAGAGAAAAATGTCCCCCATGTTCAATTCATCATGACATTTATAACATACACGACATACAGATATACAGTACGTTACTGCATAACACATCGGCTCAGCCAGGTTATATATGATGCCAAGTCTACATCATTCTGGTTGTTTATAGCACAATAACATCTGATTTAATGTGATGGAAGAAGTGAAATAATCATTTTGAGTAAATATTTAATTTACCACAGCCGCATAAGATGCTGGAAAATCTTGAAAATGCACCTTGAAAATGCACCTTGAAAAGTGCTTGCATTTTGCCTTGGAAAAGGTGTACAAACCCTGTCAAATGTCTGTGTCCCATTCCAGTTTGCACACGCAGATACACACACACGCACACAGTGGGCCAGTGACTTTGGTGGTATGTGCTATTGCACAGATGTGTGTCCCGTTTGCACACGCACGCACAGTACAAATATACATTTATTTTTTTATTTACACTTTTGATTGCATTTTCCATTATTCATACAATCTTTTTACATGTTTTCCACATCATATGATACAAAAACAAAACTATACAGATTATTCATACCGTCTTTTTATATGCTTTCTACATCACATCATTGTGATTCAAAACTAAAAGGGTAGGAAAACCAACCCGAAAAACAAAACAAAAAATATATATATATCATATATGAAATAACAATAAAAAATGTAAATACAAAACCCAAAAGAAAAGGAAAAAACAAATTAAAACAATTAAAAAAAATAAACACAAAAAGTTACAGTCTAGCACATCCCTCACCCTTGATCATATAATCAGTTGTTACATGTTACGGTTATCTATGGCCTATCTACTGTATAATTATAAAATGTACAGAAAGTATATGTCGGACCTAAGATATCCTGACTTTTATTTACCTATCTTTCTCAAATATGGACCCCAGGTCTTTTTGAACATATGTACACTATTATTAATTTTGTGTATAAGTTGCTCAAAAGAGGCTAATCTAGCAATCTCATCATTCCACTCTCTAAAGCTGATTTTCTTTGTTAATTTCCAATGTCTCAATACTATCCTACATCCTGTTATGAGGGCCAGCCTTATCCAAGAGCATACATACGAGGATAGTTCAGTCTCCACCGGCAATATGCCAAATATGCATAATGCAGGCCCTTTAATGAACCTCGTTTCCAATATGTAGTTGATATATTTAATAATAGCTGGACTGTGCTCCTAAATATTTTTGTGTGCTCCTAAATTTCTTTGTGTGCTCCTAAATTTTTTCATTTAGGAGCACATGTGCTCCTTGGGAAAAAGGTTAGCGTAGAGCCCTGCACTTAGGCAAAACAGAGTCTATTTTGTTCGGATCTAAGCCCAGATTAAAAAAGGCTCCTGAACTCTAGGTAGAATTAGGGTCTGAGGTTATAGCAGCAAGAACAGCAGTGAAGTACCTGGGCTGTATGCTGGATGACAGTCTGGGGGGGGGGGGAGGGGGGGCCTTACAGATGCTGGGTAAGGTAAATGCCTGCACCAGGTTTTTGGCTAGAAAGGCCAATCTTCTTGACAGGGAAAGCCTTAGACTACTGGCCAATAGCCTGGTGCAGTGTCATTTTGATTATGCTAGTGTAGCCTGGTTTGAGGGACTGTCAGCTTCATTAAAGTTGAAATTACAGGTGTCACAGAATAAGATGATCAGGTTTGTGATGGGCCTAGGACCTTGTGATCATGTTGGGAGGAGACATTTTCAGGAGCTCAACTGGCTACCAGTTGAGGCCAGAGTAGCCCATCTTAGGCTCAACATGGTACACAAAATAATAAATAACAGGGCCCCCAAATATTTTAGTAACTATTTTCCTAGTGTTAGTGAATCACACAGCCACAGAACGAGATCTAGCATAGCAAACCTGCATCCTCCAAGGTAGGGCTGGGCGATATGGAAAAAAATCATATCGCGATAACGATATGATAATGTTATCATATTTTTCGATATCGATAATTATCGAATTGTTATAAGTATAATTTATTTTTATTTTTTATTTTTAAACAACAGATGTATGTTTATTTTGCAGCAATTCTTTGTCATTGCCGCCATCTTTAGTGTTACATCCCCTCACACTCCAGTTCTCAGGCTGCAGCTGGTTTAAAAGCGAAAGTAAACCGGCTTCTCTGCTGGCTGTGGCTCCAGGGGAGTTGAACAGTTCTGGCTCTGCTAGTTTCTCTTCTATCTTTTGGCGCTTTTTTGGTGGACAAACCACCGCACCGTGACTTGTGACTGGAGTCTAGTTCTGCTAGCATACTAGCCTACTGTGTACAGACGATTTCAAACTGTATTTTAAATTAGAAAGCAAACAAAATAAATGGACAAGAGAAAAATAAATCTCAATTTGGTCAGTATTGTCATTTGGACAAGCAAAGCCATTACTTTAAGTTGCAGGCAAGAAAGACAAGTCTGTCCACTGTCTCTGGTTTTAAAACTGCCCTGTTGCAGGTAAAAAAAAAAAAAAATCAATTTTTTTTATTTCGATATTCGATATCGATTATTAAAATATATCGCGATATTTATCGTTATATCGCCCAGCCCTACTCCAAGGTGTAGAACAAAGATGGGACAGTGCTCATTTGCTCACAAAGGAGCACAGGAGTGGAATGAGTTGCCTTTGACCACCAAACAGATCTTGAACCTGTATAGTTTCAAGGTGAACGTTAGGAAATGGCTCCTAGAAAATGTCCCAGAGTAACTAAGGAAGGTTCTAGTGTAGTTTTAGTGTGTCTGTACATTTTGTATATTATATTTGTATATTTTATTAATAATGTTGTATTTTACTTTTTAATTCTATTTTTAGCAATATACCGTAGGCTGATGGTAATATGTGTAATACATGTTAATGTAAATACCATGTGCTGCTGAGACCAAGGACCACAATGGAAATAAGTCTGTGACTTCTTTGTGCTATCCTTGATAATTTTAGGATGCATGACTTGTTGTAACATGTAATGTATTTTAATAATTGTCAAATAGACTAAACTAAACTAAACTAATAGCGAATAAAAGAAATACAGTGAGAAAATACCGTAGATCTACGTTTCCGGCACTCAACGATCGGTCGACAGAAACGTAGTGCTATAGCGTTATGGCTTCGCTCAGCACCTGTCTGCATATATCTCGCTTCAGCGTATATACCGTACTTTTCGGACTATAAGCCGCGGCTTTTTCCCCCATTTTTCGACCCTGCGGCTTATATAACGGTGCGGCTTATATGTGACTCGACGTGACCAAACCCGAAAATGTAAAAATCAAAATATTGCTTTTTTGACTGCATTGAAATGTTATTTATCTGTTCCCTTATTTGCTAAACTTAATACAACATGTAAATGAGTTAATTCTTGTTATTTGTCCGACAGTATTGTGTCCCAATGCTAATTACATATGGTAGTTAAACATTAAAACACCTGCGGCTTATAGTCCAGTGCGGCTTATATATGTACACATCATTCAATTTAGCTGCTGCGGCTTATATTCAGGTGCGGCTTATAGTGCGAAAAGTACGGTACACTGAATAAAAAATTCCACCATGTACCTTTACATGCCAGCATTCATCTGGCCACACCCCCATCCGCTTACCTACATAAGCAGGGGTGGGGCCACACACACTCATCTCCTTCTCAAATTTCATCCACAAGCTAGTGCTGCTCACATGCCCACTTGACATGGAGAAAAATATTTAGTCTGAGGAAAGGAAGAACAAGGAGATACGTTGACATCATATCTTTATTTTCTCTCTCACTATTTTCTCCCGGTGCTCCCGATGGCCAGTCCAGGCCTGCCCACAAGCCTCTTCTTTCCAGACATACCCACTTTGTCCAACTTGCATGCTATTTGGGGCAATAATCAAGCAGGTTTGTGCATGTGGTACAAATGTGTTGAACATTCTAACTGCCAAAAATGTGAATGTTGGGTTAGGGTTTGTTGTTAGAATGTTGAACATAGAAGATCAATTTTGGTGTCAAACTATACATTTTCTGGGTCAATAAATGTGTTAATGCTATGAAGAATGTCACCAGATGAATATTTGTACCATTCTAACAACATATTTACATAATTTTTTACTTGTTTAACAGTCGGACATGCATGAATCGAATAGACATTTTATTAGGATCACATTTATTATTATTATTATCATAACTCTTTAGCCCGTATAGGCGTATTTAACTGTTATGGAGATATTTTTGCGGGTCTTGTGCAGTGGTCTCGTGCCCGCGAAAATATCAGAATGTTTCATAAAAATTCCCGCGGTATACTGGCCAGCTCTCAGTGGGCGTCTCGTGACAGCTGTCGTGGCTTAGCGCAGCCAGAGGACAGCGCGATAAGGGACATGTTTAAAAAGGCAAAACATAATATAACAGGTAAGCCAAGTGTCATTACTTTAGTTATCAACGGTGGAATCTCTAGACAAGCAATAGGGATGGGTACCGTTCACATTTGAACCGATACGGTACCGGTACCTGTGAATCGATACCGGTACCCAACGGTACCCTTTTTCGGTACTTTAGTCTCCAAAAATGTAATCTACCTACCTCAGTCGTGAAAAAAAAAATTCAAACTTCAAATAACTACACTTTGGACCGTTTTCGGCTTGCCATTGCCCCGACTGCTTTGTTGTTGAATCAAGTCAAATCCTAGGTAAGCGTATTGTAGAGGAGCCAAAGCTATATATTTAGGTTATTGTATTATATGAATGTTTATATGTTTATTTTTATAACCTTACATTGAAACAGAATTAGGAATATTGATTGGATTTAGAGAAATTCATTGAACCGTATTATTTGTCATAATAGAACCTTCTAGAACATTCGTGATGTCACAGTATGATGTCATAATGGAACATTCTAGAGCATTCGTGATGTCACAGTATGATGTCATAATCAAACATTCTAGAACATTTGTGTATCTATATATATTCAACTGATGTCAATAGTCAAACATTCTAGAACATTTGTGATGTCACAGTATGATGTCATAATGGAACATTCTAGAGCATACTGTAGGTGTCAAACTCATGGCCCGCGGGCCAAATGTGGCCCGCCACGTCATTTGATGTGGCCCCCCAAGAGCCAAAAATTTTTTTTTTTTTTTTTTGTAAACATTAATCTTGGGTTAAAAAATAGCGGCGTTAAAATAATTGTGGGTTAATGCGTCAATAAAGCTTTAACTTTGACAGCCTTAGTTATTACACATTCTTACACATACATGTATGTTGAACATCTGAGGTATTGATGAAGTAACAAAGGAAAAAAGCCAAAAGCACTTACTCCTCAGACATTCTTTGACAATTTTACAGCCCAAAATACAAAAAAGATCCAGGCGGAATAGGTAACAAAGGGTTGAAGAAATATTGTCTGAACTGTCAGATGCAAACTGGCTGTGTGACATAACCAAGCATCTCGCTCAATTGAATAAGAAGCTGTAGGAACGCAAACAAGTCCCACCCAAAACTTGACCAATATACCGTAGTTGTGAACTGAGACAACCCTTATTTTGTTATTTTTTAGTACAGTTACAGTTGTGTGTTCATGCAAACACATAATAGTAATTTCATTACGAATTGAAAATGGTGGACCCTGATGTAAACAAGTCGAAAGTCTTTCTCTGGTCTGGATCACCCCCTTAACAATTGTGTGTATTTAGCTGTACTGTACTGTACCCATTCTGCAATCTGTTAATTAAAGTTAATTAAACTATCTTCCATTAGTTGGATGTATGGCCTCTGCAAGGTTGTGTGCAGCCATTTGTTTTTGTAACATCTGCTACATCTGTCCCATGTGTTCTTTGCAGCTCAGTTGTTAGTTCTGCCCCTCTTGACTGTGACAAAAAGGTTTTGAACAAACTTAATGTCATAGCTTGTATTTGATGATCTTCTTCTTTGTTATTTACTTGAATGGTTTGATCATTGATTAATGGAGTAATATGGGGTTCTGATAAACTAAAATTATTTGTTAAAATAACATAAGCTAACATATATTTTTACATCTATGCAAATGCATATGCAATATGTATAACTTGTAATAAATACAGAAACAACATGTTTAACAATATGTAAATGAGTAGCTACATTTATTTTACATTACATTAACATTTATACGGTCTTTGGCCCTTTGAGGGCAACCATAATGCTGATGTGGCCCTCTATGAAAATGAGTTTGACACCCCTGTTCTAGAGCATTCGTGATGTCACAGTATGATGTCATAGTCAAACATTCTAGAACATTTGTGTATCTATATATATTCAACAATTCTCCCTCCGGCGCACGACAAATATGGCACGCTGAAGGCACACTTGTTGAAGTGTTTTGAACTGTCTGAGGTGGAACGAGCTAACCGGCTGTTTTCATTGCAAGGTCTGGGCGACAGTAAACCGTCCGAGCTTATGGATAGGATGTTGGTGTTGATGGGAGAGCATGAGCCCAACCACTTTCTCTTCAGACAGCTGTTCTTACGCCAGTTACCGGCTCAGGTAAGGGCCGCCTTGGCAAACGCAACAATAAATGACTGCTGTATGTTAGCCGCGGAGGCGGATAAGTTCTTTTTGGCCAGCCAGCAGCAACACTGTACGGCCGTGTTCTACCATGACCAACCCTCTTCCTCTCACCATGGGGATTATACCGTCGCTGCTGCGGTGGCAGCCCCTCACCAGCGAGGGAGAGACACTGGCTGGTGTTTCTTTCACACCAAGTATGGAGCCAGGGCTAACCAATGCCGTCCCCCATGTACTTACAAGGGGCCGGGAAACGCCCGGGCCGGCGCTCAACAGTGGCCATGAGCGTTGGTGGGGCCGGCAGGCTACTGTTTATTCGGGACAACATCTCAGGCAGGCGTTTCATGTGCGACACAGGGGCACAGAGAAGCGTGCTGCCTGCGTCAAGGGTGGACACCCTGGCAGACGGGCATGGGCTCCCTATGGAAGCTGCCAATGGTACTACGATCCGCACGTATGGCAGTAGGCTAGTGGAGCTGTGTTTTGGTGAGCGGCGGTTTAGCTGGGATTTCATCACTGCTGATGTGTCTGTGCTTATGGATTGTTGATGGATGTCAGGAACAATCGCTTGATCGACGCCACCACCTTTTGTTCATTTGAATGTACTGTCGGGGCAGCGCCTCCTGTGGGTTTGTCTAACATGTTGTCTATTACAGATGAGTTTCACCAGCTGCTAGCCGAGTTCCCTGTCCTTACCCAGCCCACTTTCTCGTCCTCCACCAGTAAGCACGGTGTGGAGCATCACATCGCTACGGCAGGTGCGCCGGTCTACTCCCGGGCTCGGCGCCTAGATCCTGCCAAGCTGGCCGTTGCCAAGGCAGAGTTTTCCAACATGGAGAACCTGGGTATTATCCGTCGTTCTGATGAGATGGAGGGTTCCCCCTCTTGGGGGGGCCCTCCAAGAGAGGAGATGATGTTTGTATTGTGATTGTATGACAAGAGGAGCAGAGAAGCAGGAGACAGAGACGATAGAAATGTGTTTTGAAGAAGAGGAGTGTAAACTTTCTCAAGTGTGGGCGAAGCAAGAATTGTGGAGGGCAGTAATACGCCACGATGCGTCTACACTGCCGGAAATTCAAATAAGAAGAAGAAGAAGTCTGGTAGAGTTGGGAGTCTCTTCCTTCTCTCTTAAATCTTTCTTTGGCATGGATAATGAGAACCACCAGCTGATCACAGAGGCAGTGCTGACATTTCTGCATGCTTCAGGGTTGTACCAGAGGATATAGCGTTATTGTATTTATTAGTATTGGACAGGCAAGAGGAGCAGAGAAGAAGGAGATAGTGTGTTTTGAAGATGAGAAGAAGAAGAGGGTAAACAATCAAAAGTTGGTTTACCAGAGGCCTAAATATGGCACACCACTAGCGTAGTATAAGAACTGAGGAGGGCAGTAATACGCCTGCGGGAAATTCAAAAGAAGAAAGAAGAAGAAGAAGAGCTCATCAAAAGAATTGCGGAGGGCAGTAATACGCCACGATGCGTCTACACTGCCGGAAATTCTAAAGAAGAAGAAGAGCTCATTGTGCATCTTGAAACAGTCCTGAGCAGTACTGAACAGATAGACTCACCAGGGTGCCTTGCCTACCGTTTTGCTGTTTATTTACGGCTTTCAGGTGAGGAGGAATGTGTGTCGAGTCGGCGGTGATTTTGGAGACTGGGAAAATACTTTTTTCTTACCTTGTAGTAGTGACGTGAATATTTAGGAAAATAGCTTTAGGATCACTTCTGTAAAGAAAGACTTCGCTGTGGAAGAGAAATAAACCATTTGGATATCTTTGTTTTACACCGGAGCGGCTGTGGACCTTATTTTTCTTTATCAACGAACGTATTACTCACGAGTAAGCAACTTTAACCAGTAGAGTGGAACATCGGCCCTGATACGTATATTGTGCGTGTGAACGTTGACATGAAAAGAAAAAAGGTTAAAAAAAGATTTTTAAAGTGCAAAAAAAAATGTATGGTATCTCACGTGAATCGATACTCGGTAGTACCGACGTGTTTCGGTAAGTACCTTTATCTGTGTGGAGACTATAGTACCGTTTAGTATTATAAATCTCCCCCCCGGTCTACAATTTTATTTCTTAAATTAAATGGTATCGACTTGTCTATTAGTATCATTACTCCTCTAGCTTGTGAGTTGAATGGTGCCGAGTATACTTGTCCCTGCTATCTATTCTCGACTCTCTTGACATCGTCCCTAGTGCTGTGTGTTTCCTGTAAATACTTTTTTTTGCTCCTGATCGTTTTATCTTCCCTAGAATCTGTTTTAGCTTAATAATGTGGCTCATCCCCCTCACGTTCCAGCTCATATATTTCATTTCGTTCCTACCCATCCTTATGTCTTATGTTGCTCACTCTCTTCTTGCCCTCATCCCACCTCCCTCCTTTATTTTTCGTGATGTGGTGTTCCAGCCGAAGTTTCTTGTAAAAAAAAGAAAAAAAACACAAATAACCCCAAACCCCACATATAAAGCTATCGTCCCCCCCTATTGGGTGTGGACCTCTGACTTTCCTCTTTTCTGACTTCCTACAGGTACCGTCCTGCTTCCTTTTAACAGGATGCATCTTACCTGCCTATCACCCTCTCCTGCCACTCCTCCCACCTAGTATGCTCTAACCCCTTGCTCCCTTTTTCTTATTTCTGCTATTTAAAGTCTAACTTGACTAAACTATCTTCAACTTGATTCTGTATCTCTACTCCCCCCCCCTCCTCCTCCCATTCCGAGCTGAACCTTCTCGAGGAACCCTCTATTCCAGCCTCTTGAAACATTGAAACAAAACAAAACAAAACCAAATCCGCCACCGACCGGGCATTGACCATATCCAATACCTGTTAAGAAAGGGGATATGACCTACGAAAACCTCTAAGCTATACCCATTACCCGTTACGAAGGGGGGTATCTCTTATAGAGAGTTAAATCAGAACTTGCCGTACCTTTATGTACTGTAATATACCCTTTCCTTTCCTCCCCAAATCCTAACTATCCACTCCTTCTCATGTCCATGTTGGGTCCTTGACCTCTCCGTAGTGTCCCTATATAACTATCCCTATATAACTATATAGAAATGACCAATTTTCACAAAATATACATTTCCCCTTTCTTAACAGTTCCCAAAATACCCTTTTCTTCTTTTTATTTATTTATTTATTTTTCCCGCTTTTAAGTTGGGTTCTTGACCCTTTCTTAGCGATTTTTCCTATATAAAGCCAGCTATACCCTCTATCCATCTTTTACAGGTTTGGAATGTGGGTGTGTCTTATAAAGACCTATACCAAAATGTGCATCCTTTTTATGAATCATACCTTTTCCCTTCCTCCCCCTCTCTCAGCTTTCCCCCACCCCCTATACCTATGTTGGGCCCTTGACCTCCCTGTGGTTCGTCTGTGTGTGTCCAGCACCTATACTGAGCGGTAGAGGTCACCAGACCTTATACATTTTTCCCTCTCTACTAGTTCCCCTTATCTAAACCAAAAATTGCAGTGCCTTTATAAAATATATATTTTCCCTTCATCCCCAATTCCTAGCTAACCACTCCTCCTCCTGTCTATGTTTGGACCTCGTCCTCTCCATAGTGCCCTTTACTAACTATAACTACTAAACTATAACTGCACAACCCACATATTGAAAAGTAGAAATGACCATTTTCCATAGAATATACCGTTCCCCTACTTCAACAGTTCATAATAATGGATTGGATTTATATAGCGCTCTTCGTGACACCCCAGTGACCCCAGAGCGCTTACAGAGTCCATTATTTGTTCATCCCACTTTTAAGTTGGGTCCTTGAACCTCTTGTTCCTATATAGAGCACCTATATATATATTGTATCAATATCCATTATCCGTTAAGAAGGGGGGCCTTCCATATATATACAAGTCTTTTCCCTTACATTTCAAGAATGGGGGTATCTCCTAGAGAATTCAATCAGAAATTACACTCCTTTTATGAATTATATATTTTCCCTTCTTTCATAGATCTTAACTCTCCCCTTCTTCCCATGCCTATGTTGTGTCTCTGACCGCCCCTTATTGTCTCTGTACGTGTACCGCCTATATACTCAACCATATAAATTGCCAGATTGTATAGAGTATTTCCCTTCCCCCCCTCCCCTCCCTCCTATATATCCTCCTGTTGCGGTCCCTCCTGTTGCTCTCCCTCTGGTCCTTGTCCTGTGGGTGTCTGTCTCTATTGCGTTGGGTCTGTCCCAACCGTCATACCACAGGCTCGTCGTGCTTGTTCTGGAGTGTCGCACAACGTAGTCCTTCCTTTCCATGTCACCTTCAGAATGGCTCCTCGTACAAAGCCCGTCTGTCCCTTCCCCCGAAAGCAGTAGTCTCTCACCTCCCTGTATTCCTCCCGTTTCTTGACCAGGGATGGGGTGAGGTCTTGGTACAGTATATCCTCACCTGGAATCCTTTGTGGGTCAAAACTCGCCTCTTGTTCTTCTGGTATGCCGATCACTCTCGGGTTCTTCCGTTTAGCGTAGTTGATAATATTCTCCATATTCTCTCCCATCTCCTTACTGTCAGCTCGGAGCCTCTGGCACTCCCTCTCCCAATGATCTTAGTCCGCAGCTCTGCTATCCACAGAGGTCTCTCTTTCCGTGTATCTTCTCTCCTGTTCCTCCATCCTCGTTTCTAGGTTAGCCACGGTAGCTTCACATGTCTCCATCTTTCCATCCACCCCGTCTCTTATCCTTCTTTCCCAACTTGCCAATAAAGCTTCCTCCAACCGTGCAAATTCCCCCATTAACTGCTGATTCCTCTTTTCCGCTTCTTCTTTCAACAGTGAGCGCATGGCATCCATTGTCTGTTGGTTTCTTTTTTCGGCTTCTTCTGACCAGAGTGTGTGCATGGCTTCCATTGTCTGGTGGCTCCTTCTTTCTGCATCTTCTCTCAATAGCGAGCACATGTTTTCCATTGTCATAGCCGTCTTTCCTTCTCCCTCTCCAGTCACGCACCCGCTGTTACTTCCTCCTCGTGTATCTCTTTGCTAGCGCTTAGTTCAGCCCTACTAGCCATCTGTAGCCTGGTGGCTACTGCCGTTAGCTTCTTGCTATATGCTCCTAGGCCCAAAGCCTCCGGTATATGGCCCTGCCTCTGCCTAGTGGAGCGTCTGTTTATCTCCGACTCTATCGCCTTTCCCTTCTGACTCAGAGTTTTTCATTTCATTTTTTCAATAGAGTAGTCTTGAAACTGTTTTCCCCTTTGCTTTTCTCTGGGGGTATTCGGATTTAAGCCGTGTTTTCAGATAGTTTAGTCAATTGGCACCGGGAGCATATGGTGCAAGCTGTCTACTGCACGGCCGCCATCTTGAAGTCCTAGTTTTTAGTGTTCAATACGAATGCCGTTACTGGCAATCAAATAATCAGAAACGCCCCCCCCCCCCCCCCCCCCCCCTTCATGCATTCATGATGTAACATAATACCTATTATATAGATTTGATTTGGGAATAGTAGCGTGTCCAGGCAAGAAACGGCAACACTTATAGTAGGATTCACATATGAGGCTATAACACAGCCTTTCGGGAATTACCCCAGACCACTCTAAACCCATACTTAGGCCATGTTTAAACGGAGAGAGTCTGAACAGAAACCGCAAAAGTCGACTTGCGGTCTCACTTTTAATGTTGCGTTTAGACTAGTGTTTTGGGATGGAATTCTGCGTGCAGACGAGGCTGTAAAGACTCGAGACGACGGAGCCCCGCTGTCACACGATTGGCGCATATGTCACATGACGTGCTGTGAAGACCCGCCCTACTCTGCCTCTGATTCGCAGACTGTGGGTGGGGTAATGTGATTGGACCAAAGCAGAGTCACTCACAGACAGTGGCTCCAGTCACTAATAGTTGCGATAGCCGCGGGACAGATTCTTGTGTATTTAAAAGTACTGCCAATGTAGCCTTCAGGTGATCGCCATGGATAGAATCAGACATGCTTTGTTTACGCTTCTAGGCTACTGGCGCATGCCTGTGATGTAAGCAGTACGCGCGACGAGAGCCTTGAGAACCCTTTCGTCATAGTTTTATGCGGTTTGACAGTTTAGATGATAGCGCAAAGGTTTATCGTTTCTAGGAATTCCACCCAGGAAGGTGGTCTCACTTTTTTGCGGTTTCTCCCCGTAAAAACACTGTTGCCATATAAACAAAAGGCACATCCGAAAAAATATTTTTGCGGATTCACCTGCTAGCGTTTCCGTCTAAACAGGGCCTTACATTCACCATGTTATAACACGAGAACGTATGGATGAAATTAAATGTATTCTTTTTCACATACTGAACGATAGATAGTTGATGTCATATGGGCCATAGTATTGTATCTATAGCTATAATATAGAATACAGTTATAGCTCTACAAACAAGGTGACGCACTCCTATCTTTTAAAGCGTGGCATTGATACGACGGGCCCCGTCTAAGAGCTGGCACTGAATGAGTTAATAAAGTTTTCAATCAATCAATTCCTTAGAATTGTGCAGGAGTGCCTTTGCCTTTGGGAAACATTATTCTGTGTGGGAGGACGCCCGCCTTCTCTCTTTTCTTTTCGCTATTTCTGTTGTAACTATTATAGATAGATAAGATACACTTTCCTTGCAGACTCGTAAAGTAATCTATAAAATACACACATAGTTTAGTTGTTGATAACGTTTTGTTTTATTTGTCTTATTTTGCTTTGATGGAGTTTAAAGTAGCACGGCTACAAAGAACCTGTTCGCCTGCACTAACCTGTCTGTTTTTCAGCACCGGACAGCTCCTGCCAAGACAGCTGCATGCTGCTCTGAACTGTGAACTGTGATTGACTTGAGTGATGTATTAGAAACAGCTGTGATGTGCAGTGGCAGGCAGAATGTGGATTGACTTTATGGGGAAAGAACTGAACTAGAAATTGTAAAACTAATAGAAAATAAAAATAACTGAAGATTTGATTCAACAGAAAACAATGACTGGACATTCCCTGTTTCATCTTTTCAACAAAAGATGGTGCCGAAACCAGGGAAAGGAACAAAGAAAAGAAGTGCTTTAAAGACAAAGAAGGATCAAGGAATGTACAGACATGTACAGCAGCGATGTCCAAGACACAACTAAAGAAGCTACTTTTGAAAAGAGGAGTGGTAAGGACTGCAATAACAAAGTTGATCAATGTGATAGATGAGAAGACAAGAGTGTCATTAGAAGACATGGAGGCGGATTATGAAGAAATGTTGGCCATGCTTGTGGAAAAAGAAATTGCATTGAAAGCCTTGAACATAGAAATTGAAGACGGAATTGAGGAAGAGGATTTTGAAGATGAACTTGAGGGTGTGCAACGATATGAAGAGGATATGTGTGCGCAAAACCAAACTGAAAAAAGCTGTGAGAAGAAAAGACGATGACGATCAGTGGGATCCAACAGGGGACATGGTTTCGCAGTCAAACTCCTGAGACTGATCATTGACAAATTCAACGGAGAAGTTAGCCTATGGCAAACATTCTGGAGCCAGTTCGACATGGCGGTTCATAGGAACCCAGACCTCAGCAAAGCTGACAAGTTTAATTACCTGAAGTCCTACCTCACGAGAAGGGCTGCAAACGCAATCACGGGTCTTGCATTAACTGATGAAAACTATGATGCGATTAAAATGTTGGAAAACAGATTTGGCCGAAAGGATCTTTTAATCAATGCCCATATGAATAAGTTATTAAACTTGACCCTGGTTAAACTGTCAAGACTATGGTCATTCCCAGACCCTACGACACTGGAACCCTGAGTTCAATCACAGAGCGACAACTCCATGTATTCTGCGATGCCAGTGAAACCGCGTACTGCGCCGTAGGCTATTTACGCACGGTTGGTAACGATGAAAGCACCTGCACTTTAATATGCGCCAAAACAAAAGTAGCCCCTTTGAAGAAGGTGACGCTACCAAGACTGGAGTTATTAGTGCCTCTAATAGGAGCGAGACTTTGTAAATATGTAATGGACACCAGAGACACACCGATAAAAGCTTACCTTTGGACAGATTCAACAATAGCGCTTCACTGGATAAAAGGCTCCGCCAACCAGTGGATTCGTTCACTAGTACTACATCACCCTCCTTCAATGGTGTTGTTTTCTTTGTGGAAGACGAGTGAGCAGATTTTTATTCCATCAGGTATTCACTTCTCCACCGATTCCAGTATCCATATGTATTGAGCCGTACTGTATTGTACCCATTCTGCAATCTGTTAATAATATGTTCATTCAATCAATCACCGTGCAGATTGATTGATTGAATGAAAGTTTTATTAACAGATTGCAGAATGGGTACAATACAGTACGGCTCAATACACACAATTATTAAGGGGATGCAGACCAGAGAAAGACTTTCGTCTTGTTTACATCAGGGTCCCCCATTTTCAATTCATAATGAATTGTAAGTAAGGGTGCAACTTGCTCCGTGCAATCCATTCTTTGTGGATCTAGCCCTGAGTGTATACTGCTGTCTGTCATTGTATGTTGTTACTGTGTGCTTTTGTACCATTTGATACTAATGTATGTACTATTGTCTGATGAGTACAGTGATGTGAAAAGTCTATTTTCTCAAACTCACAACATGCACTCACACACCAAGTATACCTACTTGATTGGTGCAATATTACCGGTATATATAGTCAGTTAAGAAAGATGAATAAGAACTCCACACACGACATAAAAATGCACTTTGATAGCTCCATCTGTAGTTAAGACATGGCTCGTGTTCCACTTGTGTTTGATAAAGCTGCTGTGAAGAAGAAGATGGATGTTTCCATGGTAGCGCATTTGATAGAAATTCAGAAGATGATGATGATAGTGGAAGCAAACTTTTTAATTACAAATGGAGCTATAAAAGTATTTTTTACAAAGTCATAATGTGTCTCTTCCATCACTTCAAATGGTCAGTGTCCTGAAGTGGTCCAATAGCCCTGTTGTACTATATGTGCAAATTAAAATAATAATTAAAATGTAAAAGGAAATTGCATGAGCACGCTCATTGCTTTTATGTAAGGATGCACCAACATGAACATTTTGGTCGATACCGTTAACTGATGACATTTCTGTAAATTCTTTACCGATGTCGATATGATCGGTATAAATACAATTATATCTATTTTTGTACATACTGAAACAATGTTGGAGGGCACACACACACACGGCAGCTAGACAGACATAATCATCAGTTGTTCATATCGGACCAGTATTGCTCGGTGCAATCAATAAATAAAATCACTGTCACCAGCTGATGTATATCTTCCCAATTTTGCTAACTATCATCAGCTAATACTGATAGGTCACCGATTTATCGCGCATCCCTAATTTTTATTTTTTTTATTGGTCTTTTTCCCCCTCCATTTTCCTCCGATTTTCTCCCATCCCAATGTTAGTCGTATGCCAATTCCCAGTCCCTTCCTGGTCGCTGCGCACTTACCCCCCACAGTCAGATCATCTGGGAGAGTGGAGGCTACCACGTGCTTCCTCCGACACACGTCCAGCCAATCACCGCTTCTTTTCACCTGGCAGCGCGGATTCTCATTGAGAGGGCGTAGCGTGTGGGAGGACCACACTATCCCCCTCACGTCCAATCCGCGCTTAGCAGGCGCCCCGACCGAACTGTAGGAGTCGCTGTTTACACCCCGCCAGCTTCTCCCACCCTCTGATACAGCCAATTGTATCAGTGCAGACGGCCAGCCAAGCTGGTGACAACCCCGGAGCTGTGAGCTGGATTCGAACAGGCAAATCCAGCTCAGCTCCGGGGCTGGTGACGAACGCAATCTCCGCTCGGCCACCTAACCGCCCCCTGCGCATCCCTAATTCTAATGTTTAATTAGCGTTATAATAAAAAAAACGTTATATTAAAATATTATATATATATATTTTTTTCTCTTACAGAATCGGTGCGCTGGCATGATGAAAGATGATCAGCTGACCGGCGCAGAAGAAGCCGCGGACTTCTTTGACCTGGAGACGGAGCTCAGGGAATATGCCATCGGCCAAGAGGTAGGTGTGGTCTGTGTGGTATAGATTCATATTATAGGGGAGCTTCACTGAAAAGCAATGCTGATTTAACATCATTCTCATATAAACTCTATAAATTAATTTGCTTTGAGAGTTGTTTATGGTTAAATAAGTGTAAAATGGTTAATAAATGTAAAATGTAAATGTAAGTAAGCGACAGAACACGGGGTGGGGTGTGTTATTAAATAACATCACGGCTGTGGTCACTGGCACGAGTCACAGGCGAGTGTGCTGGAGATAATGGTCAAAATATGATACACAATATTTTTCTTATATTTATAGAATAGAATAGACTTTTAATTGTCATTGCACACAAGTATACAATGAAATTTCAGGGGAGCTCCCACAGACCGTAGTACAATATACATATGTAGAAGGGTGGATTATCCCTGCTTGTGGGAGTAGTAGTACACAGACACTGGGTAGTAGGATACTATAGTATTGGACCTATAAGTTCCCCCGTCTTTGGCCCGGAACGTTGTACTGGAGGGCTTGCAGCTGGAGTGGATGGGGCCCAGGAATTACTAACCTGGGGACTGGTACTCTGGTCTCCCTCGCCTTCCAAGGCGGTCAGCAGTAGCTCCCCACACACCCTCACTCCCTCAGTACCTCCGACAGCCCTCCCACACCCAGTGACTGTCAGTTCAATAGTATTATTGGGCTTCCCTTTAAGCAGTACCCTTCCTTGACCACCTGTATAGACCCTTCAAATGCTATTTTGAATCCCAATTAAAACTATGTTTAATGAAGCCTGGGCAGATTATACATTACAAAGTTAGTTACCGTCCTTTAAGCCTCCTTGGAACCGATGTCAAACTGTACTCTAAGATATTAGCCATCAGATTGCAAAAGCATATGACGTCTTTAGTCCATCCGGACCAAACAGGCTTCATAAAAGGTCGTCTGATCAATGATAACATAAGGCGAATACTGCACGTACTAGATGCTGACAAAGAGGACAACACACCTAAGGCGATACTATCCCTGGATGCTATGAAAGCATTTGACAGGTTAGAATGGTCGTTTCTATGGGCAGTATTAGAAAGGATGGGGTTAGGAAAAGGATTCATTGATATGATTAAAGTACTATACAAGGACCCATCGGCCAGGATTACAACAGGCACATTCATCTCCGATATCTTTCCGGTATCACGCTCAGCCAGACAGGGTTGCCCTCTTAGTCCCGGACTATTCGATCTATCATTAGAACCTTTAGCACAATTTATAAGACAATCCCAACACATAGAACCAATAGTAATCAAGGGCACACATCTTAAAATTAGTTTATATGCGGACGACGTAATATTGTTCATGCAAAACCCCAACAACACATTGCCGCATATACTCAAGTTGATAGAAAACTTTGGTGATTTATCGGGATTTAAAATAAATTGGCCTAAGTCGGCGTTTCTTCCTCTTAACACCAGTGCAAAAAAAGACACAACCCTCCCAGGTGCGATACCCATGGTCAAACATTTCAGATGCTTGGGTGTGGAAATATTTCCCACCATAAGACAAACGGTGAAGCACAATTACACAAAAATACAGAACAAAATCAAAGACGACCTGGACAGGTGGGCAAAACTTAAAAACTCAGTACAGGCAAGGGTATCAATAGTTAAGATGGATGTATTACCAAGAATCAATTTCTTCAGCTCAATGCTTCCGTTACCTCCTCCAGAGGGCTACTGGAAAAGATTACAAACCTCCACATACAAATTTATTTGGAATAACAAACCACCTCGCATAAAAAGATCCACCGCACAGAGAAATAAAGCAGACGGTGGCATGGCAGTCCCAGATTTTTTACAATATTTTAAGGCCTTCACTTTAAGACCAGTGAAGATATGGTCTGATCCCCAGGCTTTGGTATCTTGGAGAGAATTAGAAGAAAACATGGTAGCCCCACAGAGACTGGAAGACATAGCACACACTAAACTTTCAATCAAGCATTGTGAGCGAGAATTTGGCCCAATAATTACCCATGCAATCAGAACATGGCGGGAAACACAAAAGAAATATCCTAAACCTCAAGAATGGCATAATCACACTCCCATATTCAATAACAATGCACTCTTAATGGGAAAACGACCTATAAGATTCCCTATATGGGAAGAGAAAGGCATACACACATTAGGGGATATTTTTAATAACAAGGGCCTCTGTAGTTATGTCGAAATATGTATAAAGTTTAACCTCACCGAGTCCACATGGCTTTTTTACATACAGTTACGACTTTGTATGAGATCTCACGGTGTTCCATTACTCGTACCAATTGAACACCACAGATACCACAAATTTTTCTATGAAAGAGATACATTGGGAGGTTTTGTATCAAGTTTTTATTATCAATTACTAACGTCCTCGTATGAAACCCTTCAAATAGACACTGTCTGGAGGAGGGATATACCAGACCTGGAATATGACTTTGATTGGCAAGGAGCCTGGGCAAATGTCCGACTTACATCAAGGAACCCGGATCATCAACAAATCAATCTGAACTATATTCACAGGACATACTTGACTCCTATAAGGCTGTGCAAAATGGGGCTTATACAAGACTCCAAATGCTCCCAATGTACAAATGGGGACGAAGGAACATTTATGCACATGTATTGGGACTGCCCACCAGTTAAGGCATTCTGGAAAGATGTATCCCAACAATTATCAACACTCGTATTTTGGAATATACCTGTACACCCCGCGGTATTACTATTGAATGATGTTTTTGAGTTTGCAGTGAATCCACAACTAAAAAGATTGGTTTTATCGGGTATCACAGTAGCTAAAAAACTGATCGCATCACGTTGGTTTCAACCGGAAAAAATGTGCCGAAAAGTGTGGTTTCTTACATATCTTGATGTGATATATCAAGAAATATCTACAGCAAGAATTCTGGGGTTCAATGAATCCAAAATGTCAATGTGGTTAGAAGTGGTGGAGAGAATAAAAGCTAGCTTATAATGGTGGTGTCTGGTTAGGAGTGAGGGATAATGGAGGTACTATCCAAGAGGGGGTCTGGGAGGGGGGGGTTTGAGCTGGAGCATATGTGTGTAGGGTTTTAGAAAATAGGTATTAGGGGTATATTATATACTAACATTTATATAATTGTAATTTCGCTGGATATACACTGTATACGGCTAAAATGTTATTATAGACTATTTTTGTTTTATCCTGTTTCTGTACTTGCATATATTATAACCACCTTTACTGAAAGTTTCATTATGCATTGTGTGTTGAGTACTGACTTTTAATAATTTTTTGTTTTGCAATAATAAAAAAAATATAAAAAAAAAAAAAGTTAATGTCTAATCATATGGCACCGGGTGCTCTTGTAACTAATGTAGGGGAAGCTCTTCCCACCATAGGCACCGAGTGCTCAATACATTAAAACCACCCCGCTTGTACTGGGGGAACCCAGGCATAGAACGTAAACACTTTGGGAGTCTCAGAATCAAACAGTCAATAAATCAATAACAAAAATAACCAATAAATGTGGGCCCACGTTACCAAAGAAAACCTAACCTAAGCCGGCTTAAATTGTTTGGGGTACCCCTTAGACACTGGTGATTAGCGTTCACTTCAATGGACGTTGCTGTTGATACACACGTGGTACTGTTAGTACTTAGCCAAGATGGCGGACCCACTCTTGTCACCGCTAGTCCGGATGACAAGATGGCGTCGGCAATCCGCGAGCACAGCCAGCAGGTTGGGCGAGCAGCAGGCAATGGTTAGCGGGCAGAGCGTGCTGTATGGCGTCCTCTGCTGGCGGGAAGAGGCGTCCTCTGTACCGTCTGGTTACCGTCCACCGCTGCTGTTGCTGACTTGCTTCCGTCGCGCGAGCTAATACTTGGTACTACCTTAAACACAGCTAAGCTTTGGGTCTCGGCGCACCCTCCTGCTATTCGGTTATACTGTTAACGCAACGTGGCTGGCTACACCACCGGTCTCTTCAGCGCCTCGCGCCCCGGTAGTCTACTCAAGTCAGACGGAGCCGTTAGCGGCATGCTAATATACCTCACACAGTAACTACTATAACCCGATAACGTTAGACGTTAGTCTTGTTAGCTTAGACGTTAGTCCTTGGGTTCGGTTTCTCTTACTCGCACACTATCACGGATACTTCTAGGATAACCCGTCACTAGCAAGTATGTCTCATCACCCGTCGCTCGCTCCGGCGGGGCTCCCCTCCACTGACTTCTTCAACGGGGCTATTCCAAAGCACCTCCCGTTGTGGCTGCGACCTTTCACGGCCAAGTCCAACGTCGAAGAGAGCTTCCTGTTCCGCTCACCTCCAGGTGATTCACCTCTTCCTCGTCGCTTGCTTCTCTCCACCACTGCACTCCGCCTGCCACCACTGCACTCCGCCCCCTGCTGGCAACCTCCACCGGTCCCGCGCAAAGACCGCTCCAGAAAGGGAAACAAAGTCTCAATGTTATTGCTAGTAATCCATACTGCATCTGGAGAAGAGTAGCACCTCACTTCGTCGTTAGACTGGGGCGAGCTATCCAAAGGAACACCGTTAGTCTATCCAAAGGAACACTGTAAATCACACGTTATACACACACACAGGGAAAATAACAGTTAGTTAGCACTACTGAATACTTTGTAGAATATTCAGGCTGCTACACATACATGTAACACATAACACTGTACATATAACCGAATATTTTAAATAATAAAGTGCATGATGAGCGGTAACATAGTGGTTATCAAGTCCGGGTAAAGTGCATGTGCACGTGAGGGGACAGTCAATGAGAGTTTAACAGTTTAACAGTTTGACTGCTTGGGGGGAAAAAGCTGTTCATAAATCTTGAACTCTTGGCATGTATGGACCGGTATCTCCTCCCTGAGGGAAGGAGCTGAAAGAGGTGATGTGCCGGGTGAGACTGGTCCTTGATGATACACTTGGAGCGGTGGAGGCAGCGGGAGGTGAAGACGGAGGTGATGTTTGGTAGAGGAGTCCCGACGATCCTGCCTGCCGCCTTCACCGCCCTCTGTAGAGCCTCTTGCTCTGCCTTTGTGCAGCTGGAGAACCACACAGACACACCGTAGGTCAGCACACTCTCAACCGCACAATGATAAAAGTTGACAAAGAGATTTCGTGGCAGGCCAGCCTGCTTCAGCTTCCTTAGGTAGTATAGGCGTTGCTGAGCTTTTCTGATCACTGAGGCGGTGTTGGTGCTCCAGGACAGGGTCTCACTCACACTGAGACCCAGGAACTTGAACTTGAATATTTGACTGTTGGGGTCATCCATCCCTCCTCCTTCTGATTAATCGCAACTCTTTATTATTATTGGATCTGATGCCGGTCTAAATACAACTGGGCATGAGCCCAGGAATGAAAATGGAACCCCCGAATTGTTTAGAACTGCGTTCTCAAACTTTGGCCACCATACACTCTTTAACGTGATCGCGTCTCAGGAAAAGAGTTTGAGATGGGTCAATTGCACCAAGGACCGGAACAAAATGGAGTTGGGAGAGTTGATGTCCAGACCACATTCTGTTCAGCTGCCAGTGAAATCACTCCCCTGGCGGCTTCATGATCAAATAGTACGTGACTTCTTTTTTAATGGGTTCATTTCCTGTAGGAGCAGCCGAGACTACTCTTTGAATTCCGGCAATTCTGCAGCTACGCGGTGCCAAGTCCACCCTCCCAGGTACACACACACACACACACACACACACACACACACACACACACACACACACACACGTGTACACACACGCACACCTCCTCATTGCTCCACTGCTATAACATGAGTATGATTCATCAGAGAGATCAGGTCATTCAATTTCCTTTGATGTCATGCGCTTCAACGTGAAGTGGCATCCAGAACGGGGGCGCATCATATCCGGGTCACCCCACTGAACCAGTGCTGTCAGCTGATCTGTGAAGTATGACTGGCAGTCCTATTAACCGCAGTCTCCACTGTCCTCTCCACACATTACCCAAGTGGATCTCCGTCAGATAGCTATTATGAACGCTCATGCAGGGCCTAGTTCTAGTCTTGTGTTATGTGACTTCATATCCTATTGTCCAATATGTTACAGTCAATGACATGACCCCCCCCCCCCCCCCCACACTCCTTCTTTTCATTACCCTCTTGCTCTCCTTTCACTCTTTCCTTCAGTCTGCTCAACGTCATTGCGTGATGCTTCTCTCCTCCATTTCCGCTCCCTCTCCCCAGGTGATGGAGGCAGACTTCAGGCACGTGGGCTTTATGATCGAGTGTGGCCTGTTCGACAAAGCCATCAAGACCGCAAAAATGGTTTTGGACCTGGGCACTCTGCCCCCGGCGCGCTACATGGTCTCCCTCCTCGAGCACGCTCAGAAGGTGAGACTCAAGACAAACCCGCTCCCTCCCTCCCCCTGCTGTACCAGTGTCTCCCGGGGCCGACCCGCTCCCTCCCTCCCCCTGCTGTACCAGTGTCTCCCGGGGCCGACCCGCTCCCTCCCTCCCCCTGCTGTACCAGTGTCTCCCGGGGCCGACCCGCTCCCTCCCTCCCCCTCCCCCTGCTGTACCAGTGTCTCCCGGGGCCGACCCGGACGCTTCCAAGCTGCGGCCACCGCCGTGGTTATCAACTGTATCTATATTTGAATGGTTCAAAGTTTTCCCCTACATCAGCATGAAGATAGCTTTCCAAAATAATGATCCAACATTTAATTTAGGAAAAAACTTGTCAGAAAACCTATATTCGATACAGCCCTTGTATCTAAACATTTTAAAAAGGGATTTGGGAAAAACAGCCTTTGTGTCGTCTACATTTTCACTATTGATGCACATTTCTCTCTTTCTTTCTCTATTTGTGTCTTTCTGTCCCTGCAGGGTAACGCCACTCTAGTCTACACGAGAGACCTGCAGGAGCTGCTACACGGCTTACTGAGACACAACGCTCCCTGGCTGTCAGTTCAGCCCAGCTCGGTGAGAAAATACTACGCCCAGGTCCTGCAGTGTCCCCAGTGTAAAGGAGGCCTCTGGCCATTCTTGGAGACTGCCGTCAGGTACAGATGTGAAATAATATCAAATTATTGTGCGTCACAATTTCCACACATTGGATTAATTGTCTTTATACTAAGTCATGTGGCAAATTGCTTAATCTACTGCACCACCATATTATGCTAAAATATTCATTTATTAAACATTTGATTATGTAGTAGAGCTGGGCAATTAATCAAATTGTATTTTCAATTACGGTTTTGTCTTCCAATTGGTTATGAAAAACAGGATAATTGACTTTTAGCCAAACCATGTTTTTAAGTCGGGTCAAACCTTTGAGCCAGGTGATGTTTTTATGTAATTATATTTAAAGTGCAAGGAAATCCACTGTTAAACAGACAAGTTGTTAACAGCGGTGTGTGACAGTGTCATGATATGAGATTTTGATGGTAGATTATTGTGTGAGAGAATTATATAAAGAGTATATATATATATTTGGATACCTTCTTTTGAATATTTACTTTTGCATCAGGATTGTTAAGAAGATAATTGGCCTAATCCATGTCAAAAAGACTATAGCAAACTTACACACACACACACACACACACACACACACACACGCACACGCACACGCACACGCACACGCACGCACAGTGGGGGAAGAGGGCGAGTGTCTCGGACTCAGCCCCTCCCATTCCTCACTGTTGGGAGCTGGAGACCATCCCTGTGAAATTACTGTGAAAATGAGAGTAAATTCACCCAAAGCATGTAGTTTCAAGTTTGTTTATTATTTGTCACAACAAAATACAGAATACTTTATGATGAAATGCTTGTTTCTGTATGAGCCCCTGAGAGTGTGCTACATACAGTGAAAAGAAATTAAGTACATTTTATTTATTTAATTTTTTTTATTATTAAGAAGTAAGTAAAGTCAATATACATATATACAATATACAACACAGAGTAACAGTGAGGTACAATGCAGAAATTAAATGAGATACAAAACTTAGGGTAGGGTGCAAATGAGGTATGAATGTAGTGCAAATCTCTTTAATAGATGCATATACAGTGTTTAAAGTGTCTAAAGTGAGTGGTAAGGTGAGTGTTTGTTTAAAGTGAGTGTGTACATGTGGATGTGTGTGCAGTGAGTGTAGATGATGGGATGTTACATAGTGTCATTGTCATTGTAAGACACATTGGACCCGTTGCTGGTCTGGCTGTAGGAGGCGCTGAGTTTCACTGCACACAGCAACAGCGTAACTCGCGAGAGGAGCAATACTGAACTCGGGGCTGAATAGATAGATATTATAGCTTCAAAAATGTTTTCTGGTCTGTGTGTATTATGAAATGACAATTGTGCGTCTTAATTAAAAAAAAAGAAAATCTACACCCAAGTAGACCCAAGTAGATACAGCTATGTACTGTATAGGAAACACTGAGTCATTCTGACATGTTGTGTTTTTGTATGTGCGTTTGAATATGTCCTTCCAGGTACTGTCTCTCCAACCAGGAAACCTGTCACTCAATCACTGGCCCCGCCCTCCCACAACTGTTGAGTTTCCATCATGGCCTCGTGGCATTTGTTCTCGAGCTCTTTCAGGGTGAATTCTACTCAGCCGCCTCGGGGTAAGGCATCATCTGAGCAATATAACACAAGAGGCAGTACATTTACATTTACATTTACATTTAGTCATTTAGCTGACGCTTTTATCCAAAGCGACTTACAAGTTCTGTACGACAAGCCATCAGGAAGGGCACAACTCTATCAGCTGAGCAACAATGTTCATCAAAGTGTTGAGTGCTACAGTGTAGGTTAGTTTATTAGGACAAGTGCATGACAGTATGGTTAGTTAGGGTTAGATAATTTTTTTTTCTTTTTTTTAGCGAATGATATCACAAATGTACACACCAGTTGCACTTTCTTTGAAATAATATTTGACATCCCGTGAGATTGGGTCTCATTCACCAACGGACTTAAGACAAAAGATCAGAAATGTTTTTGTCCTAGCTCCACTTAAGACATTTTTGGGCCGATTTTGGGATTCACCAACGGTCCCTTCTCCTGGATTCGGTCTTAACTAAGAGCAGGATTTAGGAGTGCTGAAGAGCAGTCGTGTGTCAGACATACTGGTGTGCGCCGTGTTCATAAGGGCTTTATTTGGGAGGTATCATGGTGATTGCGTTCATGTCAACTATACAGACATCCTTGGAATAAAATAATCATAATAATAATAAATATGACAATATTTGTATGATAAAACATGTATAGTCATGCCTCAAGAGGCATTTGATGTCCGAAAATAAATAAAAACACTACACCAACACTGCAAATGACAGTGGATAAATAAATAAGAACTAAAGCTAATCCCATGGATATATCTATAGTCTAATAGACTGTATTAATATTCCATATTTATACCATCTTGTTTCACGCTATGCCGTTCAGCGCACACACGCACACCATAGCCTACGTGTGTAATGAATGAACAGTAGGCTTATATTCTAATTACGTGTTTCATTAGGAGATAGTAGATACTGTATGCGCTGCCCTATAGTAGTACGTACAGTACACATCTTAGCATGACATCTTAAGGCCGCCACAGAGTCGGTCATACTGTGAGCAAACCGGACTCTGCGCTGCATGTCCGCAATCGTTTGAGGTTTCAGTCAAGCTTACCACCACTTACCAATTTCCTACATTTCTCATGCCAGTTTACTACATTTAATGGTCGATGTCAACCAACACGCCGAGCAGCCTTTTGTGTGACACCGGTGCGCGACACCTCTGTGGAGTCTGGTCCGTTCACGCCCGACTCTGTCGTGCTAAGATGTGTACTGTACTGTAGAATAACTACAGTATGACTACTATAGGGCAGCGCAGTATCTGTGATCTCCTAATAAAACAAGTCATTAGAATAATATAAGCCTACTGTTCATTCATTACGCACGTAGACTGTACAGTACGCGCAGGTGGCCAGGAGCGCGCAACAAGACGGTATAAATATGGAATATTAATAGTCTAAGGTTGGCACCTTGCATGGTTGCCTCTGCTGTCCGTGTGTGAGTGAAATGTGAGGAACAAAATTGTAATTACTAGTTACATTTTATACTAGTGTGTTGTCATACCATGACAGTGAATGACGGAGAGAGAGGAACGGAACATGCTTGACGGAACACGTGCTCACTTTAAAGAACACAGCTTCAGGAAAGCAGCTTGTACCCTGAAGTTGTGCAGAATGTTTGATCAGAGAGCTGGTTACACAATGATGCTTTCATGAAGCTGAACCTGGACAAGCTCCATTCCTTCACTGGGGAGGGAGATGACCAAGGATAGACCTACATCCAATCAAACAACACCAATACACTTTATTTACAGACTGCTCATATATTTTACCTTTCTTGGATATTCAAGCTATTATTTTTATACTTGCAAGAATACAGTTTATCCTGTGATATCCCCACGCTTCATATCCCCACGCTTCATATCCATGTGCTTCATATCCCCATGCTTCATATTCCCACGCTTCATATCCCCACGCTTCATATCCCCACGCTTCATATCCCCACGCTTCATATCCCCACGCTTCATATCCCAATGCTTCATATCCCCATGCTTCATATTACCACGCTTCATATCCCCACGCTTCATATCCCCACGCTTCATATCCATGTGCTTCATATCCCCATGCTTCATATTCCCACGCTTCATATCCCCACGCTTCATATCCCCACGCTTCATATCCCCATGCTTCATATCCCCACGCTTCATATCTCCACGCTTCATATCCCCACGCTTCATATCTCCACGCTTCATATCACCACGCTTCATATCTCCACGCTTCATATCCATGTGCTTCATATCCATGTGCTTCATATCTCCACGCTTCATATCTCCACGCTTCATATCCCCACGCTTCATATCTCCACGCTTCATATCTATTCACCATCTTGTATGTATGTTTGTCTCCAGTGAACCTCTGCGACCTCAAGAAGCAGGCTTGGCTCCGTCGTCCGGCTCTCTGCTGAAGCAGACCTTCTGGGTGGGGTGGGAACACTCCACCCTGCTCTCCAAGACCATCAAGCAGCTGGCCAAGCTCCTGGTCCAGGCTGCAGTCTGGGAGAAGGCCCCTGTGGAGGTGACCACTCGTGAGGGTTATTCAGTGTCACTTATTGATGCATATGTGTGTTTTTAACCTTTTATGCCTGAGCGGTCCGGTACCGGTACGAGATTGATATCACGCAATGAATCCATCAATACAGAATGTATTAATTAATGTTGAATTAAATTTTTCTTCAAATGAAGCCAAGTAGTAAAGTCCCTGTCAAAACAGCAGTCAACGTGTATATTTTCAGCACTACGTTTGTTTAGCAATGATTTTAAGCGTTATTAGTGAAATATGAGTTTATAGAAATACATAACTGTACTTACAGTAGATTTCATTCACGGTTTTTGCTGCACTGGTGATACTAAATCCAGATTGAACTGAGATTTGGCCCGATCCATAGATGTGTGACTTGGCCATAATAAGGTCATTTATAGTTATATTATATTCTATAATCATATCTCAAATTGCATGTGTCCGGATGGCAGAATTCAGTACTGTATCTACAAAACCTGCTGTAAATCACCTGCCCATTATTAATTTGCTTAGATCTTTTGTACACGTGATCTCAAGAAGGTGCTCAATGAGCTACATTTTTCATGTCTGGTCAATTTTAGCATGGTGTTATTCACGTCAAAGAAACATTTATTGAAAACATATTCTCCTTTCTCCACTATTTCTGACACTGGGAATACATTCCCTGAGATCCATAGATGTCCCTAGATTGTAGAAGTGGAGCAATCTTCCATTTACTTAGGTATGTATTTTCAGAAAATATGGCTAGGGCTTAAGAGGTTAAACGATAAACATAATGACAATGCACGTGCTTCCGACAGAAATACTCATATCGATAGATAGATTCTAGTCTTGTGAAGCTGACGAGGTTAGAGGACGCGGCCTTGCCTGGTCAAAGATCTTTCAGATCAATAATACTCCTACTTTGAAAGTTGTGATGAAGGGTCTTATGCAATATGGTACATAAACATTGACTAAGTTACATTGTTTTTGTCCCCATGGAAGGACCCGGCTGAGAGAGCAGCCAGGGACAGGCTGCCGCTGGTGCAGAACCTGCTGGACCTGCTGAGTGTGGCGGTGGAGTTCTGGTGCCAGAAGCACTACAGACTGAACCCTTGTCTAGTAGAGAACGGCCTGCAAGACTTGGCTGAACACATCGCCATCATCAGCCACGGTATTACAATCGCAAATTGATAAAGAGGAAGAAAGATATTTGAGCTTTTCCTCGGTTTGATAGACCCCCCCCCCCGTACAGTTAAGCTGGTCTAGCAAGCTGGAATTAACCCAATGCACTCTTGAGCATTGCGATTGATTAGTTCACAGACACGTCACTCAAACTGTCAAATCGTACAAGGAATTTAATTAGGTGCGGTTGGTGTGGAGATAATTGTCTATAATGTAATTCGTGCTTTTTTTGCGCCGGGCATTGGCAGGAAGTGATCAAAGGTTATGTGCTCATATGTTTCCCCTCTTGTCCATGTAGATCTCAGTCCAGTAGATGCAGGGGAGGTGGTGTGCAGGCTCAGCTCCACCAGACTGAGGCTGGTGACGGCCGACGCCCTCTTCAGAAGCATCTGCTGCAGAAACGGACTCTCCATGGGAGATGAACCACTCTCACTTAAAAAGATAGTATGTTTGATTTAAATGTATTTGGGTCCCCCTTTAGCGACTGCCCCGAGCAAATGACAACCGAAAAGACTGGGATTCACCTCAAGGTTCTTGACGTAGTCTAGAACAGGGGTTCTCAAACTTTTTTATACTACAACCCCATTTTATTTAGGATGACCTAATGTATCGCATAATTTCAACGTGGAATTAAGCAATATCACAATAAAAGCACACATTGTTGAACTTGATCATGCATATTTATTAGAACATGTAATTACAGCACTGTTATCAATACACATTTATAAAACTAGGCATATTTAGCCCAAATATGTTCCCAGAATATTACACATACTTTTTTACTTGCCAATGTGCTGTCACCTACCCACGACCCCATTTTGGGTCGTGACCCGTAGTTTGAGAACCGCTGGTCTAGAAGTACAGGGTGCATACATTATGTGAACAGACAGTCCACAGTTCTCTTCTTGCATGCCTGAAGTAATTTTTCAGCTCGAACAGTTGATAGCGGTCAGTGTTGGAAAGCAATTGCTTGACCTAACTTGATGCACTAATAAAATAAACATTTCAAACTATGTAAGCATCCTGCCAACAGTTTTTATACAGTATACAATAGCGAACTATAGGAATAGCATCTGTGTTATCCACCAAAAGTAGGTGTGACTGCGAGAAAAGCCAAAGTACCTAGATGTATGTCTGATAGGCTGTATCAAAGTAGCCCACTCCATTGTTTATATATAACTCAATGTCATAATAATCAGTCATTGTTTACAATAGTTGCATTTATTTTGCATTTATTTAACAAAATTTACTTTAACCCTTTCAGTGCCACGGACGACATATCTCGTTTTATCAGCCCCCCCATTGAGTGCCCACGACGACAAATCTCGTTTTATTTTTTTATTAGCGATCTGAATTCATATTTCATCAACCGAGTCTCCCGTTGGTACACCAGCCCCTACAGGAGCTCAGATTGGAAAAAAGCGCCCCCTATCGTCTATCCCTGTGTAACTGCAGGTCAGTCGCTTAGACTGACCTGGGATCTGTAGAGGTGGAGCCAACTGGCTCCTTGTGCTGGCGAGCAGTCTGCTCAAGAGCGGTCTGATCGCGGGACGGAAAGCAGCCTGGATTATATATTTACAGCAGCCAATAATCAATCAATCAACGCGATCGATATTTGGAATGGCGATCAGGAATTGGAATAATCTTTTTGGAGAACATCTAAGGTAAGGAGTCTATGTTACCAGTCTTGGGGTAATCAGAGCTGTATTCGCTGAGATAACAGCCTGTCCCCTATGTGCCGTGTGTGTGTGTGTGTGATCTTGCGGGAACGAGAGAATAGATTTTTCAGCTCGCGTCTATAGCGTCCATACGTACACATATACTATCGATAATCTAGCATTTATTTGAAAATGATTCATAAATACCGTAATTCCTCTAATAGTAACCGGGTCTCAAATACAAGCCGGGTCTCTATTAATGGCCGGGTGCGCTCTTGAGCTAAGCAATTATAAGCCGGCCTCCTAATACAAGCCGGGTTACTAATATACTGAGCTGCATACTGAGCTAGTTACTTGATTTCACTTTGAAAACGTTGAAATGACCAGTGACCACCTGTAATTGCACTGTTTACTATTTCATACAGTACTTGGTTTCAATAAATGAACCCAGTACATTTTACTGGGTTCAAACTGACACAAAATGTTGATTTATTCATTATGATCCGTTTGAAAATTTGAAATATAGGCCTCCCTCTTATACAGGCCTCCTCCTAATACAAGCCTGGTACCCGCTACAGTTGAAACAAATACAAGCCGGGGTTACTATTAGAGGAATTACGGTAGGCAGACAAATGACAACGTGTCTAGTGTATTCGAGAATATTCCAATAAATGCCGTTTATGAGGGAATCTTTCTATCTTCCCGGAAATTTTCGAGAGAACGATAGCTTTTCGAAATGCTATAAAAAGGATATGAACCGATTAAAAAAAACAATCCGTTTCGACAATGTTGACTGCAAACGAGTCATTGATAAGCGACGGGCAGATTAGACACATAATTTAAAACATAGATTAGGCGTTTTTAACGTTAACATTGAAATGGATGGTGTCATTCAACAGGGTAAATCAACGTTAATCAAAGGCACTGAAAGTGTTAATTATGGTGTTTTTGTTTTGTTCTAGACTTATTGTGATGTTTCTTCTTGACTTGTTTAAAGAAGACGTGTCCGGCCCATGGGGACATTAACACAATGGCACCCAAGCACGGAGATCTCCGTGTTTCGATTCCACCCGTTGTGGACAGAAGCACGGATATATCCGTGGCAAGTTGTTTTGGCGTTTATTCCATTTTAATAACCTATTCAAGGTCGCCGAGATGCACTGCAGATGTACCCTACTCTTTGAATTCGAGAAAGTGCAACACCGGCCAGATCCTCTTAGGGGCGCTATCGCGATAATAGTGTTCCCTGTGGTTTTTTTTGGATCTCTAATGTACTTTTCTACTCATCTGAAGCGATAGCTATTGTCTGTTCCACGGGATATGTTTTGAATTGCGGATTTCACTATGCAATAAGGGGATTTATCATCAGCCAATGGACATATCGATCTACCAGATGGCGATCGATAACGGGGAAATGCTCGGGGGGATCCAACCGGCTCATGGTAAGATCTTTTTCATGTAAAGTACAACCCGATCGGGCATTGTTTTGATAGCCATCCAGGCGATCGGCCTATGTGGCTAGTTAGACGAACACGGTTATTGGTAATCAATAATAAGAAACGACGTCCCCCGCCCCCCCCCCCCCCCCCCCCCCTTTCATGCATACATGCTTGATGATCGTGCCGATCATATGCAGTTTGAGTTTTAACTGTAGCATCTGTATAACGGAAATGCCATTGGATATAACGTTAGCAGCTATTAGCCCTTTATCTCGCCTTCCAGAAAATATACTAGACCAAATCCCGTATAACGCTTATATTCACGGCGCTATAAAATGAGAACGTATTGATGACATTTTTTTTTCTTTAAGCCATTTTGAAGGGACGGTTTATGGACTCAATTGACAATGAGATGGACAGATAGCAATACTATAAAGTATAGATTTAGCTGTACAAACAGCCCCACGTCTGTTTACATAATGCTGGTCTTCTAGAGATTTATTAGACGCATCCCAATGGCCCCGAATGTGTTAACGTGTGTTGTTGGGCCTTACAAATAAATTTGTTTTGATTTGATTTGAATACTCTTAACTCATTCAGCGCCAGGGGTTGCTGTTTACCTTCTGGGTAGAATGCCATCGCTGTAAGTCAATGGGGAGACTGCAAAACTTGCGAGTGCTTAAAATCTAATAACACCGTCGATTGTCAGTGAGTTGCTTCTCGTCAACATGCAAAAAACTTGATTGTTTTTTCAACCGTACATTTCCGTTTTATACAGCTTTGAATGAGTATAGTTTGAGTGATTCTTAGTAATCCCAGGAAAAGACGCGATAATAGCCCTTTAGTGAAATCCAGTTATCATTATCACGTTGTAATTTTTCCCCTGATTATCGAATCCTCCTGAAATCAACGCTTGCACCCATGAAATGGGGCTTGGACCAGCATACACTAGTGTGCAGCCGCTTGGGGCTCGTGCTGCACAGACATGCTGAGGTCAGCTGTTGCATAATTTTAGTCCGCGTGGAATCTGGTCCATCTGCTACATCTGGACTATGATTGATTATATATATATATTACTTCTTTGATGTACTATTTCATAGAAACCTATCATTATTATTTGTTTCTTCCTTAACACTTTGGATGCCACGCCGTGTTTTCCTTTTTAACCCCTTGATGCCCAAACCCACTCCAATGTTAACTTAATATCGCCTAATCTATGTTTTAAATTATGGCTATGTGTCTAATCTGCCCGTTGCTTATCAAAGACTAATTTTCCAGTCAACATTGTCAAGGCAGATTGTTTTTTTATCGCTTCATTTCCGTTTGATAGCATTTTGAAAATCACTCGTTTTCGCGGAAAAAACAACCCTATGATGATAATCGTCTTTTACTGGAATATTCCAGAACGTTGTCATTTGTCTGCCTATTTTATGAATCGTTTTTAAATAAACGCTAGATGATCGATAGTATATGTGTGCGCATGCACGCTCGTGTCTCGCGCTGATAATCACTGCTCTTATTTCCTGATGGCTTTTACAGTCAAAACAGCTATATCACATATAGTGGAAACGCTTATATCTCTGTGAAAACGAGTCTGATTATCCTAAGACTGATAACATAGATTCCTTACCTGAGGTCAGATGGTATCCAAATGGTTTATTCCAATTTCCGATCGCCATTCGAAAAAATCGATAATTGTATTGATCCACCGTGTGTACAGTATAACACATATTCGCCGTGGCACCAAGGTTCCAGAATGAACTCTGGTAGACCCCGGTTACATCAGTGAGAAGTAAAATGTGGAGTCAGAAATCCGTTCTCCCATTCACTTTCATTGAGTCCAATCCAAAAGGGTGATTTACCATCTGGGAGACGATAGGGGGCGCTTTTTTCACATCTGAGCGCCGGCGGTGCCTGGATATCCAACGGTAGGCTCGCTTGATGCAATATGATTTCAGATCGCTAATAATAATAAAAAAAAAAAAAAAAAACAGAGAAATCTCGTGATGGGCATTCAACGGTCGGGGGGTAAACCCGAGAAATCTCGGGCGTGGCATCCAAAGTGTTAACAATAGTTTTATATATTTATTTGCAAAGTGGGAGCCTGAGTGGTAAAGCCCAGTGAAGGTATTTATTGTGTGATACTGTGCAACAGAAGAAGTGAAGGTTTTAATCATGCAATCAAAGGGAGTGTTATCACATTATCAAGGATCTTTTGGAACATCTGACACACACCCACACACCCCACAAGGTAAACTGTCTAACCTCGTGTGTTTGTTTGTTTTCGGACAGGTTTCATGCTACTTGCCTGCCTTGAAGACTCTGGGCAGGAGCCCTCAGCAGGTGTACAGAGGGGCTCCTCAGCCCGGGCCAGAACCCACCTCTCACAGCTCTGGGTCAGTATCACACATAAGCCTTTCTGTGTGTTTCTGTGTTTCTGTGTTTCTGTGTGTGTGTGTGTGTGTGTGTGTGTGTGTGTGTGTGTGTGTGTGTGTGTGTGTGTGTGTGTGTGTGTGTGTGTGTGTGTGTGTGTGTGTGTGTGTGTGTGTGTGTGTGTGTGTGTGTGTGTGTGTGTGTGTGTGTGTGTGTGTGTGTGTGTGTGTGTGTGTGTGTGTGTGTGTGTGTGTGTGTGTGTGTGTGTGTGTGTGTGTGTGTGTGCGTGTGTGCGTGTGTGCGTGTGTGCGTGCGTGCGTGCGTGCGTGCGTGTGTGTGTGCGTGCGTGCGTGCGGTCGTGGTCAGCGGAGTTTGATAGTGTTTACTGAGGATGGCCAAATTGGTTGATATTTAAACTAAAAAAATAATTATACAGAGAAGCTTCAGCGAGTACAAAACACTGCTGACCGACAAAAGAGAATCCCTCACTGAGGAAAACACAAAGCGCCTAACCATCATGTATCACAAAGGTGATGTCAGCCAGAGATGGGGAGAGGCATGAACCATTAAAGGACATTTCTTTGAAAGAAATTACATAAAAAAAATATATATATATATATCTGATTTATTTTAAACAAATAATTATTTTGTATTATTTAACTATTTAATTATTTAGTTATTGCACTACACTGGCAGTTGAACTGCATCGAACTGAATTGAAGAAAATAAATAAATAAAACTGAACTGGCACTGTTTGCTGATGTACTGTTATTAAAGTTAGTTAAAAACATAATTTTGTATTGTTTTTTTGGTTAAATCCAAAGGAAAAAATATGAAATCCGAAAACAGGAAAATGTGTATCTGAAAACAGGAAAAGATAAAACAGATTTCATAGGGCCCTACTAAGGACAGTCGCTCATGGAGAACAAAGCGACCGCGAGGTCACGTGGGTCTTGTGAGGAGTCCACAATGCAACGCATTGCTGTTCATCCATGGTCAGAGGCAGCCGCTTGTAATGTGGATGCTTTCTAGCCATTACCCTGACTACCTCCCTGCTTGTCTCTGTCATCCTTATCTCCATCTTTTCCCCAGTTTTATTGGTGTCTCAGATCTCCGTCTTCTCCGTCTGTAGTCTGTATTACTCCCCTGAGGGGGAGAGTTGAGAACTCTGTGGCAAAGTGAGGAAATGCATGAACCAGGGTGAAAAGTAACAAAGCAATGAAAAAGAGCACCTGTAGAGTGAATCCGAGGTGGCAATTTTTTCTCTCTTTTGATGGAAGGATGGATGGAGGGACTGAGGGATGGCTGGAGAGAGAGAGAGGTTGTAGAGTTGTTGGGATCTGATGGGTCACGCCCAGGTCGGCTTATATCAGTGTGTTGATCGCTGACGGGCCCTGTGCAGAGGGGGAGGGTTGGACCGCCCCGGCTCTAAAGGCTGATCTGGTCAGGAGGAGGTTGGCAGGCAGACTGATTGCCAGAGAGAGACACCATCTCTCCACCCTCTCATACCGCCACCAGCACCTCCACCTTTCCTCAGCCCCCCCAACCCTCACACTCTAAATCCCCTCTGCCATCCCCGCAATCCAATCATCCATCCATCCATCCAAAACGCACACACATTTACACACCCGGGCACACAGCGCACCCCCATAGCAGACATCGGCTGGTCCACCAGCAGGCAGTTGGCACAGAGAAGGGGGCAGGAATCGGCGGGTA